>NW_024412411.1:14570850-14622126 GCF_014898765.1 Herpailurus yagouaroundi | reverse complement strand
TCTCTCTCTCTCTCTCTCTCTCTCTCTCTCTCTCTCTCTCTCTCTCTTTCTCTGCCCCTTGTGGGGTTCTCTTTCTCCCCATCTCTCTCTGCCCCTCACTCACTTGCTCCCTCTCTCTGTCTCAAAAAAATGAAAAAGAATGAATAATATTCCAAGTATGTATATGTAGGTACCACATTTTCTTTATCCATTTATTCAATCATGAACATTGGATTGTTTCATCACTTGGCTATTGTGAGTAATGCTACAAAGAACATGGGTGTGCAAATATCATTTCAAGCCTCTGCTTTGAATGCTATTGTATACATACCCAGAAGTGAGATTATTGGATCATGTGGTATTTCTATTTTTATTTTTTTGAGGTATTGCCATACTGTTTTCCATGATGGCTGCACCATCTTACACTCCTACCAGCATGGCACAAATGTTCCAACTTTTCCATTTCCTTGTCAGCACTTATTTTTTGTTCTTTTGATAGTGGCCATCCTGATGAGTGTGAGAGGGTATCTCATAGTGGTTTTACTTTGCATGCCCCTGATGATTTGTGATGTTGAGCATCTTTTTGTGTGCTTATTGGCCATTTGTGTATATTCTTTAGGAAAATGTCTGTTGAAGTCATTTGTCATATATTAATTGGATTTATTTTGTTTTGCACAGGCTTTTTTTGTTGCCTGTGCTTTTGATGTCATAGCCAAGAAATTATTGCCAAATCCAATGTACTGAAGTTCATTTTTCTATGTTTACTTCTAGGAGTTGTGTAGTTTTTGGTCTTTAATCACATTTTAGTCTTTAATCCATTTTGAGTTAGTTTTGGATATGGAGTATGGAAAAGATCCAACTGTATGTATGTATGTATGTATGTGGATATCCAGTTTTCCAAACCCCATTTATTTGAGGAGACCATCCTTTTCCCATTATATAGGTTTGACAGCCTTGTCAATAATCATTTGCCCATATATGCAAAGATTTATTTCTGGAATATCTATTGTGTTCCATTGGTTGATATATCTATCTTTATGACAGCCCATCATCTTACTTACTGTTGCTTTGTACTATGTTTTGACATAAGAAGTGTGAGGCCTCCAACTTTGTTCTTTTTCAAGAATGTTTTGGCTAGTCAGGATACCTTGATATTCCATATGAATTTTAAGATATTTTTTCTATTTCTGAAAAAAAATGCCATTGATATTTTGATAGGGATTGCATTGACTCTGTAGATCAATTTGGGTCATATGGATATTTGAACCATACTGAGTCTTCCAATCCAGAAGCACAGGGTGTCTTTCCATGTATTTTGTCTTCTTTAATATTTTTAGCAATGTTTTGTAGTTTTGAGTCAATGAGTCTTTCACCTCCCTGAATAAATGTATTCTTAACTATTTTATCCTTTTCAATGGTATATTAATTGGGTTTATTTTCTTAATTTCTTTCTTGGATTGAGCATTGTTATTGTTATTGACAACTTTCTTGGATTGAGCATTGTTATTGTTATTGACAACTAATTTTTGTGTGTTGCTTTTGTATCCTGCAAATTTGTTGAAATAGTTTTTAGTTGTAATAGTTTTTTTTTTTTCTGGGATTTTTAGGTTTTTCTACATATAAGAGTATGTCATTTGAGAACAGAGATAATTTTACTTTTTCCCCCAATTTCTTATCTAATTACTTTTGCTAGAACTTCAAGTACTACATTGAATAGTGTTGTCAAGAGTGGACATGTTTGCTTTGTTCTTCATCTTAGTGAAGGAGCTTTCAGTCTTCTACCATTGAGTATATTAGCTATGAGCTTTCTACAAGTGGCTTTTATTACATTGGGGTAGTTTTCTTCTATTCTAATTTGTTGAGTAACTGTTATCATAAGAGATATTTAATTTTTCTGTATTGAGATGACCATGTGGTTTTGTCCTTGATTTTGTTAATGAGATATATTACATTGATTGATATTTTTATATTGAACCATCCTTGTTTTTTCCAAGTATAAATTCCACTTGGTCATTGTATATGAACTTTTTTTTTTTTTTTTTTTTTTTAAATTTTTTTTTTCAATGTTTATTTATTTTTGGGACAGAGAGAGACAGAGCATGAACGGGGGAGGGGCAGAGAGAGAGGGAGACACAGAATCAGAAACAGGCTCCAGGCTCTGAGCCATCAGCCCAGAGCCTGACGCGGGGCTCGAACCCACGGACCGCGAGATCGTGACCTGGCTGAAGTCGGACGCTTAACCGACTGCGCCACCCAGGCGCCCCTGTATATGAACTTTTTGATGTTCTTTTGAATTTAGTTTGCCAATATTTTGTTTAGGATCTTTGCATCAATGTGAACCAAGAATATTGTTCTATAACTTTCTTGGATCTTTAACTTTTTTTGTTTTAATATCGGGATAATGCTGTAATACTGGCTTCATAGAATGATTTTGGAGGTATTCCCTTCTCTTAAACTCATAGGCAGAGTTTGAGCAGGACTGGTATTGATTCTTTAAATGTTTGGTACAATTCTTCAGTGAAGCCATTTGCTCATAAACTTTGTTGGGAGCTTTTTAATCACAGCTTCAGTCTCCTTACTAGTTATAGGTATGTTCATATTTTTTATTTCTTCATGATTCAATCTTGATGGGTTAGATGTTCCTAGGAATTTTTCCATTTCATCTAGGTTATCCAATTTGTTGGCATATAATTATTGATTGTAGAGACTATTGATAGTAGTCTCTCAGGATCCTTGTTAATTTGGGGTCATAAGTTGTAAAATCCCTGCTTTCATTTCTATTTTAGCTCTTTGAGTCTTCTTTCTTCTTTTTTAAGTTAATCTAGCACCATCATCAACTAGACTTGGAAGAGAACCTCAGGAAATTCTTTGAGGGTAAGAAATACAAGTCCCTGGATCTGTGGTCCAAGAAGACACATACCATGTGCTGTGACTTAACCGGCACCAGGAGAACCTGAAGACCAAGTAGCAGCAGCAGCAGCAGCAGCAGCAGCAGCAGCAGCAGCAGGAGTGCTGCAGAAGGTCAAGGCCTGAGCATCGGCATCAACAAAACAAAAAAATTGGGAAAAAATATGACCATCATATAATCTCATCATTTCACTTCTGGGTATTTATCTGAAGGAAACAAAAACACTATCTCCAAAAGATATATGCACTCCCAGGTTTATTGCAGTACTTGATAATAGCCAAGATATAGACTCAACCTATATGTTTATTGATGGATGAATGGATAAAGAAAATGTGATATACATCCACACAATTGAATAGTATTCAGTCATAAAAAGAAGGAAATCTTGCCATTTGTGGCAACATGGATGGACCTTGAGGTCCATTATACTAAATGAAATGTCAGACAAAGAAAGACAAATACCATTGATCTCAGTTACATGTGGCATTTAAAACAAACAAACAACAACAACAACAAAACCAATTCATAAATACAGATTAACAGATTGGTGGTTGCCAGAGGTGGGGGATAAAGGATGCGTGAAATGGTGAAGGTGGTCAAAAGGTACAAACTTTCAGTTATAAATAAGTAAGTCCTGGGGGTGTAATGTACAGCATAGTGACCACAGTGAATAACACTGTATTGTAATTTTGAAATTTGCTGAGACAGTAAATCTTGAAAGTTCTCATCACAAGAAAAATATATTTGTAATTATGTGTGGTGATGAATGTTAATTAGGCTTATTGTGATAATTATGAAATATACACATATATTGAATCATTATGTTGTACACCTGAAACTAATATGTTAATTATATCTCAATAAAAAAGAAACCAAAATATAAATACTTTAAAAAACAATTAAAACTTCATAATTTATAAAAAGAAACTAAGTAAACAGGCTTTTTTATGTGTGAAGAAGAAAAAAATGAAGGGAGTTGTATAATGGTCATCTGTTGTGGACTTATTAATTTGCCTGTGTGACTACCTATAGAAAGGATGCAGAGTCAAAGGACAGATAGGGTTTTCAGTTTGACACGCTCAGCAAGAACATGCAGAACATGTAGGAGGGCCAATAGTGGTCTGCCTCTCCTGACACTGATGTCAATCGAGTCTAAACACAGTAAGAGAGATTTGGTTTATACTAAACAAATTGAATATATTTGAACTATAATTTGAGAGATTTTAGTTATGCCTATTGAATATATTAATGTGTTACATATATTAATATATGGAATAATATATGTTGAATAATTTAAAAAGAGTTCATTGTTAAGTTTCCACATATTTGTGAATTTTCTTGTTTTTTTTTATTTGTTTCTAATTTCATTTCATCATGGTTAGAGAAGATATTTTGAATGGTTTGAATCTTCTTTTTAAGCCTTGTTTTGTGGCCTAACATGTTGTCTCTTTGGAGGAATGTTCCATACTTTGATTCTATCTTCATTTCCCTTTCTGTATACTATATGGGTATTTTCTTTGTGATTACCACTGCAATAACATGAAACGTTTTAAAGTTATGACAATCTACTTTAAACTGATAATCACTTCCATTGTGTGTAAAATCCACTCTTTTACATCTCTGCTTTTCACACTATATGTTACTGATGATATAGTTACATCTTTTTATATTGCATATTTCTTAACATAAACCTACAGCTTTTTATGCTTTTTCTTAAATTCTATACTATATTGTAAAGTGATTTACATACCTACATTATCATACTTTAAATATTTAACTTTATTATTATTATTTTAATATTTAACTTTACCAGGGAGTTTTATATTTTTGTATGGTTTTGTGTTACTGTTCATAGTCCTTTTGCTTCGATTTGAAGGAGTCCCTTTAGCCTATCTTATGGGGGTAAATCTAGTGGTAATGAATTCCCTCAACTTTTGTTTATCTGGGAAATTCTTAATTTCTTCTTTGTTTTTGATGGACAGATTTTCCAGATATATTCTTGGTTGCCATTTTTTTCTTACATCAGTACTTTGAATATGTAATCTTATTCCCTTCTAGCCTGCAAAGTTTCCACTAAGAAATCTAATAGTAGCTCTTTTGTATGTAATAAGTTGCTTTTCCCTCATTGCTTTCAAGATGCTCTGTTTTTGACTTTGGACAGTTTGATTATGATGTCCGTTGGTTTGCAAACTGCCTCTGTACATAAAGGGCAAGTAGAGACCAAAGCAAGAATCAGACCACTCCAGATTGGTTGGTGGAAGTTTTAATAAGGAATTTACATACAAGGCTTGTCTTGGGTGGCTGCAAGATGAGCCTCCGGTTGCCCGGGTTCAGCTTGCACGTCAACTGGTGGTCATATCTTCTTGATTACCTCCAACATTTCTCTCATTGTAAATCCCTTTGGATTTTTCCTAATTGGGGTTCCTTGAGCTTCTTGACTTTGTATGCCCATTTGTTTCTCAGAGTTGGGAAGGTTTTGGCCATTATTTTTTCAAATAGTTTCTCTTTCTTTTCATTCTGGGATTCACATAATGCATATATGGTTCCATTTGATGATATTCCAAAAGTGCTTTAGGTTCACTTCATTTTTCTTCATTCTTTTTTTCTTTTTGCTCCTCTGCTGCAATAATTTCAAAAGTCTTGTCTTTGAGTTCATTGATTCTTTCTTCTGATTGACATCGAGTACCTTTAGTAAAATTTTCAATCCAGATATTGTATTCCTAATTTTCAGACTTTGTTTGGTTCTTCTTCATAGTTTCTATCTCTTTGTTGATATTCTCATTTTGTTCATGCATAATTTTTCCCGATTTCATTTTGTTGTCTATCCATGCTCTTTTAATTTATTGAGTATCCTTATATCTCATATCCTTATACTCATATCCTTAGTATATGTCTGTTTCTTTAGGAATAGTTTCTGGAGATTTAATTTGTTCCTTTAAATGTGCCATTTTCCTTATTTCTTAGTATGGGTTGTTATTTTTTGTTGGGATTTCAGCATTTGAAGAATCACTCATTGCCCCCAGGTTTTTTGCTTTGCTTTTGTGTAGGAAAAACTTTCTCTACTCAGCCCAGCTAGATATTCTAGAGATTCCTCCAGGCTTTTCTGGGGATGCATCTTCTCTGTGCTTGAGGAACTTGGCCAATTTCGTCTCAAGTGCTCTTGCTGGTGCCACTTTGTGATACTGTGGCCTCTTTGGTGCTGTATTAAGCTGCAGTATTGGAGCTTTACCTATTGTTTCTGTGGTAATGAAGACTCTGGTGCATGTTGACAGTCTGTTCTCAGCTATCCCTATCCTGGCACACTATTCCTGTCAGTACTTGGATTCAGGAAAGACAGAAAATCGTCCCTTGGGCAGCCCCCTAAAAGTCAGAATGATGGATATGTTTCACTCCTTTCAACAGGGAGAAGGGAGTTGACTCCTAATTGTGCCACACTGTGTTGTGGTAAGTTTCTGGATTTTCTTATAAAGGTACTTGGTCTGTGTTTTGTTAGGAATAGTTTCTGGAGATTTAATTTGTTCCTTGTCCTTTAATTTGTTCTATGTCTTCATGGGAGAGGGTCTGTGGCTTTCTATTTTGCCATATTGCTGATGTCACCCTCCCTATTTAGCCTTAGTTTTTGAAGAATATTTCTACAGCTATAGGACTCTAGGTTGACTCTTTAAAGTTATCTTTGCATCCAACATGGGGTTCGAAATCATGACCCTGAGACCAAGTGTCGCATGCTCTGCCATTTGAGCCAGCCAGGTGCCCAGACTTTTTTTTTTAATGTTAGTATTTTAAAGGTTTTGCTCTACTTTTTTTCTGGCTAGCACTGTTGCCAGTGAGAAGTCTGTTGTCATCCTTCTCTCTTTTGGTTTTTCTCTGACTCCTACAAAGATTTTCTTTTTCATACTGGTTTTAAGCTATTAGATTATGATGTAGTGTGTGGGTATTTTTTCTGAAATTTCATTTAGTTGGAGTTCATTGAGTTTCTTGAATCTGGGCTTTAAAAAATTTCAGTTTTTCTGTGGTATAATTAACATGTAAAGTTGTAAGATATTTAAAGTATACATTGTGATAACTTGATACATGTGTATACTGTTCCTCCCATCTAATTTAATTGACACATCCATCACCTCACACAATTATCCTTTTGTGTTTGTGAGAACTTTTAAGTCCTAATCTCTTAGTAAATTTCAATTATACAGTACAGTATTTATCAGTTATATTCACCATGTTTTATATCAGATCTTCAGACCAATTCATCTTAGAGCTTATTGCTTATAGCTAAAAGTTTGTACCCATTTACAAACCTCTCCCTATTTTCCCACCCTAGCCCCTGGCAACCACTTTTCTACTCTATGTTCTACGAGTATGACTTTTTTTTTTTTTTTTTTAGATTCCACTTATAAATGACATCATGATACCATGAAATATTTTTCTTTTTCCATCTTATTTCACTTAACATAATGTCCTCAAGTTCCACCCATGTTGTTATATATAGTAGGATTTCCTTCTTTCTAATGGCTGGAAAATATTAGTCTATATATGTATATAGACACATATAGTACATTGTTATTTATATGTTATACATGACTATTTTCATTTATAATATTATAGTTATCCACTTATAATTGTATGTATTATCCTATACAATATTATTATACATTATTTTAATATATACACAGTGTATATAAACACAATAGAATATATATCTCACATCTTTTTTTTTTTTTTTTAATTTTTTTTTCAACGTTTATTTATTTTTGGGACAGAGAGAGACAGAGCATGAACGGGCAAGGGGCAGAGAGAGAGGGAGACACAGAATCGGAAACAGGCTCCAGGCTCCAAGCCATCAGCCCAGAGCCTGACGCGGGGCTCGAACTCACGGACCGCGAGATCGTGACCTGGCTGAAGTCGAGGCTTAACCAACTGCGCCACCCAGGCGCCCCTCACATCTTCTTTATCCATTCATCCATCGATGGACAAAAAAGTTGTTTCCATATCTTGGCTATTGTGAATAATGGTGAAATAAACATGGTAATACAGGTATCTCTTTGATATCATGTTTCATTTGTTTTGCATATATGTACCAGGAGTGGAATTTCTGGATCATATAGTAGCTCTATTTTTAATTTTTTGAGAAAACTCCATACTGTTTTTCATAGTGGCTACACCAATTTATATTCCCACCAACATTGCACAAGAATTCCCTTTTTTCCTCATTCACGAACACTTTTTATCTCTTGTCTTTTTGATGATAGCCATTCTAACAGGTATGAGGTGTTATTGTGATTTTGACTTGCATTTTCCTGATGATTAGCGATCTTGAACACCTTTTTGGGCACTTGATGGCCATTTATGTCTTTTATGGAAAAAATGTCTATTAGGTTCCTTTGCCCATTTTTAAAATCATATTGTTTGCTTTTTGCTGTTGAGTTGTATGAGTTCCTTATATACTTTGGACATTAGCCCATTATCAGATATATGGTTTGCAAATATTTTCTGCCATTCAGAAGGTGGCCTTTTGTTTTGTAGATAGTTTTCTTTGTTGTGCAGAAACTTTTTAGTTTGATATGGCCCCATTTGTTTATTTTTGCTTTTGTTGCCTTTGCTTATGGTGTCAAATAATATAAAAAAAAAAATCATTGACAAGACTGATGTCCTAAAGTTTACTCCCTGTGTTTTCTTATAAGAGTTTCAGGGCTTCAGGTCTTAAGTTTAAGTCTATTTTTTTGAGTTGATTTATTATATGGTATGAGATAGGTTTTATTCTTTTTCATGTGGCTTTCCATGGTCTCATGTAGGAGATAAATCAATTAGCCTGGCTTGTTTTCCTGGTTGTCTCTGAAATCTTTGTGGTTGTCCAAGTCATCTTTTGTTGTTAGTGGCCCCAATTAGTTGAGGGTGTGCCAAAATCCATTATTGTCTCAAAGGGAAGCAGTCAGCACCTAAATGTAGGCTAGTTGGAGGCTGGTCCCCATAGGCAAGAGCTGGGAAAATATGTAGCTAGACTACTTCCACGGAGTAAGTGGTAGTTATGAGTTTTTGCCTACTTTCTCTGCACTGGGCTGGGGTGTATTGCCACAGGAGGTACGTTTGAGCTTACTAAGAACTTCTTTGTTTACTATAATCCTGTGGGACTACTGAATGCAAGTACCATTGCCTCTCTGAGCCAGGCAATCCAGGCACCCATATTTTAGGTGGTAATTGATAAAAGCAGGGAGAAAATCAATACAATACACTGCAAACAATGCAATGTGATGCAATACAATACAAAAGCGCAGGGGGTAGGGGGGGCGGAAATTACATGGTTAAAGCAATTGGGGGAAATGGAGGAGAAAAGGCAGGAGAAAAGGTAAGCTATCATAATAGGGACTGCATCTTAGTCTTTGTTATATACTTGGCAGGGAAAACAGACAATATAAACACATTTATTAAGCACTACGTATATGCTGGGTATGGTATGGTCCCATGCACTTTAATCTTTGTAATCTCACTGCAAAGCAGTTATTAGTATGTTTTCAGAGGAAACAGAAAACTTAGATAACTTGCCCAATGTGTGGGATACAATGTCTTTCATACACCAGGTCTTGAATCAATACTAGCTGAATAAATGAGTACATATTTATTTATATGAAAGATATCTTGTGAATTTTCCTTGCTGTGCTTTTTTCTAATATTTCCTAGAAAAATGCTAAAATCATTCATTACAGCTAGGGAAAGGACTGTGATAATTGGTATGGAGTCATAGCAACAATAACAGTAATGGCTGTAACACATGTAGACTTCCTGTGAGTTGGCCACTGTTTTGGTTTACAGATATTAACTCATTTAATCCCAACAACACTATGAAGTAAATAAAATCTTTATTCTTTATTTTACAGATGAGGAAATGGAGGTGCAGAGGGGCGAAACAGCTTGTTAAAAGTCATCCTGTTGGTAAGTAGTAAAGCCAAGATTTGAACCTTGAGAGATGAGCCCCAGGTTGTATTTAATACCTCTGCCCCATCTTGCCTCTAGTTCCTTGCTGCCTTTCACCTAGCTTCACTTTTGGCTTCACACCCAGATCAAGATCTCCCTAATTTCTTCATTCAGGCCTCATTACAGCCACTTTGGCAAGCACTGCTTTCCAACACCAAAGGAAAATATCAATAGACTTCCCAGTTTTTTCTGTAGGAAAGGCAAAGTGAAGTCATGGAATAAGGTACCAACCTCTTCAGCTTTCAGGTGGCAGAGGAGGGGAACATAAGTCAACCTTGCTGTGTTTCCCAGATTACTACCTCAGCAGATGAACAAATAAAACTTGCTTGATGAGCTTCCTCAAATCAAGTGGGTCAAAGACATGAACAGAAAATTCAAAAAAGAGGCCAATATTTTTATCTAAAAAAATCAACCTTAGCTAGATTCATTCTTATTTAATTTTTTGCTTTGAGATTGGCAAACTTTAAAAAGATGTGGCTGATGTGAGGGGCATGAGGGATAGTAAGAAGGTAGGAGGAGGATTGCTGAATTATAGATTCTGGTGAGGTTGAAGTAATGTTGGAGTTGTGTGAAAGTGAATGGACTGGAAGGACAAGAGGTAGTGATCAGAAGATGGGATTTTAAAATTGAGAACGTAGAGAATTTGAACTTACTGATAATTTATGACTAAGGCTATAGCACCATAGTCCAATAAAAATATAATGTGATTCACGTATGACATATTTTGGTGAGATATTTAAATTCTTTTTTTACATAGTAATTCTTCAAAACTTGTGTATTTTACACTTAACAACACAGCTTTAAAAATTTTTTTTTAATGTGTATTTATTTTTGAGAGAGAGACAAGAGTGTGAGTGGGGGGAGGGGCAGAGAGAGAGAGAGACACAGAATCCGAAATAGGCTCCAGGCTCTGAGCTGTCAGTACAGAGCCTGACGTGGGGCTAGAACTCACAGGCTATGAGATTATGACCTGAGCCAAAGTCACACTTAACTGACTGACCTATCCCAGGTGCCCCACACTTACAACACATCTTAACTTAAACTAGTCACATTTCAAATGCTCACTAGCTACGAGTGGCCAGTGACTATTATATTGGATGGCACAGCTCTAGAGTATGACCATAGGTTAAGTGGTCCGGTAGAGAGACCAAGGTGTTGGAAGGATCACCTATGTGAATACTGGAATCACCAAGAATATTACTCAGTCACTAAAAAGAACATGTAAGAACTACATGTAGAGTTGGAAAAATCCCCAAGACATATGGTGAAGTAAAAATTAATTTTCATTATAATATGTATGGTTAATATTATTTTAAAAAATATGTAAGTTACAAAAGAATACTGCAATGAATGGGACATGCTAACTTGATGGTGGTTACCTCTGGAGAATGGAGTAGATATAGGATGTGGGAATGAAGGACATCTTGCTTCATTTATTTCTAGGTCTTTTATTTTATTTTTTTTTCAACGTTTATTTATTTTTTGGGACAGAGAGAGACAGAGCATGAACGGGCGAGGGGCAGAGAGAGAGGGAGACACAGAATTGGAAACAGGCTCCAGGCTCTGAGCCATCAGCCCAGAGCCCGACGCGGGGCTCGAACTCACAGACCGTGAGATCGTGACCTGGTTGAAGTCGGACGCTTAACCGACTGCGCCACCCAGGCGCCCCTATTTCTGGGTCTTTTAAATATTTTACAATGAGAAGGTATTCATGTACTCTTTGCATAGTAATTTTTCAAACAGTTAAAATATGAATACCATTGATCCAGTTATCAGTTTGACTTGGTTCCCCTCGTCCCCCATCACCTGCCCTTTCCTCAGTTTCACGTATCATCAATTATTCTGAGAATACAAAGCTGGACAGCAAACTAGCTATTTTTATCATTTTCATTAGCAAGAGGGTATGTATTCCAGTTTGTTATCTATGCTGTCTTAAAGCACCTTGTTAAGACTTCCGTTCCTGCTTTGTGTTGCTTGGGACCTCAGATGACCACATCTTATCTCAAGATGTATATGATTAAGCCAAGGAGAATGAACTGTGGGGTTTGGGGTTCCAGTCTGTGCTTTATTCATCAGTATTTATCTTCTCAACTAAGATAAATGTGTAGCTCAGGAATGCTCAAGAAGACATAAAGAAACATCTGGTAATCTCTTTCTTTAGATTTTGAGCTTTGTGCGGGCAGGGTCTAAATCTCTGAACCCCTGGTGTATTAATGCACATTACATAATAGGCACTCAATAAATGTTCTTTAAACAGCACATGTGTTAATGGTAAGAGGCTAGAAAGTATACACAATCAGAGTTTAGGGCAGACTGTGTGTTAATTTCTATGTGTTGCTTTCCTAATGAAGTTTCCACTTCTCCTTCAAAATTTAGGTCAAATGTCACTTTTCCCCCTTAGCTTTCCCTTCTGGACAAGTAGTTAACAGCCATATCTTCAATGTGCCCACATAATTATTTGTATACCTCTTAAACCTTCTCTTGCTATATGTTCACATTTTAAATTTCTCTTCTAATTGTGAGTTCCTTTTGGGTTAAAGACCATTTCTTATTATATATTACCCAGTGCCTGAGATATAACAGGGGCCTAATAAATGTCTGGTGAACGAATGACTATATGTATAGAGCAGACCTTGTCATCTCAAACCTATTCCCACACACAGGAGGAAAGAAAGATGAAACTTACATTTAAATAGTGAATTACAGAATATTTATTGAGTACCTGCTATAGACTAAGCAGGAGTAACAGAAACAAACTGTCTGGAGTTAGTTTTAACTCCTTCAGCAATGCCGGATTCCTCATCATAAAAAAAATCCCATTCTGCTGATTTAGTATTCATTCACTCTTTGATTAATCATCACGTACAGTTTTCTCAAGTGTACTTTCAAATATTGCATAATGCCGTAGACCATTAAGTATTCCAAAGACTGTCTGAAAGACCAGAGGAATCATCATTGCTTTTACCTCTGTTTGACAAAGCAGCAACCAGTAAAGTAAAACCCTTCCTTTTGGTGGCAGTGGAACAGTATGATACCTAAAAAGGAAAAATAATTAAGCACTTCTTCTGGATGTATTTTCTATGAAAAGTTCATTGGTTCTCTTAAGTGGATAATTTCAATTCCAAGGTCTTTCATGTAGATAGCAAAAAGGTTGAAAGCTAGCTATTTGAAGTACCAAAGTACATTTTGATTAAAATGTGTCATTGGCAGCTAAAGATAAAGAAAAATTTAACATTAAAAAAATAAACAAAAACAAAAGGAGGGAAGGAAGGAAGGAAGGAAGGAAGGAAGGAAGGAAGGAAGGAAAGGAACAGATGGACTTACTTGACTGCCAGGCGTCCAGTTTTAGAAAAAGCCAAACCAGTGGGATATAAAACACCACATACTATGCCAACCAGTGAACTCCTCAGAACACAATTTTCCTGGCTTATATTGCCTGGAAAACAAAAGGAAATTTAGTCTCCTTTTAAAACTCAGGATAAGAACAATTAAGACAGTCTTGTGTCCTCACAGAGTAGTTATCTCTACTGTCCTCAATTATAGTGAAAACAATAGAAATTCAGTCTCTAAGGCACATGATAAACTAAGAGCATCATGTTTAAAAAATGCCTTTATTATACTTCATGTAAGGTGAGTTATCTCTTATAAATTTGGTTTTTGCAGAAGCAATTTTATAATGAGAAATATTAAACAGCAGACCCAGACATCTGGATTCTAGGCTAATGCATTTTTATTGTCTATGTGTTAGGCATGTGTTAGTGATACAATGCTACATAAAAGAGACCCAAACTCTAACCTTTAGGTGAGTCCAGTAGGAACAAAAGAACTAGACAAATATTTAAATAATTTTTTAAGTGTGTACAATGCTTTGAAGGTAAAATGAATAGAGAATGTGTCTAGAAACCTAACCTACCCTGAGGGAATCTGAGGTTTCCCTGGGAAAGAGATATGTAAGTAGGGACCTGATAAACAGGATTCAGAGGTTCCATTAATTACTAGTTGTGAAACTTGAGGTAAGGGGAGGAGGTAGGAAACAACATTAGAAGCCCACACAATAAGCCAGATATCTCATTAGGCATTTAAGATATTGTATTTTAATGATCACAACTATTAGTCCTAATTTATAGATAAGACAATTGAGTCTCAGATATTAAATGACTTATCCAATGTCACAAACTTAAGCAGTGGGGGGTAGAATCTGAAATCATGTGTGTAGAATGCCAAAGCCTGCTTTTTGTATTATGTTGCTTTCTAACATACGTGAACATGTCTTAGTTTTGGTTGTGTACCTGTAAAAAGGACACAATACTATTTGTTCTGCCTCATCAGGAGGATTGTTGTGATGAGGAAACAGGACAATATAGGTAAAGGTACTCTGTGAGTTGTAAAGGAATATACAAGTGTAAGTGATCATTATAAATGGTAGCAAAATTTTGTGTTAATGTGTAATTTTAGACATAAACACATTATACATTAATGAATTTAAATTTACCCAAATACAAAGCATCTGTTACAAGGAACTTATAAGCGACTACAGTAGACAAAAACGGAAGTGTAGTCACTGATGCATATGTCTTCAAAGCATCATGTTTAACCTTGAAGCAGTGTCTGAAAATGAAGTTCGCCAACATTCCAGAGAAACTAGCTGCTGTTCCAAAGAACACTGTGCCATACACATTTAAAGTCCTAACAGGGAAAACATAGAGAAAAATTACATTCAACATAATATAGTATTCTCTTAAAGGATATATCCTTTCCTGGGTATAACCAACACCAAATATTTCTTGAATACTTACTATGCAAGAGACATTTTCTCTGTGCTGAGGATGAGGCACTGATAAAGAATATTAAAAAACAAATCTCACTTCTCATGGAACTTTCATTCTAATGAGAGGATAATTCTCTCTCTGAGATCAATTAGAGTGGTTCTAAAATGGAACTCTTTTAAGAGATAAATTCTGGTCACAAATAAAAATTAGTATGTTCTAGTATAGCCAAATTTTATGAGATATCTAAGAATGCTGCTCTTGCTAAAAGGATTAATTTCTTAAGTCATATGAACAAAGTTGTTTACATTTTGGTTAGTCCTTCTAGCAAATAACTATTTCTTAATTAGTCCAGATATATTTCAAATAATTTGTCTAGGATTTCCAAAACTTCATGCAAAGAGATTTGATAGGTCTAGTTTTATTTATTCCGATCATACCTAAATTCATAAATGTCTGAGGTCTAAGATTAATGTCCTTTGTTAATGTCCTCTGTTAATCTAAGTTTAAGTGGTAATGTGAGATAATATGTACACCATGGCATCTGTATTCCTTTTTTGCTGAATTCAGCACTGTGATGAGTCAATTAATTCTAAACTGAATTTAATTACAATTGAACATCAATTAAATATAGATAGCTCCCCAAATGGTATTCTCCTAATTGCTTTTAATTTAAAAATGTTTATTATACAAATAACATTTCAACAATAATTCTGGACTTTTTTTTTTTAAGTTTATTTATTCATTTTGAGGGCACCTGGGTGGCTCAGTCAGTTAAGCATCCAACTCTTGGTTTCGGCTCAGGTAATGATCTCACGGTTAGTGGGTTTGAGCCCCATGCTGATAGCACAGAGCCTGCTTTGGATTCTCTCTCTCCCTTTCTCTGCCCCTCCTCTGTTAGCTCTCGCTCTTGTTTATTTTGAGAGAGAAAGAAAGAACACCAGTGGGGGAAGGGCAGAGAGAGAGGGAGAGAGACAGAATTTCAAGCAGACAGTGCTTGTGAGCCCAACTTGATCTCATAAAGAGATCGTAACCTGAGCTGAGATCAAAAGTGAGACACTTAACCAGCTGAGCCACCCTTGTGCCCCTGGACATTTTATTTTTAAGAAGCAAAAGAAATTATCCACGGTCTCAATATTACAACAAACCACTATTTTCATCTGTCCATACTTCTCTTCAGTTTTTTTTATAAGCTTTTTTATAACCAACTTAATAAAGTTAATAGATCTTAGATACTTAGAAACAACAGTAATACAGAAGATCTGCAAATAAAGTTATTGACTGTCAGTCTGGGTGTGTCTCTTACTTTTCTTTTCTAAGATACTCCATTTTTTTTTCTATGATTTCGATGACCATGGGTCTTCTGAATTTTTCATCTCCTAGAGAAACACTGGGCTGACCATGTGTGTATGTTGCCATTCTGATGTCCTGGAAAACACAAAATTTCAGAACCATAATAGCTAATGATATTAATTATAAATTTTATAAATTTTAGATTGCAATTAAAAAACATTTAGACCCTAGTAAAATGTCATCTGCTTTCACATACAGTGTCCATGATTCAATCACTTCTTAGCAGCTACTATTTAGTAGACAATGGCTTTTTGAGAAACTGGCAGGATAATAATCATCTCTAATTTTATACTTTTATAGATGAGAAAAATGAGGTTCAGAAAGGTTGACTTGCCTTAAGACCTAGTGTAGAAGGATAACTTGCAGAGATACTGAGTTTTTGTTTTCCTTACAGTTTTCCTCAAAGGTAGCCAGGTCCTCTGTAGTTCTTTTTCTAGCTTTTTCAAAGCTAGAAGGAAACAGTAGGTACTTGTTGACAACTATCTCATGAAAGCCTGACCTCCTTTTGGAGATTATGTTTCCTGGAGATGGAAGAGAGCAGGGACTGCCTTGGAGAATAGTGAGAGAGACATCAGAAAGAGGGACACTGTTCCATGCTAGGAAGAGGTAGTAGATCATGGATACCGTGGATTACAGAAATTATATATCCAGCCCCCTCACCTGGGGCAGAAGCCACAGCCTTTGCTGGAAACTACATGTGGCACATGAGGGAGCTGGGACCCAAGGTACTGAGCTTCAGGGTTGGAAGGCTCCAGTGTCCCAAGTGTAAAATATGAACAGACAGTTGCCAATGTCAAGGGACCATGAGGGTTTGGCCAGTAACATCTTAAGAGAAAGTAAAAAATAGTGATAAACAAAACAAAACAAAATCGGATCCTCAAACAGGATCCTTCCTGAATGCTTTGCTCTGGTTAAGACGTTCAGGTCTCTGAAAAGTCTTAATAATGACATTTGTTAAACCTGTTGCCACAGTGGTATTATGAGATTCCAGATTAGCCGATGAATAGATTACAAAATCATGGCCCTTCACAATTTATACCAACTTCTGTTTTAATATTTATAGTCAAGAACACAGACTAGATCTCAAATTTCAGGAGTCCTGGGCAAGAGAATTAGAGTGGATTAAGCATAATGAACACAGAAGATAATAAATCAGTGATTCTCAACCTTTAGTGTACACAGGAATGACATGGGGGAGTTCATTTTAAATGCAATGTCTTGAGCTCCCTCCTGAGATATCTGGATTCAACAGGAATAGGGTTAAGTCTAGAAATCTGCATTTTATTTTATCTTTTTTTTTTTTTTTTTTTAAAGTAGACTTCATGCCCAGTGCAGAGTCCAATGCGGGGCTTGAACTCAAGCAGCCTTGAGATCAAGACCTTAGCTGAGATCGAGTTGGATGCTTAACTGGAAGCTTACAACTGAGCTACCCAGGCGTTCCACAGAAATCTGCATTTTAATAGTACCAAGTGATTTTGCCACTGGTTGTCAGTGGACACATTGCTGTAATTGTTGAACATCACTGTAATAATCATTTGCTGAGTAAGTGATATGTACCAATCCTAACTAATGAAAGGTCAATTCATTCATGGCATCAACATCCTGAAAGTACGGGCTCCTTTGAACTTTCGTATGTTAATACACAATAAGTAATAACGGGCAAGTTTCTTTCCTTGTATCACTGCAGAATTGGACTCAAGCCAGTACTATCTTTTTCTTTAAAATATCTGGGAGGACAGGGAAAAAAATTATAAATTACAATTTCTCAGGGAGTAGATTTAATCTTTTGGCTCTTTCAGACATCTAAATGGAAAATGGAAGAGACAGTAACATCTAAGGGAGATTCTATATCTAAGCCATCTAATGTACTATGAAGGCAGGTATCAGTAATGTGGTAATTTACCAAAAATCTTGGATAAAGTACTTATTTTTCTGTCATTCAATTCATTGATGACATTGAAGTCCCTTACTTCCCACAAAGATAACTCTCAGGCAATGCTTTGAACCAAGCTTCTACCCTACTGACAGTCTACACTATCAGTTTATAGGGAACCCAGACAACTAGTATAATGATTCTAAAATCCTGAAACAGGACAGATACTTATTGAGCACAAATATTTACTGAATGCCTAGTCTTTGGAAGGCACTGTTTATTAAAGCAGAGAAATAGGCTGGTAATTTTCTGATAGACTTTTACCAGGTGCTGAAATGTAAAGACTGCTATAACTAACATTTTATCTAAAAATTGACTAGTCCAAGGTCACCATGATTATACCATTACGAGTGTATGTATCGAGGTTTATAGTCTGGAAAGTATTTTACAGTTTTGTAGTGCTTTTATGTGTATTATTTTGCCTGACTTTCAGAATTTTAATATTCACTCATCATTTACACAGCACCTGATATTTGCCAGACCCCAGGATAATTAAAAGGTAGATGTATCTTCTAGAACCCACAAACCGGCCAACGTGAGGACAAAAAGGCAGGTAATTTACAGGCAGAAATTAGTGTGCCATACAAACGAAACTAAACGGAACAAAACCAAAACCATAAGAAAAGCCAAACTTAACCTGGCCAGTGGAAGCGTGGGAAGGTTTCCCGGAGTAAGCGAAATTTAACCGAATAGCTGAAGAAGGTGAGGTGGGGAGGGATGGTTACAGGGAAGCACTGCAAGTTGAAGGAAAGGCCAGCGCAAAGGCCTGGAGGCCAGAGAAAGGAAACATCAAGCAATCGGGACTAGACTTTAGGTCTCCTACTTTGTCTCCGTCTCTTTCTATAGCAACTGGGGGCTCCATTGATTGCGCTCTGCATGGACTTGGAGGCTCTTCTCTTTAGATTTCCAAATCCCATAATTTCGGAAGAGTCCGCTAACATATTGAGGCTGCAGAAATCACGACTCCTACCGCCCTGGGTTTCCGCCTACCTTGGACGCTTCCCCAGTTCTGACCGGCAACACACCTGCATCCTTCAGGTCAGCCCCAGCCTCACGCCCAAGCGCCGCCATTTTGGCGGCTCACGTGACTAGCGGTGGGCGGGGACCCAGAACGCCCGCCCCGAGCGGGAAGTGGTGCGGGCTCACGCCTCAGCCTTGCAGCCCGGCCCTCCCCAACTCAGTCAAAAGCCGCGCCCTCCATCCTGGCTGTGATTGGGCACGGCATCCAGAAATGAAGGCCTCTCATTGGCTTCGAGGAGGTCCAGACGTCCAATGTCCCGCCTTCTTGCCAGCCCTGCATTCCCTTATCCTGCTGTGTGTTAGCCTAGCTCCCTCTTCCCTCAAGCTGAGGGGGTGCGTGAGGCGGTCCGAGCGCAGGGATGTCGCGCGCTTTCCCCTCTTCTGGGCACCTCTGTTAGCGGGGGCCGAGCTGTCCGCCCCATTCGCTCCTAGAGGGAGTTCTTCCCTCTGGCCTGGTCCGTGTGTTAAGGCTTCCTGGACACCTCCTCCCCAGAGCCCCCAACCGGCCGCCAGAGCGGACCCGACCAGCCTCCTCCCCGCTCCCCCCCTCATCCTCCCAGCGGTGTGTCTCCTCTCCCAGTCTTTAGTTACCTCATATTCCATCTTTTCACCCCATTTGGAAGGGACCAGAGAAAGACCCCCCCCCCCCCACTCCCCAAGAAGACCCCTTTGCCAGCCGGTGTTTCGGGGTGGGGGTGGGGGGCGCTGCGAATAGGCCTGGCGCCCTTTTGTGCACGTTCAGTGCCCAGCAGTATCTCCCAGACCAGCAACCCCCGACCCTCCAGTCTCCATGTCTTAGAGAAGCCAAATTCGAGAGTTATATAATTTCTAGTGCTGCTGTTTTTCCTGCCTGAGGAAACACTTCATCGCGTGGAGGGTGCAGGACATTTCTGTGCACTTCTATATAAGAACGGGGTGTGGGCAGGGGTGGCCAGCGGTAGCAGAGAGATTTCTTGTCTTTTCTGCAAAAGGAAGGTGGGTAGTTTGGAGAAAGATAGAAGGGGTGGATGTGGAAGCCAAGCAGCAGAACTCTCATTTAGGAAATCGCGAACCGTTTGCACAGCTTGTGCTCACATGCCTAATACTACTACATCGTCTCAGAAAACACCTTTGGGGGAAGGTTTGACTTCTCTCGAACAGTCTCAGTGTTTTTCCTCGCCGGATAGGGAGCTGCTTGGATGCGAAGAGATGGCATGATGTGAATGACTCCAGTGTGAAGAAATCTGCTTCGCCAACTCATCCTGCATCAAGTGCCCATTGAGTAGCACTGTCACTTTAATGTCTCCATGCCAAGGGATTGCTTTCCTTCTTTTCAATCCTCTCGGTTAATACATGGGAGGATCAGAATCAGAGGGGCATTAAGGATTAAGCCTGAGGGGCTTGGAGAGCACTGAAGAAAAAAATGAAAGTGACAGCAAGCTGGATCCTGTCTTACTGAGGGGGTGAGATCTGGAACTTCTGGTCCAGTAAATAAAAAGGGGGCCTTTCAGTCTGTGTACTGCCCCAGAAAACTGTTCAAACTCACCCACCTTTTTAGACACCAGAGTCAAAAAGGTTTTTAAAAGTATTTTTTGTTGGGGAGATTAAATTTTTCTCTAAAGAATTGAGAATCTTTATCATCAACCAGTTCATCTGAATTCGATCATGTATTGAGTAATGAGACAGCTGTATAAATTTGGTTTGTGCCTTAATTGAGTTAGTCATTGAATTCCAAAAATGTTGATGCCTGAAGAAGAGTTTTAATAACATTTTCTATGCTTACGATAATTTTCTCAATTTTTTTTAACAGAATAAATATTTTATAAAAATCGAAAAACTCAAGGTTATTTTTTCCTGAACTCTGTGGGCAGTGTCAAAAGTTTAATTGTGGGGAAAAATACATCATTTTTTTCCTTATTGAAAGAGAAGACAGCCTGGATTTCAAAATTGAACAGTGAAGTGGTTTGCAACAGTTACCTGGCTCTTGGCCTCAGTCCAGCTGGATCAAGTTGAGACCTGAAAAGATCTTGAATCCTGTGGCAGTGGACAGACCCAAGAATGCCAGTCAAGAAGAAAGGTGGGCAATGAAGCTTCCTATATAATATATGTTTCTCCCTTTTTTTGGTTCTGGTATTTGCTATTTAAACTGTTTTCCATTTGAGAGTAAAATTTTCCTTAGGCTTTGCGAAATATTTATTGTAATAATGTCTTCTCTGTGGTACATCATTAATATTATTTTGCTAAAGTAAAATGAAGTAGGGCTATAGTATTTAATTACAGACATTTGTGATTTCATAAATCAGGTTGTCTAAATTACCATTCATAATCAGCATAAATTTGATACCACAGATTTGAGCGTTTCTTTAGCCTGTGTTCTTAGCTTGTTAAAGGTTACTTTTGAACAATCTTTAAAAATAAAATTTGCACAGTGGAGCTCTTCCTCATGGATTTAATATTTATCAAGTGAATTACCTAGTTGTGAAAGATAACAGAGTTGTTTATACTGAACAAAATTATGGATTTATCAATCTTCTGATTAAAAATAGATTTCATGCTTGGGTTTCCTGTAGTGTAAATATTCACTTCTGTGATGAAGCACAACTCCAGTAACTGCTGTGCTTTTCCAGAGGGTATGTATCATCTAAGAACACAATTGACAAGTTTACCAAATGAGGCAAACCTCTGACTCCCTGCTCCCTCTCCAGAATTGATCAAGATCCAGTGGTTTCCTAAAGTATAGTTTATTTTAGATTAGGCCAAGGGATTCACTTTAACCTAGATCTACCCCAGGTTAGCTTTGTTCCCAAGGATCCTCATGAAACCAGTTTTTGTTGTTGTTGTTTTGACATAGCGTGGAAGATCAGATCAACTATAAAGAATTTTCTCGAGGTATTTTAAAAATTTATTTATTTTGAGAGAGAGTGGGGGGCAGGGGGCAGAGAAAGAGGAAGAGAGAGAATCCCAAGCAGGCTCCACACTGACAACATGGAGCCCAAAGCTGGGCTTGAACCCATGAAATGTGAGAGATCATAACCTGAGCCGAAACCAAGGGTGGGATGCTTAACCGACTGAGCCACCCAGTGGCCCCACTTGAGAGTTTCCAACCAAAATTTATTCGACACCCTTGGACTCCACTATATCGGGCTAGCATAGATCCAAGTGCTGACCAGTTATGAGTTGCTACACACTGAAAGTAAAGGTCAGGTGAGGTTAAGGCAATCTGGCTCTGCACAATGTCTAATCCTTCTACCTGTGGAGTTGGAAGATGCATTGAGGAAAGTCAATAATCAGTGAGATACTTTAGCCAACTGGTATCTATAGAGATGGACAATGATATATAAAACCTCTGAAACACCTAGAAATGTTCCTCTGTACATTGGATTGAAGACTGGGGTTGTTTTCTTCTTCTTCTCTCCCCCTTAATATCACCAAGAGAAACAAAACTCTCTGAGAGATTTTGGAGCCATACCTGTCCAGATCTGGCACAGTTGGTTTGTCTGGAACAAGAATGGTTTTGGTAATGTAGCCAATAAATGGCATGGCTCTTTGACTTACTTCACTTTGTGTTTTTACTCTCTCTACCACTTGTTCTCTAGACATTGTCCCTTTTGGATTGCCTTATTTTAGACTAATAATTGAATTTAAACACATTGTCTAGGTGTATATGTAGTGGGGGGGAGAAGAGGGGAAGAGAGAAAGGAGAGAGGGAGGGTAGAGTGAAAGGGATAAAAAGGCATCTGGGAATGAGGTGGAAAAAGGTACTTGATGTTCTAGGTATAATTTAACTAAGCAGGTGTCTTTTTTTAAAATGATGTCTTAAAAATATTATTGATGTATAATTGGTACACAGCATTACATTAGTTTCAGATGTGCAACATAGTGTGGCAAGTCTGCACATTATACTTTGCTCACAAGTGTAGCCCCATCGGTCACCATACAACTCCATTATAATACCTTTGACTGTGTTCCCTGTGCTGTATCTTTTATCTTCATGACTTATTCATTCCCTAACTGCAAGCCTGTACTTCCTACTCCCCTTCACCCATTTTGCCCATCCCCCCTACCTGTCTGTCACCCAACCTGGCAACCATCTGTTTGTTCTCTGTGTTTATGGCTCCGTTTCTGTCTTTTGTTTGTTTATTCAATTGTTTTTGGTTTTTAGATTTCAGATATTGGTGAAACCATATAATATTTGCCTTTTTCTTTCTGACTTACTTCACTTAGCATAACACTCTGTAGGTCCATCCATGTTGTCACAAGTGGCAAGATTTTCATTCCAGTGTGTGTGTGTGTGTCTGTGTGTATGTGTGTACCACATCTTCTCCATTCATGTGTTGATGAATACTTGGGTTGCTTCCATACCTGGGCTATTGTAAATATGCTGTAGTAAACTATTTTCAAATTAGCGTTTTGGTTTTTTTGGGTATATATCCAAGAATGAAATTCCTGGATCACATAGTATTTCAATTTTTAATATTTTGAGGAATCTCCATACTGTTTTCCATAGTTGCTGCACCAGTTTGTATTCCCACCAATAGTAAGCAGGTTGATTGTAAGGTTTCTAAGCCCAATAGGCTGAGTTTCTCAAAAGTTCCTACCTTTGATGGAAGTTACAGAAATTACAGATACATAATTGAAAATTATACTTTATGAGAAATAGTTTAATGTTTATTTCCTTCCTTCTTTCTTTTCCTCTTCTTCCTTTTTTCTCTCTCTCCTCTTCCTTCCTTCTTTAATACTGAATTGATGGTAATGGGTCAACTTTTTCTTTTAATTTTAATGTTTTTATTTTTTAAATTTACATCCAAGTTAGTTACCATATAGTGCAACAGTGATTTCAAGAGTAGATTCTTTAATGCCCCTTACCCATTTAGCCCATCCCCCTTCCCACAACCCCTCTAGTAACCATCTGTTTGTTCTCCATATTTAAGAGTCTCTTATATTTTGTCCCCCCTCCCTGTTTATATATTATTTTTGTTTCCTTTCCCTTGTGTTCATCTGTTCTATGTCTTAAAGGCCTCATATGAATGAAGTCATATGATATTTGTCTTTCTCTGACTAATTTTGCTTAGCATAATACCCTCTAATTCCATCCACATGGTTGCAAATGGCAAGATGGCAAGATTTCATTCTTTTTGATTGCTGAGTAATACTCCATTGTATGTGTATGTGTGTGTGTGTGTGTATATATATGTATGTATATATATGGAATGTATATATATGTGTGTATATATATATGTATGTGTATATATATATGTATGTATATATATGGAAAGACCCCAAATGTCCACATCTTCTTTATCCATTCATCCATCGATGGACATTTGGGGTCTTTCCATACTTTGCCTATTGTTGATAGTGCTGCTACAAACATGGGGGTGCATGTGCCCCTTCGAAACAGCATACCTGTATCCTGTGGATAAATGCCTAGTAGTGCAATTGCTGGATCTTAGGGTAGTTCTATTTTTAGTTTTTTGAGGAACCTCCATACTGTTTTTCCAGAGTGGCTGCACCAGTTTGCATTCCCAACAGCAGTGCAAAAGAGATCCTCTTTCTCCGCATCCTTGCCAACATCTGTTGTTGCCTGTGTTGTTAATGTTAGCCATTCTGACAGGTGTGAGGTGGTATCTCATGGTGGTTTTGACTTGTATTTCCCTGATGATGAGTGATGTGGAGCATTTTTTCACGTGTCAGTTGGCCATCTGGATGTCTTCTTTGAAGAAGTGTCTATTCATGTCTTTTGCCCATTTCTTCACTGGATTATTTGTTTTTTGGGTGGGTTTGTTAAGTTCTTCATAGATTTTAATGCTAACTGATATGTAATTTGCAAATATCTTCTCCCATTGTGTTGGTAGCCTTTTAGTTTTGCTGATGTTTCCTTTGCTGTGCAGAAGCTTTTTATTTGGATGCAGTCCCAATAGTTCATTTTTGCTTTTGTTTCCCTTGCCTCTGGAGACTTGTTGAGTAACAAGTTGCTGCGGCCAAAATCAGAGAGGTTTTTCCTGCTTTCTCCTCGAGGATTTTGATGGCTTCCTGTCTTACATTTAGGTGTTTCATACATTTTGAGTTTATTTTTGTGTATGATGTAAGAAATTGGTCCAGGTTCATTCTTCTGCATGTCACTGTCCAGTTTTCCCAGCGCCACTTGCTGAAGAGACTGTGTTTATTCCAGTGGATATTGTTTGCTGCTTTGTCAAAGATTAGTTGGCCATATGTTTGTGGGTCCATTTCTGGGTTCTCTATTATGTTCCATTGATCGGAGTGTCTGTTTTTGTGCCAGGGTCAACTTTTTTAAGGAATCAACAAGTTCTAATTAGCAAGACAAGAATGTATTTGGATTATGCTAAAATCTATGTATTATGTCATTTATGAACTGATCTACTTAGAAAAATACATTATGTTGCTTTAATTTTTTAATTTATGTTTTAAAAGTTTGTTTATTTTGAGAGAGAGAGAGCACTAGTGGCGAGGGGCAGAGAGAGAGAGGGAGACAGAGAATCCCAAGCAGGCTCCACGCTATTAGCATAGAGTCCAACGTGGGGCTTGAACTCACAAACTGTGAGATCATGACCTCCCTGAGCTGAAGTCAAGAATGTCATGCATAACTGATGAACTACCCATGTGCCTCCCATGTCTGTGTTAAAAAAAATTGTCTTATTGGGGTGCCTGGGTGGCTCAGTCGGTTAAGCATCTGACTTCGGCTCGGGTCATGATCTTGCGGTTTGTGACTTGAAGCCCTGTGTTGGGCTCTGTGCTGACAGCTCAGAGCCTGGATCCCACTTCAGATTTTGTGTCTCCCTCTCTCTCTGTTCCTCCCCCACTCACACTCTGTATCACTGTCTCTCTCCCAAAAATAAATAAAGAATAAAAATTTTTTTTAAAAATTGTCTTATTATCCTCTGGGCTTCTTTTAAATTGGTATAAAAGTCTATCTGACAGTTTTCATTTGTATAACATTTTATTTCCTTTAAATTCTTTTTTTACAGCTATTCTCAGTGGTATAATAGAGTGTGTATAAACTTATTTTTACCAGGAACTGGAAGTTAAATACCATCGTATTCATAACTCATATGTTTTGATATTGTTCTTTTGAGAGGAAGCTGAAGAGTGTTGTGTAATTAGAATTCTAAGTAAGACTTGATACATCCATGTATCTCCTGGGCATCCCTGAAATTGAGATTGTTGTTTTCTGAGTTCACAATCTTTCCTTTTGGTTGTCTGTACTTTCTAAAGGT
Organism: Herpailurus yagouaroundi; assembly: GCF_014898765.1. NCBI lineage: Eukaryota > Metazoa > Chordata > Mammalia > Carnivora > Felidae > Herpailurus > Herpailurus yagouaroundi. Next base: position 14,595,987 of record NW_024412411.1, on the reverse strand, counting down.
GTCATTTTGTTTTTATTATTTTCTTCCTCTCCCTAGGGAAGGAACCCCTTTAAACTCTTCTGTTCATTCCTTGCTCATTTGAAGTTTTCTTCTTTCATTATGTTTCTTGTACTTTGTGGCTTAATTTCTTTCTCATAGTATCTTAGTAATTTATATTTTCCTTTCATTATTTGGATGTATTCTCTTTCCATTTCTAACTTTTCTCAAGTTGTTAGAATTTTTTTTTTTCAGATTCACTAAAGGGGAAAATGTGTGCCTGAATTGATCGTACTTGAGTGGCTATTTTATTCCTTTTACTAACTTTGTGTTTGAACTTTCATATTTGCCATACCAGTGTTATATCCAGACATTTTTTCCATTTCACAAACTTCATATTTTTTCTTTTTCTCAGTCAGTAAAACTCAAATGAGTTAAGAACTGAATCTTCCTAGAGAGGGATGGGAAAAGATAGTTTTTCTAATTTCTGTAAGTAAAAGTAAAATGATTGTTTACCAAAGATTTTTTTTAGATTTAAAATTCCTCAAAAGGGTCACCTTGACTTTGGTTTTGAGAATTACTGCAAACCATGAAGCCACAGATTCTTGAGGTTGGAAGATACTCATCATTTCAGGAAGCATAAAGAGAGAGAATTCTGGAGAGAGAAGTGTTTGTATTCAACTACTGGTTAAGACTATGTTATGAAGCAAACGTTAGGCATAGTATTAAAGTTATCTGTTAATTGAATTTATTCTACAATTCTTATATATTGGGAAAGTGTGAAAATGATATGCTAATGACTTGATACCTGAAATATTTGAACTGTTAGGTTTTTGGGAAACTGCCCAAGTATTCTCTATATGATAGAATATTTTATCTCTCCTTTAGGCCTATCACTGGTTACTTCTTTGAGTAGAAGAGTCTAGTCAGTAGGAAGATGTACAAAAAATATTAGATTTTTAAAACAAGGAATTAAGGCATTCAATTCATTCATGCCTTTGCCAATCAATCACTCACTCACTCTTTTATAACAGTATATTCACTAAACTATAAGAATCCCCTTATTTATTAATTATATATTCTCATTATATGCTCCTATTAATATTTACTGTGTAACCATTTCAGTGATTATAAAATATTTCTTACTATCAGGCTAAGATGTATAAAAAACTTTTTTAAAACTACGGGGAGAGGACCTCTTCTCCAGCTCAGGAATTTTTATCAGTCAAGGCACGAGGGCTCTGTATCCTCAATTTAGGTTGCTTTGTCAGCAAAGGATCATGAGTTTTACCTACTCTCTTCAGTCCAGTCAGTCACTCTGAATTCCAAGTAGTAAGCTTTCTGCATAGGTTCAATTTTTAGTAAGTTTCTCAAAGCTATTTCAAGAATTAATGGCCAAATCACCTACATTATGAAACCAATCTCCTGACCTGATTTGTTTTAGTATTTTGGAACAAGAGAAACAATGCATAAAAAGTAGAAAATTCTGTAGAAATGAATTCAGTTAAAACTTTCAAAGACAGTGGACAAGTATGGCAAGATTATGTATCCCATTTCTTCTGATGACACCATCTTGTTAGCCACTGAGGCCCTAACTCTGTTAGATAAGATTTTGAAGTTTCTGTAGGGGGCCTATAATCTTAGAGACCTGTGGAATCTTTATCATTGACTCTGTGATAAGACTTGGAATAAATCATTAAGTTCTGTTCAATTTAAAATCCCTTTTGAATAATAGACTATAAATTCTTTTAAAAGCTAAATGTGTATGTATTCAAGACAATAACTTTAGTTTCATTTATTTATTCTGTCACTTATCCACTCACCAAAGATATATTGAGCACCTGCTATGTACCAGGCACTGTGCTAGGTGCATGTTTCCCAGTGGGAAATTATATTCAGTGTCTGCCTTTATGATGATTAAAATTTATTAAGGAGATAGATGTTGAAACAGGCAATTTCAGTGTCATGGAAACCGATGAGGAATACCCAAACTCATCTAGAGAAACCAGGGAACTCTTTCTGGATAGGTGACATTTAGGATGAGACACAAAAGACCAGTAGAGGTTTACCAATGTGGGGGATTATAAGATACTGTTTCAGATCATTATTTATTTTCTTTGCATTGAACTTTTCACCATGAGGTCTCTCCTCCCCCTCCTCCTCCTCCTCCTCCTCCTCCTCCTCCTCCTCCACCTCTTCCTCCTTCTCCTCCTCCTTCTCATCATCAATAGCAATGATACTGTGATAAAAACCTGTACTAGTAGTCAGAAAACCTGGCTTTAAGATCAGATAATCATTGAGATAGACTTTAGTCTATAAATTTAGTTTTGTAAGAAATATCCATTCATTTTCTATAGATCAACTTTATTTTTGACTCTTAGTCACTGAGTGGTGAATACAATTACTCCAATCACTTTTCAGGTTTTTCCTACTTCTCCGGGGTCATGGTAGAGTTCTGCCTGGAATGGTGACATCATCTGGTCCTCGATCATCCCATATGCAATAGCTTACCTCTATGACAAGAGTTGTTGTGTCTAGATAGTTCCTTTCTGGTCTAGCAGTGATTTGCTACTTCCAAGACATAGATTCCCCCACCCCCAACCCCGAATTTCTGTGTTTCTCTTTACCTAGGTGCAATTATGATGCTCTTCCTCACTGGCTTCTTTCTGCCTTCTAGGAAATGCTTTCAGGAAGCAGAGCCTAGATCCCTGCTGCCTTGGAATTAATTCAAAGACCTCTCTTCTTCAGCTGAGAAAATCTTCTTCTAGACTGGAGAGGTGCTAGAAGATGTCTTTCTCTCTCTTTCTGTAACAAAGTCTTAGTTTGAGTGCTTAGGTTTTAGGAAAGCAAAACTGGAAAAACTTAAAAATTGCTTTTTTCTGCCCTGGCACATATCTCCCTTGAGGCAGTAAAATGCAAAACTAGTTATCTGCTTAATGTTTCTTTTCCACATCAAATATGGTAACATATATGAACTTCAATTTTAGAAAGTTAGTGATAGAATCAGGACCAGAGGCTCATCCAGTGTTCTTTTCATTGTATGAGTGTGGTGTTCTTGGAACAAATGAATGACATCATCGCACAGTGGAGAAGAGCCCAGGGATCCAGCCTTTACCATTAGCTGGCTAAATTATCTAAAGAAAATTGACAGAAACAGCTTCAAATTCCTCATCTTAAAACGACTATATTAATTGTACTCACCTCTTAGGATTATTATGATGGCCAAATAAAAATATATAGCCTATGTAAAAATTGTTTTGTCAGGAGGAAAGTGCTACACAAATGCTTTTCATCAGAATACTTTTTTTTCCTTTTGGTTCAAGGAGGAGGAAAATTGTGTTCAGAGTCAGGGTCCTGTTTTGTCAGTGGATGGGTCTAGCTTCCTGGTTAGCTTCGGAGTAAGTCTGCCCAGTTATGGCACGGACACATCTTCTTATAGACAGGAAATGCCATACTGTGCTTCTTTATTGATTATGGCAATATTTCTTATGAGTATTATCTCTTTCATTGATGCCAAAGTAATTTATAAACCTTCCAATATTTACAAAATGATTACAATCTTTAGATCTGCTCTAAATCTGGCCAGACATTTTTTCCATAATTCAAATTCCAAGTTTTATTTCTTTCTTCATTGTCTTTTTCTAGTTTGCTGCAACTGGAATGATGCATATTTCAATATTCAGCTGAAGGTGAAATTTACTATTGTCTTTTCTTTCTATTTATTACTACTTAACCTTGCAATTTCCACATTGGTCTCTTCAACAGTTCTATAGAAAATGTGAAAACGTCTATCTGAAAGGTAGCAATAAAAATTCACCACTTTAGGGGCTCTTGGGTGGCTCAGTCAGTTAAGCATCCGACTTCGACTTTGGCTTGGGTCATGATCTTGCAGTCTGTGAGTTTGAGCCCTGCATCGGGCTCTTGTGCTGACAGCTCAGAGCCTGGAGCCTGCTTTGGATTCTGTGTCTCCTTGCCTCTGCCCCTCCCCCACTCGTGCTCTGTCTCTTTCTCTCTCTCAAAAAATAAATAAACACTAAAAAAAGTTCACTACTTTATATAATATCTTTTGGTTTCCACAGGGGAAATATACTATCAATAGGTGTTTGTTGAATTATATTGAAACAGTTTTTGGGGGGTGGGTGGGTAGGAGGAGTAATTATACTGAGAACAATTACAGAAAGAAGAAACACTATGATTTTTTCCCAGTAAGTTAGGTATCAGTGTGGCATAATATTAAAAGTTGGCTTTGGTGCCAGCCAGATCAGGATTTGAATCCTGGTTTCAGTACTTACTGGTTGTGTAGCCTTGGATAAGTTATTTCATTTCTCTCACTTGACATGTCTTCATTTGAAAAATATGTATATTAGTATTTCTTAGGATTCTTGTGAATATTGAAAAGGTGATCTATGCAGAATGCTTAGCATTGCTCAACAAAAACTAGAATCTTAGTAATAAAATGACACCTTTGTTGTATTGCCTTGAATTGTAAATTGTATTTTATTTTTTAAAGTTTATTTATTTATTTATTTTAAGAGACAGAGAGAGAACATGCATGGGTCTGTGCATGAGTGGGGATGGGGTAGAGAGAGAGGGAGAGAGAATCCAAAGCCTGTGCAGAGCCCGATGCTGGGCTCAATCTGACGAACCGTGAGATCATGACCTGAGCCAAAATCAAGAGTCAGATGTTTAATTGTCAGCCACCCACGCTCCCCTGAAGTGTAAATTTTAATACTAAAAAGTTCGTTCTAAAGACCTGGCACAAGGTGACTTTTCTATTAGCATTTATCATTTTATTATTTTCATATGAATATCCTTAATTTATAAAATAACAAAAACCAATAATAAGAATTAAGCGTATATAAATATTTCCTAATAAAATATTTTTATTTGCTAGTAAACATGTGTCATAAGTAATAATAAAAATTATTACTGCAGTGTTGCCTGTATTTACTTAAAATGGTATGAGAAAAAGAAAACCTAGTTGTTCTTACTTGTTTTAAGTGATATTTATCACACTGTAGTTAAAGTGCTCTTTCTAAAGCTTTAAAAAATGGTCATGCTCATCTTCACTTAAAAATCTTCCAGGGTTGGGGTACCTGGGTGGCTCAGTTGGTTAAGCATCTGACTCTTGATTTTGGCTCAGGCCATGATCACAGCATCGTGAGATCGAGCCCCATGTTGGGCTCTGCACTGAACACGGAGCCTACTTCAGATTCTCTCTCTCCCTATCACTCTACCCCTCCCTCTCAAAATAAATGAATAAACATTTTAAAAAAAGTTCTTCCATGGCTTGTTATTCCTCCTTGGGTATAAGGACAAATTTTACATGGTCTCTATTGGCATCAGCTTCTTTCCTCCCATGGCACCTGGTACCTCATCATAACATTATTACACTCTATTTTAATATTTTACTTTGTTGGAATTTCCTATTTAATTATCTTTACTTTCAGACAAAAATCTCTAAGTGCAGAATATTGCCTATCTTGTTTAATATTGAGTTTCCAGTGTCTGGAACATAGCTAGATACTCAAAAATAGAACTTAATTCTAGTAAGAAAGAACTTATTATTTTGATCTACCAGACTTTTAAAGGTAGGGCCATTTATATGTTATTTATTTATGTTATGAATACAATTTTTATGTTAATTGCATGCTTGTGAAAATTAGTTATTCAACATTTAACACTAGATTTTAAAATTCACCCAAACAATTTATGTCTGATTGACCAAGTTCTTTTCTTTTCTTTTCTTTTTTATAGCAATTTACTCAATTCTGTTCTGAAGGATTAAGGGTAGTATTGTGGAGAGAACACTATACTTGCAATCAAAAGCTTTAACATTAAGCTCCAAATATGTTATTTAGTAGCTCTGTGCTCTTGGACAAGCTACTATGGATTTAAGTTTCCTGTATATTAGACCTGATATGACTTCTTAGTGGTGAGAATCAGATAAAATGCATGTAGAAGTTCTTTTTGAGCTATAAAAAATTTTGCATAGATTTACGTAAAGGAATTTCATTATTCTAACTGCTCTGCTCTTAAAGATTTGTGTATTAAGTTCACCTTTTCTCCTACTATACTTTCATCATAATTTTCTTAACACCATATATTCTGTAATTTGTCCATTTTTAAGTTGTGGCAAATAATTTTATGTGTCATATTTTCTTTTTTTTAAAAGCTCATTTGTTAGCACTATTGCCATTCACTGTTTCAAATTTAAATTACCTGTCCCAAATTATTTATAACTTCTGGAAATGCTATTCTTAAACCAAGAAGTTGAACCTTAATTAGCTGACACATGATTACCTACAATTGCAATTATGTAACAGTCACTATGTCCTTTGCATTGCATTGCATTGCATATTTCCTGCAAAAATTTTTATTTTGCAAAATTATTCCCCACTCTCCATTTCTTCTTGTGTCTGCCTTCAGGTAGTCCAAATGTAGTTTCATTCTTCCAGTAGATGGTGGAGTCCTATGAAGATAGATTTCTTTTAATGAAGAAAATAGGAGAAGAGAATTGTGGTCATTATACTGGCAATTCAGGTGAAAAATTCTCCACTTCTAACTGGTTATTTGAATGTCAATTAAAGTATTAGTGCTGATTGGATAATTATCTCAATTTTCTACTTTATCCAACTTGTCAACATCTGGCTAGGGGTTTTTGTCTCATAAAACAGGATCCTTGTCATCTTGTCTTTTTTATTTTTTTGCTTGATGTTTTCATCTTTTCACAGGTATCTAGTTTTAGGTTACCCTGGATATTATGCTCTCATTATTCAGAAATAAGAATTTCGGTAGAGTGAGCTAAAGGGCATAATGGAATTGACACAAGAAGGTGATCATTACTGACAACCGAAAGAAGAAAAAAGGGCAGCCATAATTCCAGCACTAGATGCTGGCATGCAAAAGTCTAAGGGAAACTTGACCATATTTGACCATTTGTTTTTCTTATATTCTAGCATCTTATTTTATGTGTCAGGTTTTTCTCATACAGAGATGAGAAGCATAATAAGCTTTATTGGTTTAGAGAACATCTAGCTGCTTTGAATCAATACAGTGTCTTCCCTGGGTAGTTATTCAGTAAATATGTGTTGAATGAATTAGTGGAAGTCCTCTTATCTAACAAATTATATTTATAGATGTGATTATGGAAATGCTGTTGATACCTTTTTTTAATGTATCGTTAAATTCAAAATTCATTTTAAATGAGTTTTATTCACAAGAATAAAAGATCAGAGTAAGAGAATACCTACAAAAATGACACAAAGCTAAAAAAGAGCTTAAAAATATAATTGTAAAAAAAAGGAAAAAAAAAGATGCCTAGGTTTAAGTACATTTTCAAAGACTACCTAACAAATGAAGGGATGAAAAAGACTAAAGCTTGAAATCTGGAGCCCAAAGATACGTAGAAGTACTGAGGAAGGTATAATTATGGTATTGTTGATTACTTACATTAGTGGTTAGGAATGAATTAGAGTATGAGATCTATAAGCTACTATCATTTCAGGGAAACAGCTGATTTTTTAACTGTTGTCAAAATGTGAGTTCAAATATTGGTTCTTGACTCAAAGAGTTAAAATATTTTATTGGGCAAAGTATGAAAGCATTTAAAAAATCAAAATTCTGTGCAAATGTACTAGCATATGTTTATGCTTTGCTTTAAAATTGGAGAGGGCTCCCTGTGCATCAACATTCATTTTTATTTATAACCTTTTTAGGTGACAAACTAATTACATGACATCCGTCTCCACTCCTGACTGCCTATTGAAATTCTCCCTTCTTTCAATGGAGTAAACTTAAGATTTGCTATGTTATAGAGGAAATTTGGGAAGACCTCACTGATACGGTGGTATAGGAGCAGAGATATGGAAGTGAAGGAACAAGCTTTATGGATATCTGAAGGAAGAATAATTAGGCAGAATAGTAGGTATAGAGACCCTGGGGTAGGAGAGTTCTTAGTATATGTGAGAATGAGCAGAGACCACTGTGGTTGGAGTAGACTGAGCAAGGGGAGAGGAGTAATAGCTGAAATCAGTGAGGTAGTCTTAAGCTAAGTGAGATGGGGAATCACTGGAGGATTTGAACTGGGGATGACATTATCTGGCTTATGATCTTTCTGGCTGCTGTGTTCAGAAAAGTCTGCAGGAAGGCAAAGGTGGTAGCATATAGGTTGGTAGGAGGTTATTGCAATAATGCAGGGGGTAGTAGATATTGGTGCACCAGGTGGTAGTACGAGCAAATGATAGTGGTGGTATTTGATGTTAGAGCCAACAGAATTCACTGATGGATTATATGTAGAGAATTAGAAAAGGAGAACAACAAATGACTCCAAGGATTCTGGCCTGAAAAATTGGAAGGACGAGAGAGAACAACTGCAGGAGAAGCAGTAAAGGTAGATAAGATCTGGAGTTCAGTTTTGACAAGTTAAGTTTGAGATGCTCACTAGACATCCAAATGGAAATGTTGAGTGTACAGTTTAAAAAATTTTTTTTTCAACGTTTATTTATTTTTGGGACAGAGAGAGACAGAACATGAACGGGGGAGGGGCAGAGAGAGAGGGAGACACAGAATCGGAAACAGGCTCCAGGCTCTGAGCCATCAGCCCAGAGCCTGACGCGGGGCTCGAACTCACGGACCGCGAGATCGTGACCTGGCTGAAGTCGGATGGTTAACCGACTGCGCCACCCAGGCGCCCCTTGAGTGTACAGTTTAATATGAGACTGGGATTCAAGGGGAAATGCCTGAGCTATAAATATAAACGTGGGAGTCTTAAGGGTTCCGATAATATTTAAAGCCCAGGAGACTTGCTAAAGTTACCTACGGAATGAGAATAGAGAGGAGTTTCCAGATGTTTAGAGGCTTGAGGAATGAGAAGGAACCAGAGAAAGTGAACAAAGGGCAGCCATGATATAGGAGGAAAAGCCAGAAGATAGTGCTACCTTGGAAGCATTGGTGTGCTGGAATGGGCCCACGTCAGTTTGTAAGAGCCTACTGTTACATTTTTAACACATCTGTAAACTGGTTTAAATGCAGCCGTCTGAACATTAAGTTATGTAAACTTACATTAAATGAATTATGTTAAATATAAAAGTAATAAATACTCAAAACTCATCACTTCCTAATATTTTTCTACATTTTGATACTACGTATGTTCTTGAGGTTATTTGCATCTATTGTATCTGTATGGTGGGAAAGCTCTGTGATCAATTCCCGGGTCTGCATTCAGTTAAGTCATGTGGGTATCTTGAAATTGGCCATGGTGGGAATATTTACACCTTGGATATTGCAAATGCTACAAATCAGGGCTTGATTTATTGTTCTGCTAAAAAAGTGATAAAGAAAATGTTAACGCAAGTGCAAGGTAAAAGCATATTATGTCTCTAGCTGTTACACTGTGATTAGCATAGACATTGAGGAAGTATTTGTCCACTACTAAAAAATTATTTGATTCAGCAAAGAAATCACAAAATTGATGAAGGAGTGAGTGGAGGTTTATACCATAAGCCATCCTTGTTGTTTCATTTTTATCTTATTAATGTAACAAAAAAAATCAACCAACATTTATGTTGGAACTACATTTATCAATTACAACCCTAAGTTGGCTCTGATTAAAAGAATTGGGCAAAAATCAATAAAAATATTCTTGAGAATCTATTGATTATATGGAATTTATAATGAAAAGTTATGCATCTTCTTATTACTTGTACATTTCATGTTATATATGAGGTTCCTATTTTTCCAGGACTATAAGACAGAATTTTAAAATCATGTTTTTCAGATACTGACCGAGCTTTATCATTACTGGAAGAATACTGCAAAAAATTAAGGAAACCAGAGGAACAGCAGTTGAAAAATGCTGTTAAAAAGGTGATGGGTATCTTTAAGAGCAGCTTATTCCAAGCTCTGCTAGGTATGTATTAAAAAGTTATCATTATAATGGTCAGAATTGGGCTTAATAGTTTGAGTAACGTGGTCAAAGAACCTAATGTTAACCAAACTTAAACTCGAATAATTTTCCATGATAGTGGAGGAAAAGATTTGTGTTTTGTTTTTTTTTTCTTTTCCTTATTTAAGGCTAACCTAAAAAAGAACTGTTAAAAAGTAGAAAAAATAGAGTAGTTATTAAAACTATGAATATTTAAAGAATGATTTGTATAGGAAGGGAAGTTTACACAGGAAGAAATCTGAGTGGTTTGTTGCCAAAAAACTGACAACAAATGCTGGAGAAGGAACCTACCTCCCTCTAGAGAAGGAACAGGCTATATAGCACGAAACATAATGGGTCATTTCTACTCAGCCTCTTAGTTGTACTTTTATTCTCTTAAAACAAAAGTTAAAATACTCTTTTCATCTTTTGCTTCTCTTACGAAAGTTTATGATCCATATTTAAAATTCTATTGATGAAGATCTCAGTGCTTTGGAACTTTTGTCAATTTGTCATGAATTTAACCACATAATGTCAATCTTAGTTTAATCTCTAATGTGTTAAAGATTGTGTGGCTTATGTATGTGTGTCTTCATATGTGTATGTTTTGCATTTATGCAGATAACTTTTCATTCTTGGCATAATATTTTAATAGTTGAAATAAACTAGCAAAAGATATAAACAAACAAAAACTAACTTTAATCAACTAACTAAACAATTAAAAAAACCCACTCAATTATACTGTATTTTACTATGCTTAAACAGTACCTTTTACAGAAATAACTGAGTCTACTACATATTCCCATTATTTTTTCAGGTCTGGTAGTGATGGATGTAAAATCTAAAAGTGATGGATGTAAAACCCATTTGGATTAATTTTGAAAACATTTTATGTATGTTTTTATTATGTCTACCCTTACGGACAAAAACTCCAGCCTTATGGTGTGAATGTAATTTAAAAAAAACCATTAAATTTTGAAAATCTAAAATTCAGCTATTGAATAAAAATAGAAGTAAAAAGCTTTATAGGATTATTTTGCCTGTGGATTAATTTCTTTAAAATATTTTTTTTGTGGCTGGTAAGAATTAATGACACAAATAACTATAATCATCTTAGTGGTATTCAATAAAAACAACTCTAAATGGAGTCTTACAGAATTTAAATTAATCCTGCCATTAGAGAATAGTATTTTGGAGAACATTTTTAAACCACATATTTCTCAATTAAAAATTAATAGTTTCATCTAGTTGATAATTAGTAAAGGTTATTAACTGAATGGTAGTATCTCTAAATAGATTTGTATGATGTGTTTAGTTGACTGTTGCCAAATGTTTTGAGAATTTGAATTTTTGAGAACTTGATTTAGGAAGAGTATTGTTAGATGCTTTAGATACTTTTACTATGCTTTGGTAATGTCGCCATTTGGTATCACAATATTATATGGGGAATAAAAGGGCAAACGAATGACAAAGAATTACGTTTTGCCATTGTTTTGGGTGAGTGATAAATATCTTGGCAAAAAGCCTATAGCATAGTTTGAATTTCTCTAATAAAATGAAAGGCAACAATAATCTGTAAAAAGCTGTTATATAAGTAATCCTGGTGGTCAGCTTGGAATGGATAGATTTGCTTTGGCTAGTCTTTAAAAGTCATTTTGGGATAAACCAGACTGCAAAGATTGGAGCAACATTATGCAACAAAACATAATTTTCATTTCGGTTCTATGTGGGTTGATAACTGATAACTAATTTTATTATTATTGAATGTTTGAGTGTTTCACTGTGTATTTTCTTTAAGGACTCAAAAGAAGAAAAACCAGGTAGCCCTCTGCATCCTCAAGGGGATTGTATCATTATAAAAGGATAAGTAGGGACTTATTGATAAATAGAGCATTGTTGATGGTCTGTAACTTTCTGTTTGAACTGGCTACCTCCTACCCTACCCTCCTCTTTTTTTCTGTTACAAGTAATGGAACATAGTGGCTTCACCTGTTCTGATATTCAGACAGACAGTACATTGAAATAATACCTTTCATGAATCTCAGTTAAATAGAGAAAGGAATCATAATGCAGAAAACCCAGCACAAGTGGGTAGTGAAGTAAAATATTATTATTTCAAGATGGACTATAATGTTTACATATCACCAGAAAACCAAGCCTTCTCTTGACAGATGAAAAGCATCACTTCAAAAATGAATACTAGTCTCCTTTTGTGGTCCTTCCATCATATGCTTTAAAAAAAAATCCCACACGCTACTATGTCTTAGATGGTATTATCTGTGAGTACAGAATTCTGTCTACATAATTTTGGCCATTATTATAGCGCATGAAAGCATTTTACAAGTGGGTTCTGTGATTGTGCGGTGGAAGGCGGTGACAAAGGTATTGTTTTTTAATTTTTAAAATAATAACTTTATCAGATTATGAAAGCAATACGTTTATTCTTTAAAAATTTTTAAAATAAAGTCAAAGTAGAATATAAAATCCTATGGTAAGAGACATTCCTTTTATTGTAAATAGGATATATGCTAAATGTAGACAATGATCAACTGTTTGATTAACTTTCTACCTCCTTGAGTTTCAGTATACTTTGTTTTAATTTTCCATCTATCAATAACTGATAGTGGAAAAACTCACTTACACTTTAAAAAAGTTAGTAATTAGTGTTCATTAATGTAGAAAAAAGAAAAATCCTTTAAACAACAATGTGCTAGGAGCTGCACATTTAGATGTTGGGCTTAGGGTGACATCTTGTGGTAAAACTAAGGTAAAAGTTTTGTCCAATGATAATCACAGTTTTATATGATTACATTATTAGCTCTACAGATTTTGAATATAAGTAAATTGGATTTCTGTGATATTTTACAAATTAATTTAGGTATATTTTATTTAGTTTAAAACATTCAGTTTTTCCAGCTACTCTATTAGGTTATTTATTCTTCATTTAGGTGATGAAGGAGCAAGATGGAAATGTTTTTATTATTTTGATACTTCTCTTCCAGATGCTATTTGAATATTTAAAGATTTCCATTACCACTATAATTATTTGCAAGAAACATTTTTTTTTTAATTTTTTTTTCAACGTTTATTTATTTTTGGGACAGAGAGAGACAGAGCATGAACGGGGAGGGGCAGAGAGAGAGGGAGACACAGAATCGGAAACAGGCTCCAGGCTCTGAGCCATCAGCCCAGAGCCCAACGCGGGGCTCGAACTCACGGACCGCGAGATGGTGACCTGGCTGAAGTCGGATGGTTAACCGACTGCGCCACACAGGCGCCCCGCAAGAAACATTTTAATAATATAATGGGTCATTTTATTCTCAGATATGTACCTCAAATGTCCTTTGCTTTTATACCTTATTGAAAAATTTTTTATTCTTTATTTATTACTCATACAATTATGGATAGAACTATGCATATATACTTAATGAGTTTCAGACCCTTTAAAATCTTATTAACCTTTTGATCTGATTATATTTCCTCTTATTTCACTGCAGTGTGTGAGGAGGTCTTTTGGGGAAATATTTAGAAGAGAATGGACAGTAAAGTGCTATTTTCCTTAAAACCTTGCCAGTAGCAACATCTTAGAAAAGTGCTTATCCCTTGCATGTCAGATATTGTGTTATAGTAGAATATTTTTTATGTCCATAAATCTTAACATAGAACCTTATGGATTCATAGGGGTAATACAGTAGATATACTACATGTTGGGATATACTGCATGTTGGAATATACAGTAGATATACTACTATTTTGGGATTTATCACCTCCTTGTTGAAGCCTTCTGTCATATCCCTACTTGATAGTAACTTTAACCAGCCCTTTTATTATGGCTTGTAGCATTTTTTTCAGATTACTGTAAAGCATTTATTATATTGCCTTATGAATACACTGAATATATTTCTGTCCCCTTAGTAGACTGTGAGTAGTTTGGGAGTTGAAGTTATATGTAAGTTATATGGGGATACTTTGTATCCCCAGTATATTGACCCTAATAAGAGAAGGCCTTCAATAAATTTTATTTATTCATTTACTCAATAGTTATTTTTAAAATTCCTGTTATGTATTAGAAATTGTGCTAGGCAATGGGGATACAACAATAAACTATAAAGGAGAGGATAGTCCTTGCCCTTATGGATAAATGAGAACAATCAAGTAGGGAAAAGAGGCATTAGGTATGTAGATAGTTGATTATTATTTTTTTTTAACGTTTATTATTTTTGGGACAGAGAGAGACAGAGCATGAACGGGGGAGGGGCAGAGAGAGAGGGAGACACAGAATCGGAAACAGGCTCCAGGCTCTGAGCCATCAGCCCAGAGCCTGACGCGGGGCTCGAACTCACGGAGTGCGAGATCGTGACCTGGCTGAAGTCGGACGCTTAACCGACTGCGCCACCCAGGTGCCCCTAGATAGTTGATTATTTAAATGTAGTGATGGCAAGTACTCAATACAAAATGTAGTGTTTTTCCAATATAGTAATTCCAATATAATGTTTTTTTTTTTTTTTCAAAATAACATCTTTGTGAAAGCATCCTGGCTATTTTGGTCCTAATTATTCATTGTAATGTGTAATTTTTGCCACCTGCTCATAAGATAGTCAAAGGATTTTTTTATTACAGATTATAATGAGGGTGAAAATCCACATGGTTATATGAATTTGGAAAAACTTGGCTCTAATCCCCCAACGCAGAGGTTCTCAAAGCATGGTTCTTGGATCAGCAGCATCAGCATCACCTGGAAACTTGGTTAGCATTGTAAATTCTTGGGCCTTACTCCATACCTACTGAATCAGAAACCTGGAAGTAGTGCTCAGTAAATAGTGTTTTAATAAGCCTTTTAGGTGATTCTGAGGCATGCTAAACTTTGAGAACATATGTTCAAAATGATTAGGTATTTGGCCACTCAAGGAAAGTAATATAGCACATGAATATTATTAATACCTTGGTAAGATACGACCGTGTCATTTCTTTATTCTTGGGTTTTACAAAGATTTGATTTGATCCGTAACAAATATAATGAGCTATTATTCTAGGATATATTTGGAGCACCTTAAGAACCCATAACTTAATGAATATAATTATGGCATCTAATTTTCTTTTTAAAGTACAATAGTATATCTGAAACTGATTTTTTTTTTCTTTTGGATACTTAATGGTAGTGTCTACCTATGAGGCTATGGATAGAGAACAGCAAAACTACACTGAGATGTTGCTATTGCATACCCAAGGCTCACTAGTATGTGCTTGCTGACAGTTACAGACTTAATGAGGTGCTCCAGTAAAATATATAAATTGCTATATGTCAACACCTTTAAATAAGTCTTGACTGGTCAAAGCAGTACATGTTAGATTCCTAGATACTTTAAGTTTTACTCTTCTGCCTACTTCTGCTTACACAGGTATTTCAGTTATTGCAATTGAGTAATAATAATTAATGAAGTATTTATGAAGTGTTTAATTTACATGGACATACGCAATTGGTATTACTAACGACAAAATCCTTTCCCTTAAGGAGGTTAAGGTCAATTGGGAAGGTAATATTCACATATATACAAACAAGTACAAGACAGGATATAAATCAAGGACTAAACTCTGAAGGCTAGGCCAAGCTGCTGTAGGAGTTTAGAGAAGCATGGGATCATGGTACATTGGTGTTGGTAGGAAAGCTCTTATATAAAATGTAAACTTGAGCTGGGTCTTGTCGATGATAGGATTTGGGTAAGAAAAGGATAGAAAAGGACATTTTTACCATCCATCCATTCATTCAAAAGATATTTACTGAACATTGTGCTTGGCATTGTGATATATACTGGGGAGACAAGCTTTAAACAAAATTGCATAGTTATGTTTACAATTATGGTAAATGATACAAAGGACAAGGAGAGGGTGCTATGAAAAGAGGCTTAACCTTTGCAGTGGAATCAGGGAAAGCTTTCTTAGGGAATTGGTATTTGAGGTGATGAAAATTATACTGATTCATGGAGGTCAGAAGGACAGCGAGGAAACGGATGTGACGAGAACAAGGGTTCTTATGTTATTTATGTTTATAAATACATTTATGTTTTTAAAATGTCTAGGAATTAGATAAAGCATCACATTAAACTTAAGTCTCTTCCAAAGGCTTATTTAAATTTGAAGGTAAACTTGGACAAACAGGAGTGGTAATGTAAAATGTGGCCCAAACAATCCTTATTATAGCCCTTTGTTAAACTGTCATATACTGAGTGTGATTAGTTGTGTGTTTCATGTCACATGGAATCAAGTATATCTTAAGTTAAATTTGACACTTCACATTAGATGCCATCAAAAGAGTTGGATGCCATTCTTGGCTCTGGACTCTGTATCTTTGCTGGAGAATTTATGTCACCAGATGGCACCATTTAACAAAATTTATGTACTTTGGATGCTTATAAGGCTGGTTGTTTCTAAATGAAACAATTTTATTTGTGCTATAGCTGAAATAGGAAAAATTAATTTATTTTGATGGCATGTGAGACTTCTCTACAGAGGAATGTAGTGAAACCCTAAAACTTTGAGAACATGAAAGGATTTGGGTGATTTCTGCTTAAGTACAGAATAAATAAGAATTTGGTAATGATCACTGTCACTGATCTATGGCAGGTGGCAAAAAAGCAGAACACTATAGGTTTGCCCATCTAGGTTTTCTCAAAGCTATTGTAATAATATTATGAATATTTTAACCTTGAATTTAACTTTCAGATGTAGGTATTTGATATGCATAATAAAAACATAGAGAAAATTCTATAAGATTATTTTAGGAATAGGCCTTTCTAGATGTCTTGAAATATTATGATAATAATATATTAATTTTTTTTCAATAGAGCATATGATCTTTTGAACTATAGAACTAAAAAAATTAATAGAACATGATGTAGATGTTTTTTTCTTAGTGTAAATGTTCATCTCAAAGAAATAAGTATTTGTTACTTTCTTGGTTAAAAACTTCCTTAACACTTTTCTTACCTTTCAGCAGAATTAGTCACTTTCTTCCTTATGTTTCTGTATTTGTTCATGTTTCTGGTAAGGCAGATATTACATTGTATTACTGTTAATTGATTACATGTTAGTTTCCCTCATGTAAGCTGTGAGCTTCTTGAATGCAGGGACTGATTCTAATTCAGTGTGTAGCACATGTCTGATATGGAATATTCTGTCATTAAATTTCATTTATTTGACAAAATACATTTTGAACCCCTGCTATCTAAGAGATACTGTATCAGGCTCTGGGAATTTAGTGACAAGAGACATGTGAACCTATTTTCATAGAGTACGTAATCTGCTAAGAGAGACAGACATTAAACAAGTACTATAGTGATAAGTACTTTGAAATAAAAGTTATTTGGATTAACCAGTAAAATCATAAGGAATTACTTAACTGGTCAAATTCATGTTAGTGTATTGTGTTTGTTTAAAAATATTTATTCTTTTAAAAAATATATTATTTTTTACATTTATTTATTTATTTTTGAGAGAGAGAAAGAGATAGTGAGCAACCAGGGGAGGGACAGAGAGAGAGGGAGAGAGAGAATCCTAGGCAGGCTCCATGCTGTCATCACAGAGCCCGATGTGGAGCTTGAACTCACGAACTGTGAGATCATGACCTGAGCTGAAATCAAGAGTCAGACACTTAACCGACTGAGCCACCCAGGTGCCCCTAAAAATGTTTATTCTTAAAAAAACAACAAATAAACATTTATTTATTTATTTATTTATTATTTATTATTTAAGTAATCTCTACACCCAGTGTGGGGCTTGAACTCATGACCTTGAGTTCAAAAGTCACATGCTCTGCCAACTGAGCCAGCCAGGTACCCATTAAAAACGTTTAAATACTGTTTATTAATTAAAACCTCCTAGTCGTATCTATTATCGTTATAAATTCCAACTTCTCACCTGTAAGGTTCCCCATCTCCTCTGCCTACGTCTCATCTCATCTCTTCTCTACTCACTACATTCCAGCCACATGGCCTTCTCTCTGTTCCTAAATGCTGTTCATGACATGCTTTTCTTTTGTTTGGAGTACGTTTCTACCCAAATCTTTGCCTTATTGGCTTATGTCATTATTTAGCTCTCAGTGCCTCTAAAGTGCCTTTCTACCTCACTTCCCATTTCCACCCCACCCCCAAGTCATACCTATCACATTACTTTTTTTATTTTTGTGACTGTGTGGATCACTATGTGAAATTTTGTTTATGTGTTTTTTTCATGAGTCTCTCCACTAAAATGTAGATTTGATAAGAGCAGCCATCTTGCTTCTCTTATTCATTGCTGTGTCTGTTATATTAGCTTAGTGCTAACACATATTAGCCATTAAATAAATATTTATTAAATGAATGATGAATAAGTGAGTGTTGCTGCATGCCTGGTACTATGTTAGATTCTTGCTTAAGTTAGAAATGTACTCATTTGAAAGGAGTAGAAAGCTTATGTAAGTAGGGTTTTACTTTTTACTACATAATAGGAAATCTGAAGGTAGGCAGTTGCTGGCATTGGGTCAGCATCTCAGGAAAGTTCTGGTTAATGTCTTTGCTGGGTGGAAATTGTAATATGTCCTTAGGGAGAAATGTAGGAGTATAGTGCCAGTAGAACCCAAGGCAAGTGTTGTCATCCAGGTTGAGCACTTGGGAGCTTTGTCTGAGCTGAGAGAATGACTGCATGAGTGGCCATCAGTATGCTCAATGACCATATGGACAGGGACATTGCTTCAGGACGAGAGGAGCAGAGAACAGCATTTAAATCCAGTGAATACAACCTATTTCTACCCCCAAGAGTATGATGGCTATGATGGCAGATAAACTGTATGCCCCCTCCAGAATTGTTTACTCACATATAGCTGGGCATTATTTTAGAGATAAGCAGAATGATGGGTAGACTATAGGGATTTAGGGTTTCTGAGGCAGCTGGATAAGCCACGGACACAGTAAAGATCTATACAATTTGCTTGCACATCCATGGTGTAGTGTATGTTTTACACGAGACTCCATTATATTGAACATAGCTCTCAATGTAGATTCTAACTTCATACTCTTTTCAAATTTGGGATTGAGTGTTGAAAAAGATTAATCACAAGAAGGAGCAATGGGAAAGGAATTATTTGACAAGAATATGATAGGAAAGTCTTCCCTTTCATCCTGTTAGTTCTGGTTTCTGGCAAAAGATAGGCATGGTGTAAAATGAGGTGCATTGATCTACTTAAGTTTGTTTACATGAATTGGTCCTAAGAGTTGCTTAAGAAAACACTTATCCCCTACATTATTTGCTGCTCAGAAGCCTTGGAACTTCTTACACTATATTAGGAATTCTAAACATTCTGGTAATAACCTACAGATACACTATGCAGCATAAATTTCCCTGATTTCTAGTTTCTGAGTCCCTGGGTTCTACTTTATATTCATTTTCCAGTTTGCTGTCAAAATAATAAACCTTCACGAAACCATAAAATTAGCATTCTCTTTGTAGGCTATATGTATATATGCAAATTGAGTCATCAAATGTACCTAGAACCACAAAACTCCATTGGGCATGGCGTTTCTTACAAAATGCCTTGATCACGAATCCCTAGAATTTTAAGGCACTTTTAATAAGCTCACAGAAACAAATTATACAGAATATTAAACAATACTTTCACAAAAACCTTGAGTTATAAAAATAAGCCACTTAAAAATTAATAATTACTTCAGAAATAAGCTTCATGCTTTAGAAATAGTTTCTGCAAAAGTTTCTTGAAGAAGAGTTTAAGAGCTCTTCAACTGATCAAAATAGGACAATAATTATAAATATGAAGGTGAGTCTTAAATTTCATTAATTGAGATAATTGGTGCATGAACAAAACTTGATTATTTTAGGTGCAGAACTCCATTATAAATTTTCAGGATACATGTTTACATTTTTCTGCCATTTTTCTCATAAAATCTAATTTTTAAAACTTTCTAGAATGGGAGGGGCACCTGGGTGGCTCAGTCGGTTAAGCAACTTTGGATCAGGTCATGATCTCACAGTTTGTGAGTTCAAGTCCCACATGGGGCTCTGTGGTGACAGCTCAGAGCCTGGAGCTTGTTTTGGATTCTGTGCCTCTCTCTCTCTCTCTCTGCCTGTCCCCTGCTTGCATTCTGTCTCTCTTTCTCAAAAACGAACATTAAACAAACAAACAAACAAACAACCTCTCTAGAAGGCAGCCCCTGGAAATTTGGGAAATTAAACATATTTAACAGCTCTCTGTAAGTACTAA
The DNA here is from genome assembly GCF_014898765.1 of Herpailurus yagouaroundi. Taxonomy (NCBI): domain Eukaryota; kingdom Metazoa; phylum Chordata; class Mammalia; order Carnivora; family Felidae; genus Herpailurus; species Herpailurus yagouaroundi. Next base: position 14,575,837 of record NW_024412411.1, on the reverse strand, counting down.
ACCAATTTTGGTGCAGGATACTTCCATTTCCCAAGTTTGAGTATTTATAATTGTAACATGGAAGGAGGTGAGCTAATGACTTTATTTATAAACATGGATAATTATGGAGAGGAATAGTGACTCTGCATATTGAATGAGCATTGTAGAAAATAGACAGTAATGCCAAATAGACAGCCAATCACCGAGACAAGGATTTCCTTGTATGAAGCAAGGAAAGAGTTTAGTTGAGAGATAGTCATACGAGGAGATAGGAGGCTGGCTCAAATTTGTCTCCCCTGATGGAGATTAGAACAAATTTTTGTAATCCTAGGGATTGAAAAGGACAGGGAAATTTATCACTATTCATGAGGAAATATCGGACATGCATACTGAGCAAATATATATAACAGTCATCCCATGTTCATTTTGAGGTGCAGACTTAACATTAAAATGAAGCAAAATTTGGCTCCTGCCATTAGGAGGTCATCTTCAGGACCAAGGGAGGGGCTGTGGGCATGCTCGGAGCTGATATAAAGTATATGGGATCTTAAACTTGTCATCTCTGGTAAGGAATGCAGAGTTTTGCTTGTTCATAGGCTGGAACCATATTGGTGGCTTTCATTTCTGTCAGGCCAGGTCTCTGTGGAGACCGCTATTGGATTTTTTAGTGGTTTCTGAAAAGAAACAATAGGTGATTAAGAAGAAACAGGTCTCTGAAAACCAAGTTTTAAATTTTCTGTTAGTCTTAACCTTATTAACCCTATGGAGCACTGCTTTAGTAATAGTCTGCAATAATTTTATACTTTCAAATTTGAAATATTATCATTATTTTGGCTTTGTTTGTGGACAATCTATTCCTTGGATGAGTTCTTTGATTTCCTTTTTAGCAATATTCTCTTCTTTTATCACATGTCAGCCACTTACTCTTATGTTTTATTCTACATCTTATCATTATTTAACAATCATGTCCCTCTAAAATCTCCACTCTGACCACCACTCATCACCTTTTTTGATCCTGTTCATTTCTATATTTCCCTTATCATCTTTCTTTGATCCCATAAGCACTGCTAAACGATCAGTACTATATATTTTCATGATCTGTAGCTACCATAAGTCCTCATGTCTCTCCTTACCCAGCTTAGAATACATGATTCATTGCTATAATTAACCATTTGCATACATCTTCAATTTCTTTGCTGTTCCTGCCATCTGCTGGCAAAATCCAACCTGTGGTTAACCCAATCTTTGTCTCTTCCATGCCTGCACCAATGCAGCCAAATGTAGCTGAAGAAATATACACAATCTTGTTAACTGATTTCACTTTAAATTTATGACCAGAAAGCTTTTTTTTTCTTGGACAGTTCACTTTCTTGTTTTTGTAGGGAACATTTCATACCTTCTTTCTCCTCAAATATAATACACTTCACATTCTGCAACATTATCTTCTGATTTTTTTTCCTGAGACAATAAAAACAGTCAAAAGAGAACTTCCTTATATTTTTACCAGTTAGTCTACTAACCTACCTATATCTGTATCCATATATTCTGCCTTCCCTTTTATTAAAGTGGATTACCTGTCCCTCTTTTTATCTAAGGCCAAATCCTCCTGTTGGATAGAGTATCAAGTCAAGAGTCCTAGAAGGTAACAGAAAGCTTTCTCAAAGAGAGTTTATTGAAGGATCTGTTTACAAAGGGTGCCTGAGTGGCTCACTTGGTTGAGTGTCCAACTTTGGCTCAGGTTATGATCTTGCAGTTCATGAGTTTGAGTCCCATGTTGGGGTCTGTGCTGACAGCTCAGAGCCTAGAGCCTGCTTCAGATTCTGTGTTTCCCTCACTTTCTGCCCCTCCCCTGCTCTCTCTCTCTCTCTCTCTCTCTCTCTCTCTCAGAAATAAACATGTAAAAAAAAAACAACCCACAAAGATATGGGCAGAGTTATGGGAACTATCCAGGGATGGAAACACTTGGGGAATAAGAATAGTGGGGACCTGAAGGAGCAGGAAGAGCAAGCTATCACTGTAACACAGAGAGCTATAACCAATGGAGGGGCTGTCTGTTAGAAACTATGGCTTTAGCCGAAGAGGAGCCAAACCGTGGCCCCAAAAGGAGAGAGCTGGAGAAATAAACATCCAAACCCCTCTCTCCTCCCTACCCTGATCTTCGGCTTGTGCCTCCCATTAGTGGACTTGAACTGGAAGCCAGAGGGCAAAAGAGCCAGATGACATAGTTTGTTGAGGTCAGCCTCCTAGGAATAGAGCAGGGTGAATAAAAGGAAAAACATGATCTGGAAAGGCAAATGAAGCAGATTCATGACAGTTCTATCCTGGTTTTCCTCATTTACTTAAAGAATATGCTACTGTAAATATTCTTTGTCTCTTTGCAATTAATTCACCTTCCTATTAAATTATGCCTGCTAGCACATAAACATCTTTTCTTGAAAAAGATTTGTTTGAATGTTTTATTATTTATTTTTGAGAGAGAAAGAGAGAGCAAGCAGGGGAGGGGCAGAGAGAGAGGGAGACAGTAAACATCTCTTCTTAAAAGAAGAGTTTGGAGTAAGGGTTAAGAGGATAGTTGTGTTTATATCTTGGTTCCTCTGCCACTTTCTGTTTGTATGGCTCTGGACAAGTTTCAGAACCACTCTGTGTCCCAATTTTTCAACCTATAACATGGCGGTGATAATAAAAGTGCCCATTTTGTAGGTTTGTCATGAGGATAAATAAGATAATACATGTATTGCATTTCAATCAATGCCTGATACATAATAAGTATTTGCTACTGTTGTCATCTTCAAAATCTATTCTCTTCATTGTCACTTCCCTTCACCTTGTCTTCTGGTTTCTGTCTGTGTTAGGTCAGTGGAAGGTACTAACAAGAAATCAGAAGAAAGAGAGGAAAGACAGGTTGGGTTATTTATTCTTCTGGCCCCTTTTCTTCTGGGCCATGATTTAGCAGTGAGTGCATTCTTCTACATAAGGCAACAGTTTTTGTATGTAGGCCTTTTTGCTTTTCACTAATCCCTTTAAGAGCAAAGTTTATGATAAGAATTGTTTATATTCGTAGCCAACACTTCTTTATCTTCCATTTTCTCTTGAAGCTACTCCAGATTAGGCTCTTGTTCTCTCCACCCTAAAGAGATTGTAGTTGTCCGGGTTATTGTGATATTGTGATTTATAAGAAATATGTGTTTGGTCATATATATTTCTCATTTGTATGGTCTTCATTCTTTGTTCTGAACCCACAGGGGCCTAAAATCCTTAGAATTTCCTTACATAAGAGCAATAAAGGTGTCTTTTGTTATGTTAATCAGATTACTTTTGCAAAGCCATTAGGTAACTCAAGGCTGAGGGAGGAGCTTGTTGACAGGCCCCACTTTAGGAGAAGGAAGAGGAGTTAGAGATTGAATTCCATTGCTAGTGATCAATGATTTAATGAGTCATGCCTACGTAAGGAAGCCCCCATGAAAACCCAAAAGGACAGGATTAGGAGATCCTCCAGGTTGGGAAACTTGTGGAGATTTGTGGGGAGTGGTGCTCCTGGAGAGGGCATAGAAGCTCAGCATATTGTCTCTATACCTTGCCCTCATATATCTTTTTAGTCTGTTCCTGAATTATATCCTTTTATAGTAAACCTGTGATCTCGTAACGGAAATGATTCTCTGAGTTCTGTAAGTCTCTCTAGCAAATTAATGGAACGTGAGAAGGATGTGAACCTTCAATATGTAGTTGGTGGGTTAAGAGCACAAGTAACAGCCTGGGCTTGCCACTGGCTCTGAAGTGGGTTGGGTGGGGCAGGTAGTAGCAGTCTGGTAGGACTGAGCCCATAACCTGTGGAATTCCACGCTATCTCTGGGTAGATATTATCAGAATTTATTTTAATTCTCATTACCCTAAGTGTAATGTGACTCCTGCCTCTCCCACCAGTTTTTTTATTTTTTTTATTTTTTTAATGTTTATTTATTTTTTGAGACAGAGACAGAGCATGAACAGGGGAGGGTCAGAGAGAGAGGGAGACACACCATCGGAAGCAGGCTCCAGGCTCTGAGCCATCAGCCCAGAGCCCGACACGGGGCTCGAACTCACGGACCGCGAGATCATGACCTGAGCCGAAGTCGGACCCCCAACCGACTGAGCCACTCAGGTGCCCCTCTCCCACCAGTTTTATTAACACTGTCAGCATTGCTCACTCCTGTCCAATACTGTTGGGCTTGAACTTTTCCTTGAACTGGCTTTCTACTTGAAGGCATTTGTACTTGCTGTTTTCTCTGTCTGCAAATGTTTGCCTACTTTCTCACTTACTCAAGTACCTGTCTACTTGTCACCTCCTCAGACCTCTCTAGGGCACTCTGTCCAAAATAGACACCCTTCACCCATTACTCGTTTTTGCTTACTCTATTTGATTCTTCTTTATTGTACTTATTAATATATATTTTCTTGTGCTATATATTTGTGGTCTTTTCCTCCCATCTTTAATGTAATCTTGAGGGCAAGGACTTTGTTGTCCTGTTCATTTTTCTAATCCCAACACTTAATAGAGTTCATGGAATATAATAGGAGCTAATATAATTTGGTGAATGAGGGAAAAGCTAATTTACTACTGATGGTCAACTTTTAGATTTTGGCAAGGTAACTGCATTAATGCTTTTTTTTTTTTTTTGCTTTTTCTATAAAATCAAAATCATTGGAATCTTAGATGAACAATGTTGAAAAATATATTCATTTATAAAGGGCTCTTGTGTTTGCAATATTTTATAGTTAGTACAGTGAGAATTTTGCATTTATTTTCAGGGTCTTTGTGCCAAGAGCTCGGGGCATTGAAGAATGTGATTTATGAGGTCAGGAAAGTACATTAGGTTAATTATTCTACTGCATTGCCAAGCAATCTCTTGGTGTTTGATGCTATGAAATGATCAAAACAGCATCATTTAAAATTGGTAGGCCTATTAAAACATGCAAATTTTACTTGTTTACATGTCCTGTTCCTTTTTGAGGTTATTGCTGATAAAAAAAA
>NW_024412411.1:14424887-14570450 GCF_014898765.1 Herpailurus yagouaroundi | reverse complement strand
ATAAAATACTATGCAGTGCTTTGAAAATTTAACAGAATAAAAATACAGGTCTGTTAATAATATGACTTAACTTCTAGTGTTTAAGGCAGAAGTGTTCTTATATATCTTTTTTCTTTTACATACTTGAACCTTTCTCTTGAAATTCTTGATTGCATCTCAGCTGTTTTGAGAAATTTAAAACTACTGCTTAAAAATGTATTGTTACTGATATAACTATTCTTTATGATGTATTTACCTATGCTTTTAATTAAATTATATGTTAATTTAACAGATATTTATGGAGCAGCTATGATGTGTCAAACACTGATAAAGATGCTGGCTGTGTATCAGTGAACAAGATAGATATGGAATTTATATGTCATGGAGTTTATAGTTAAGTGGAGGGGTATCAGCAATATACAAACATATGATATGGAGAAGAATAAGACAAGGAAGGGGAATAGAGAGTACCATGGAGCGGGGAGAAGGACTGATATTTTAAGAGTAGTTAGTGTGGTCCTGTCTAAGAAGACATTTGAGTAGACTTGAGAGAGCTGAAGGGCTGAATTATGTGGCTATTTGTGGAGGAAAGAGCGAGTGCAAAGGTCCTAAGGAGAGTGCATGTGTAGGTTATTCCAGAAATAATAGGAATCCAGTGTGATGGACTCAATCACTCAATTGAGAGACAGTAGTAGGAAATGAGCTTGGTTATGGTAGGAGGACAGATTATGTAAGGATTTATTAGTCATTATGAATACTTTAATTTTTATTATGGATTATCTAGGAAACTGTTGGCAGTTTTGAGAAGAATAATATGGTCTGAATTATGTCTGGAATGATCAACTCCACATTGTTAAAATTGACTGAAAGGATGCAAAGAAGAAAATGGAGAGATGAGTTAGGAGTTTATTGTAATATTCCAGGTAGAGATGATTATGGTTTATTTATCTATTTTTTTAAAAGTTTATTTATTTTGAGAGAGAGAGAGAGAGAGAGAGAGAGAGCGAGCACCTGTGTGAGCTGGGTAGCAGCAGAGAGAGAGGGAGAGAGAGAGAATCCAAAGCAGGCTCTGTACCATCAGCGCAGAGCCTGATGTGGGGTTTGATCTCATGAACTGTGAGATCATGATGTGATCCAAAAATGAAGGGTGCTTAACCGACTGAGCCATCCAGGCACCCTGAGACAATTGTGGTTTAGATTAGGGTGTGACAGCAGTGAGAGTGGTGAGAAGTGCTTAGATTCTAGATTTTGAAGGTAGAGCCAATGGAATTTACTAATAGATTGGATTTCAGGATTGAGAAAAATAGAGTAAAGAGGACTAATTTTTTTTTTTTTTTTTTTTTACCCTGAGCATCTGGAAATATTGCATTCCCATTTTCAGAGATGGGGAAGTCTAGTAAAACAGCATATTTACGGCAGGGGTGGAAGATCAGGCATTTGGTTTTGGAAGTGTGAAATTTGAGATAGCCATGTGGATATGTTAAATATACAGTTGGATATAGAAATCTGGGAGATATCAAGGATTGAAGCTTAAATTTGGGAAAACTTAGAGTATTAATGTTTTTTAAAACCACGAGACTGGAGGGAGAAGCAAGAGGTCGTGATACGCACAGTACTATGAAAATATTTATTAAATTCTCTGAGGCTGATAGTGTTCATAATTGATGTTGAAATTATTTTCTTGCTAAATGTTGTGCAAAAATCTTCATTAAAGTTTCATATAGAAACCAGTTACTTAGTTGGGTACAGCACAGCTTTTTACTGGCTTTTATGTTTTTAAAGTTAAAATAATTTATTTCCTAACTTCTTAAAAGTGTCAATTACTAGGTAAAAAATTTATCCTAACTGGCCTGAGTTCTAATTTCTATAAATAGTAGCATTATGGGATTCAATTTCAAATTTAAAAGAGGTCATGCTTATTTAATCATTTTAAGAATTTACCTGATTAATTAATATACCAATACTTGACTTTTAAACCTTCTGGAATTGATTTATCAAGATCATTTCTAATGTGACAGAGATTAAGTCTAGAAATAGATGACCCTGGGACTTAGAGTTCTTGGTTGAGAATGACTGACCAATGCCATGCAATTGAAGTAGAAAAGGGATTTATTGGGAGGATGTAAGATACTTTATAAAAACTGCAGGAAGGCTGGAAATCAGACTCAGAGAACAGACAGGAGCCAAAAATTACAAAGCATAGTCAAGATTTCCCCATAGAAAAAGAGTTCTAATGATGCTGATCTTTTACCATTACCAGTGCCTACTAGCTACCACACCACACTTCTGGATTGTGGCTTCCTAACATTCATCACTGGGCCTTACACTCTTGATTCTACCACAGTCATCATGAATTATTTTTTACTTTCCCAGCACTATTAGGCATTCTGTGAAGATTAAATGCCTAGGTCAAGAAATATGATGTAAATATCACTGTGACATAGTAAGAAATGTGTATATTTGGTCTCTGCTGCCCCCCCCCCTTTTTTGGGGACACAGTTTCTAAAATTCTTGGAATCTACAAAAATGTTTTTGTGTATGCTAATGAGATGACAGGTAGCTAGACTCCTGGATAGCCTCAGGATGGGGGCTGGTTGCCAAGGGAAGCAATGGAGTGATTAGAGAGTTGACACTTTCATCCCTGCTCCTTGAAGTTTAGGAGCAGAGAGGGACTGGAGATAGAGTTCAGTCACCAACGGCTAATGATTTAATCAGCCTTGCCTATGTAAAGTAGCCTTCATAAAAAAAACCTAAGGTGGTTCCAAGAGCTTCTGGATTGGTGAACACATGGAGGTACTGGAAAAGTAGTGTGTCTGGAGAGGACATGGGAGACCTCTTTCTTTCCCCCAAATTTTGCTCCATGCATCTCTTGATGTGACTGTTCCTGAGTTGTATCCTTTTATAATAAACCAGTAATCTAGTAAGTAAACTTTTCCTGAGTTCTGTGAGCTGTTCTAGAAAATTATTGAACCTGAGGAAGGGGCTGTAGAAATCTCTAATTTATAACTGGTTGCTCAGAAGCACAGATGACAACCTAGACTGGGGATTAAGATCTGAAGTCAGGATGGATGGCACTGTGGCACTGAGCCCTTTACTGATGGGATCTGATGCTGACTTTAGGCAGATATTGTTAGAATGGATTTGAATTGTAGGACACCCAGTTGGTGTCCACAGAGAATGGGAAAGTTGCTTGTTGTGAGAAACTCCTATGTACTTGGAGTTCAGAAGTATTTAAATAGTGTAGAGTGTTGAGATAAGAGACAGTTTTTTTTTTTTTTTTTTTTTTACCATGGCACTCAGTATGTTGAAAATGGTCTAAAGATTGCTTGTGGAAGTGGATGTTGTCAGGGTTGGAGCTTGTGAGTTATAGTGAAGTGGTAAAAGCAGGGCTGTTTGAAATCAGAAATGTGGTGTCTATCCTGATTGGATGGGAGCCCTTAAAGTGTGGGGCAAACTGATTGACTGGGGGCTAGTGGTGCAGGCGGTGAAAGGATCCAGCCAAGGTGCAACAAAGGAGATAGAAGTTTATTGAACACACTGCAAGGGAGCAGTGGGCAGGACAGCAAAGGAGAGACTGTTTGCAGTGAGGCAGTGGGTGGGAGCTGAATTTAAAGGAGGAAGGTGAGGAGGTATGGGGACATACAGAATTTTCCTGTTTTTGGTAATTGTGCCTGGTTGTAAATAGCCCATTGGTCTGTTACGGCCTATGGATAATTTGAAGTGGGTCGCCTGACAGGCCTGTCTGTATTCAGCCAGGTGGTCACTGTGAACCCTTTTTCCTTGATCAAGTTTCCATTGCTCCAGCCTGTTGTCTCAAAGCGGCCTCTACAAGAAAGTTGTAATGTTAGATGTGGATGAATGTGACTCATAACACATGCAGTGAATTGAGGCAGCTCACAGATGTTCACATTGTGTGTATATATGCATTTTGTGTATTTCTAAGAAGCTTGTTTCAGTTAGAGGCACTTTCTTTCATTCTCCTCATGTTTCTTGCAGAGAAAATTGTAGTGAGCTTCCCAAAAGGAACTCTTGAACAGGGACTTGCGTATAATATAACTTCATGGTTGTGCAAAGAAAGCTAGATACATAGGGAACAAGGAGGAAAATATAGAAATTGAGACAAAAGAAGCAGAGTAAATAAACTATAACTGGCAAAAATGTGGGAATTTTTTAAAGGTGGGCTTTTAAAAAATATTTATTTATTTTGAGACAGTGAATGAATGCAAGTTGGGGAGGGGCAGATAAAAGCGCAAGATAGAGAATCCCAAGCAGCCTCTGTGTTGTCACTACAAAGCCCAATGCAGGGTTTGATCTCACGAACCATGAGATCATGACTTGAGCCAAAATCAAGAGTCAGGTGCTCAACTAACTGAGCCACCCAAGTGCCCCAAGGTGGAACTTTTTGAAGAAAAAAGATTTAATACATTTTGAGTTCTGAAAGGGAAGATTTTATTATTATTTTCTTTTTCTCACTATGTTTCTGGCACAGATCACAGAATAATTTCCATTGTTGAGTAGTATATGCAAGGTGTTATTTTGAGCTATTTATGTAACATTGATAATTCTTACAACACTGTTCAATAATTATTATCATTTTCCAGATTTGATGCAAGCTATAAAACTCTAGATCTGAGAAGCTCACTGAATCCGCAGCAGGATATACACAAGGAAAATCACACCAAGGCACATTATAATTAAATTGCTGAAAACAGTGATAAAGAGAAAATCCTAAGAGTAGCCAGAGAAACAAAGACACAGACATATTGTCAGGAACTATGTAAGCAGAAGGACAGTGCAATGTCATCTTAAAATTGATAAAAGGAAAAAAACTGTCACCCTAGAATTCTTTATCCAATAGAAGCATCCTTCAAAAATGAAGACAAAATAAAGATATGTTTCAGACAAAACATATTTTGGGAAAATTGATTATAGGCAGATATGCACTACAAGAAATGTCAAGGAAAATTCTTTAAGAGGAAGACAAGTGATAGGAGATTGAAATTTGGATGTGTGCTAATAAATTTAAAAAAATTAAAATATTAAATGAGTGGGAAAAAATAAAAAATTTACCCCCTATTTCAAAAATTTAAAAGATAATTATCTAAAGCAAAAATTATAATATCTAGTAGGATATATAATAACAATAGTAAGGATGGAAATGGAAGTATACCACTGTAAGACTTACACTATGCCTGAAGTAGCATAATAACATTTGCAGGTAGACCATGGTAAAGATCTTCATTATAAAACTTAGGACAATCACTAAAAGAATAAAACAAAGGGATATAGCTAATAAACCAACTGTGGAGATAAAGTAGAATTCTAAAAAGTACTTAGGGAATCAAAAAGAGGTAAAAAGATGGTTTAGAAAACAGGTCAAACAAAACAATAGCAAGATGGTAGATTTAAATGCAAACAATCAGATTGCCAGCCAGGTAAAAAATGAAAAATTTTACTATGTGCTATCTATAAGAAGTCCGCTTTAGATATAAATTCACAATGCTCTGGTTTCTCTTCAAATCGCATAAATCTTTCCCCTTAGATATAAATTCACAGGTTAAAAGTAAAAACAAATGTTAAACACTAATCATAAGAATGATAGAATGGCTTTCAATTTAAGGCAATTTAGGGATCATGACAAGGTATATTACCTGGGGTTAACAGAGGTATCTCATAATGATAAATGGGCCAATTCAAGGAAACATAACTTTAAATAGGTAGGCAACTGTTAGAAGAGCTTCAGAATTTGTGAATCAGAAACTGAAAGGAAATGTTGACAAGTAAATAATTTCAGTAAGAGATTTCTAAAATCATTTTCAGTAATTGTTAGAACAAGCAGAAAATCTGTAGATCTAGAAACATCTATGGAAAAACCTATAGCTGGAAGAATGGTGACTTAAGGAACTCTAAAAATTCATGTCTCCACAAAAAGTGAAAAAAACTGGCACAACGTTTCAGAAATCAACTTTTTGAGAACTCCAGAAATTAATCAAAATCTTACAGTGATGTGGCTTTTTATTTTATTTTTTGAGAGAGAGAGAGGGCACAAGTGAGTGAGGGTGAGAAGGAGAGAGAGAGAGAGAGGGAGAGAGAGAGAGAGAGAGAGAGAGAGAGAGAGAGAGAGAGAGAGAGAGAGAAAGGCAGGGCTCACCCAAAGCAGGGTTTGTGTTTCCCCGAAGTTGGGCTCATGCTCACCTGAAGCGGGAGTTGAGCTCACCTGAAGTGGGGCTTGTGTTCACTTGATGTGGGATTCAAACTCACGAACTGTGGGATCATGGCCATGACCTGAGCCAAAGTCAGATGCTTAATGACTGAGCCACCCAGGCAGCCCAGTGATGTGGCTTTTTAAAAACCTACCCTAGTCATATCCCATGTTTCCAAATCAGTGATATCTTTGAAAATAAAGTTCTGCATTCCCACTACATATAATGGAGTGAAGAGAATATACCTCTTTTGCAAAAAATATATACTTATTTCGACCCATCTAGTGGTTTCCTGGAATACTGGCTCAAAAGGCTTACTTTTATTTCACCTTACTCAAACTTACCCAGTACTGAATTGGCTATACTGGAGCATCTGCCAAAATGTTTACAAGCAAATGTTTCAGTTGTTGCTATTGGACACAATGGTTAACAGTTGGTACAAACAGTAGACTACTCAATAAGTTTCAGAGGAAAGCCTGGGTAATGAGATAGTAGAATAAGGGCTTTGAAAAGCTCTGACATATTCCTGGGAAACTAGAAAATCATGTGTGTGTGTGTGTGTGTGTGTGTGTGTGTGTGTGTGTGTGTGTGTATGACTGTGCACATATACAGGCAAGATCTGAGTAGACCCTAAGGTCTAACCTCTGGTTGATCTTGAGGCTCTGCAGAATTGGTAATTGAAGGCTAATGCAGATTTGTAAACTGTGTGGTTGAATGTGAAAGATATGGCCCAGCATACAAGAGCTCTTTTGCAAAGACTGGGAACATTTTAGTTCTGGTGATTAATGAAATCTCTGTCCAATCATTAGCTGACCACTAAGCAAATGGTGTGGAGACTGCAGAGGCCACACATGACAAAGAATATGGACTCTACAAAATTAATTCATATAGTCACTAAACAACCTAACAGAAACAACAACAAATGAAAACAACAAATCCTGGGAGGGCAGAGAACCTAAGTTCCATAGTTTCTTCATTATAATATTTAAAATGATCACCCCTACTCTGACCTACCCCTACTCTGACTAGTGCACCACAGTGGCATTCTAAGGCAACTAATTGAAGGGCCATGGCTCTCTGTTTTTATGATTCAGATTAGACTTTTGCTCACTTAGAACTTTTTTGCTTTTACAGATAAAGTAAGAATTTAGTAGGCTTCCTATCTTTATCACTTTTAGGAACACCATGATCAGTTGGCCAGCACCATATATCTGCAGCAGTCAGACGACTATGATTAATGCTTTTAATTGTGCTGTCCAATATGGTACCCATGTCCTCCTTGCCTGTAGTGGCTGAGTCTGCCACTTGATCCCTGCTACCTGGGGATTCAGTTATTCCCACTGCATTTAGGTTTCCCAGATTCAGTGGCTGCAGTGCCCAATGTGAGGTCTGGCCAACAGAGAAGAGTGATCATAGAGCTCTTTAAGGATGCAGGGGCTCCCATCACCAATTGATTCCTCTCAGTATTGGTGAAAGCTATGTCTTCTGAACACTCCCAGTGTGGATGAGTAGATTTTACATGACTAATCCACTCTAACATTTCAATCTTCTTAAGCTTTTGAATCCCTTTTACATTGAATCAAGACATGTCTGCCATTTTTAGTTTGCTCCTGATGGGCCACCTTTTGGCCCATGTTTCAGCCAACCAACCTGTATTTGTTTATATCTATATTTATATTTATATCTATATTTATATTTATATTTATATTTATATTCATGTTTATATTTTATATTTACATTTATGTTTATATATTAAAAAGGAGATTTATTATGAAAAATTATTTTATTGCCTTATGGAGGCTGAAAGTCTCATGATCTGTTGTCTATAAGATGAAATCTCAAGAAAGCAATTGGTATAATTTAATCCAAGTTCAAAGGCCTGAGAACTGGGGGAGCTGTTGGTGTAAATCCTACTCCAAGGGCAGGAGAAGATGAGGTGTCCCAGTGCAATCAGTCAAGCCAAAAAAAGAGGTGAATTTCTCCTTCCTGTGCCTTTTATTCTATTCAGGCCCTCAACAGATTAGATGATGTCTGCCCACACTGGGGTGGGCAATAAATTTCATTGAGTTCACAGATTCAAATGCTAATTTCACACAGAAATACCTTCACAGACATACCCAGAAATAATATTTAATTGGTATATTTAAATATAATAATATTTAATTGGTATTTAATTAAATAATATTCAATTAAAAGCCAGTCAGTTGACACATAAACTAACCATTCACATTCAGTAAGCACAGGAAGAGATGCTCAACATCATTCGTCACTAGGGAAATGCAAATCAAAAGTACAATGAGAAAGACAAATACCATATGATTTCACTTACATGTGGAATCTAAAAAACCAACCAACCAACCAACCAACCAACCAACAAAAAACAGAAAGAGACTCAAATACAGAGAACAAATTAGTGGTTGCCATAGGAGAGGGGAATGGGGGTGGGTGGGTGAAATAGATGAAGGGGATTAAGAGGCACAAACTTCTAGTTATAAAATGAATAAGTCATGGAGATTAAAAATACCCATAGGGAAAATAGCCAGTGATATTGCAGTAACATTGTATGGTAACAGCCTACACTTATGATGAACTTTGTGTAATGTATAGAATTGTCATCACTATGTTGTGCACCTAAAACTAATATAATATTGTATATCAACTACATTTAAATAATAAAAATTTTTGTAAAAAGCACAGAGAGATTCCACTTCACAACCATTAAGATGACTATAATAAAAACAAATAAACAATGATGGTTGACAAGGATGCAGAGAAATTGGAACCCTCATACATTGCTGGTGGGAATATAAAGTGGTGTAGCTATTATGAAAAACAGTGTGGCGGTTCCTCAAAAAATTAAATACAGTGCTATTATATAACACCCAAATTCTCCTTCATGGTATATACCTGAGAGGATTGAAAAGATACATTTATGCAATTTGTAGAAGAATGTTCATAGCAATGATGATTGTAATAGCCAAAATGTAGAAGCAACTTAACTGATTTATTATAATAATATAATATATATATAATTATTTATTACATATTTATGAGACTGACTTATTTTTATAATTTATTATTTATAAGCAAATTAACTGATGAGTGAATTAAACAAAATGTGGTATATCCATACATGGAATATTATTCAACCATAAAAAGGAATGAAAGAAATACTGATCATTTTCTATAACATGGATGAACCTTGAAAACATTATGCTAAAGGAGAGAAGCTAGTTACCAAAGGTTACATATATGATTTCAGTTATGTGAAATGTCTGCAGAGGCAAACCTATAGAGATAAAAAGTAGATTAGTGTTTGCCAAGGACTGGGAGAAAGAGGAATGGTAAATGACTGCTTAAAGAATATGGGTTTTTTCTTGGGAATGATAAAAATGTCATGGAATCAGATAGTTAAGATGGTGGCTCAACATTGTGAATATACTAAAAATGGAATTGTATGCTTTAAAATGATTATGGTGGTGAATTTTATGTGAATTTTATCTCTAGCCCTGCCTGCCCCGTCTCCAGTTTACATTATACTTAATTATAAAAGATTGTAAGCTTTTCCCCTAAAACAAGGATAGTTGCTCTCACCACTTCTATCCTTCATTGTACTGGAGAATCTAGCCATTGTACAAAAGGAAGAAAAACAAAAGAAGATTGTAAAGAAAGAAGTAAAACTCTCTTATTCATAGAAGACATATTGGTTTTGTAGAAAGTCCTATGGAATCTACAAAAATGTTCATAAAACTAATAAATGAGTTTAGAAATATAACAGGATATAAGAAAATATACAAAAATTAATTGGATTTCATATACTAGCAGTGAACAATTAGACGTTAAGAAATATAGTGCATCAAAAGAATACTATGCATCAAAATACACAATCCTTTGGGATAAATTTAACAAATTTGTTGTATAAGAACTTTTTCTTTTGGACAAAGAATTATGAATTTTATTTTCCATCAAAAGAAGATCTATATCGGGGCGCCTGGGTGGCGCAGTTGGTTAAGCGTCCGACTTCAGCCAGGTCACGATCTCGCGGTCCGTGAGTTCGAGCCCTGCGTCGGGATCTGGGCTGATGGCTCGGAGCCTGGAGCCTGTTTCCGATTCTGTGTCTCCCTCTCTCTCTGCCCCTCGCCCGTTCATGCTCTGTCTCTCTCTGTCCCAAAAATAAATAAACGTTGAAAAAAAAATTAAAAAAAAAAAAAAAGAAGATCTATATACAGAAAATTATAGATCTGGAATCACTTTCTTAAAACAAAAGAATTTAAATTTAATTGTATCCTTACATGGTAAATTAGTTGGAAGTAGCTACTGATGGAGGATTGAAAATTATTTTTCTCAGCTTTATTGAGGTATAACTGATAAATAATATTATAAAATATTTAAAGTGTAAAATTATGATTTGATATACATTGTGAAAATATTCTATTGACTTAATTAACATATCCATTGCCTTACATATTTACCCCCACCCCCTTTTTTCCTGGTGAGAGTAGTTCTACTTTCTTAGCAAATTTCAATTATATCATGTAGTGTTATCAGCAGTATCCTTCTTTTTTAAGGATGAATAATAATATTCCATTGTGTGTGTATGTGTGTATGTGTGCATGCACACACACACACACACACACACACATTTTGTGGATTCACTCACCCATTAGGTTCATGTAGGTTATTTTCATATCTTGGCTATTGTGAATAACACTGCAGTGAAAATGGGAGTACAGTTATCTCTTCAAGATAAAATATAACTGTCAGAACTTAAATAAGACTTGAATAACCAGAAAGATATTACATGTTGCTTGCTTGGAAAACTCAATATTGTTAAAATGTCAGTTCTTCCCAAACTGTTCTATAAATTCAATGTAATCTCAATAAGAATCTCAGCAAGATTTTTTAGAAATTGGCAAGCTAATTCTAAACTTTATATAGAAATGAGAAAACCTAGAATAGCCAAGCAATTTGGGAAAAGGAGATCCAAGTTGGAAGATTTACAATACCTAATTACATAACCTATTATGGAGTTAACATAATCAAGACAATGTGTTACTGGCATAAGGATAGTCATATATATCAATGGAGCAGAGAAGAGTGTCCAAAAATAGATACAATATATAGGTGAATTGATTTTTGACAAAGGTGCCAAAACACTTCAGTAGGAGAAATGATAGTCTTTTCAACAAATAATGTTAGAACAAATAGGTGGCTATACAGAAAAAAATGAATTTGGGGCTTACTTCACATCATAGAGAAAAATTAACTCAAAATAGATCACAGACGTAAACAAAAGAAGTACAAATATAAAACCTCTGGAAGAAAACATAAGAGAAATTCCTTTTAATCATAAAGGAGACAAAGATTTCTTAGAGCCCCGGAAGTATAAGAGAAACAATTGGTAGATCCTTATCAAAGTTGAAAACTTCTGCCCTACAAAAGACACGGTCAAGAAAACGAAAAGAGAAGCCAGAGATGGAGAGAAAATATTGCAACACAAACATCTGATGGAGGGCTGTATTTGCGGTTTATAAAGAACTCTTAACTGTAGAATGAGAAGACAAACTACCCACCCACTAAAAAAAGGAACAGAAGATCTTTCAGACATTTTGCAAAATAATGTATTTGAATGACAAATAACCACATTACAATATATTCACTATGTTTAGTCATTAGGGAAATGCAAATTAAAGCCACAAAAAGATACAACTACACAACTTAAGCTAGCTTAAAATTAAAAAGACTCACAATAACAAGTTTTGGCAGGAACTCATACACATTTCTAGTGGGAATGTAAAATGGTGCAACCACTTTGGAAGGCAGTTTATGTTTCGTACAAAATTAAACTCATACTTATTCAAACCTGCCATTCCACTGAATATTTTACCCAAGTGAAATGAAAATATTTGTTCACATAAAGCATTGTGCATGAATTTTATAGCAGCTTTATTCATAGTAACACCAAATTGGATTCCAAGTGTTCATCAGTAGATGCATAGGTAAACAAATTTTGATGTATCTGTATAATGGAATACTATATAACAATAAAAAGGAACAAACTACATCCAACAACATAAATGAATCTCAAAAACATGCTGAACTATTAATAGGCCAGATACAAAAGAGTACACACTATATGATTCTATTTGTATGAAATTCTATGAAATTCTATTATAATTCTGATTTTTTTGAGGAAAAGGTAATAAGTGGTTGTCTGAGATTTGGAGTGTGAGGTGAGAGGACAGATTGGGAAGGGGCAAAAGGGAACTTTTTAAAATCCATTCACGTACTGATGGATATTTGGGGTCCAGTTTGGGGCTACTGTGAAGAAGCTGCTGTAAATATTTTTGTGCAACTCTTTTGTGTTGATGGAAATATTTTATGTCTTGATTGTTGTGTTGATTATATGAGTGTAGACATTTGCCAGGATTCTGCAAAGTGTGCACTTGAAACGGAAGCATGTTATTTCATGTAAATTATTCCTCAATAAAATTGATTTTAAAAGCTCAGTGAAGCTGAAGGAGGTAAAGCTACTTACTTGCTCAAGTTTACATAGCTAGTAAGTGGCAGAGAAGAGATTGAAACTCTTGCCTATGTGACTCCAAGTTCATCCTCTTTCCATTATGTTATGTAGCCTTTTTATACCCACAAAAGGTACTCAATAAATATTGAGGGAAAATAAATGTAAGCAGAGGAATTAAAGGCCTTAAAGATGAGGCAAGAAATACATATTTCATCCCAAAGACATTATAGGTAAGAAAGAATAGGAGAAATAATTTAGGCACTACATTCTCCATGTTGGTAATGTGCCTTGCGATTATTTATGGCATTTTACTATAATTATTTTACATAAATCTCTCTCTCTACTTCTATCCTGCCATTTCCTTAAAATGTTTCATGTAAATCATCCTTTTTCCCCCCTAGCTCTGTCTGGTAATGGAAGGGCTAAATGGATGACAATGAATGAATAAATGAATGAATGCATGACAATTATATGATAGAGCTTTGGAGAATTCTAATTGTTTGATGGAAGGCATAAGAAGAGGTCATTTTGGATTGGAGGAAAGCAGTTCTAAAATGAGCAATAGAAGAATGGGCTTTGAGCATTGTATAGTGAAGAGAATGTGGACTTTTAGATTAGATCCTGGCTTTGCCGCTTATTAACTGTGTGATTTGAGGCAAGTTACTTGACCTCTCAATGTCTTATAGTTTTTATTTGTAAACTGAAGATCATAATACTTATGGAGTTAGTTTTGAGGATATTTAAAATAAGATCTATGAATAGTGTGGCATATTCTCTGACTAAAAACAGAATGTCAATACAAATGGCAAACATTTCCTTTCTCACTGGTATCCAGGAATTCTAAGCTCTAAATTGAACCTTGGTCTTAAACCTGGTCTCAGGTTTACTTGGCTGTACATAATTCAAAGTCATTTATAAATTGCCTGGATCAAGTTTTCACCTGCTGCTGGTGACTGTGTTTCGTATTTGACTTCAAAATTCACAATATAATTTTGCTAGCATTAGTGGGTATTCTTGCTTGTAAGCAGGAGCATTGCATGTTCAGGTAATAAAGTTCCTCTTTCAAACAAAGGTGTTTTGCTTTTCTAGAGTAGAAAACATAGTTCTGTGGTCAGGCAAATGGATTACTACATCAATTTGGAGATATGTCACTTCCTACCTTCACTCAGTGTCTCTGAGCCTCAATTTCCATATCTGTAAAATGGAGCTAACAATATGTAACAAGATTGTTGTAAGGATTAATGAGATATTAAATGTGACAATACTTAGCATAGTGACTGGCATATTGTAAATGTTCAATAAAATCATTACTATAAGCATCATTTTTAAATTATTCAGGAGAGAAACTCAATGAGAATATTACAGATTAAAGGACTGCACCAGAGACTGATTAGAACATTGGCAGGATTTATATTATAGTGAAGTTAGATACAATGCTGTCTATCAGTGTAGAACCACATGTGCTAACATTTCTTATGGAGTTGATTTGACAAGAGTTTCCTTTTATGCTCTATCCATTTAAATAATTACTTATTGCCAACTATGCTTCTTGCCTTCGTTACGCTGTTAGTTTAGATTGGTAACTGCCAAATCCAAGGGAAATCTTGAAAACTGTTGAACCGTAGCTTAATCCTTAATTTGAAAATTATGTATATAGTTTCCCCATTGTAATACTGGCAGGAATTTCAGGGCTTTTGAAAGTATTTTTGTCACTCGCTGTCAGCAAAAGCAAAGAAAAAGATGGAAGTTTGCAGAGCTTAAAAAAACAAACAAACCAGCTTTATGGAGGTTTAATTTACATACCATAAAATTTATCTCTTATAATTGCATAATTCAACAATTTTTAGTAAATTTATAGAGTTGTGAAACCCATCATCATAACCCAGTTTTAGAACATTCCCATCACTGTAAAAATTTCCTCACTACTATCTTCCTTCCACAACTGAACTGCTTTCTGTCTCTATAAATTTGCCTTTTCTGGACATTTCACATAAATTAAATCTTACAATATGTAATCTTTCACATGTTGTGTCTCACTGAGCAAATGTTTTTGACTGGCTCATCCATGTTGTAGCCTCTATCAGTATGTTCATTCCTTTTTATTGCCAAATAGTATTCCATAGTATGGATATATCACATTAAAAAAAAAATTCACCACTTGATGGACATTTGGATAGTTTCCAGTTTAGGCTATTATAAATCATGTTGCTATCAACATTTGTATAAATGTTTTGGTGTAGGCATATGTATTCCTTTCTCTTGGGTAGATTCATAGATGTGAAATTGATAGGTCATATGGTAAGTTTATACTGAACTTTTGAAAACATTGCCAAATTATTTTTCAAACTGGTCATGCTGCTTCACATTCCCATCAGGAACGTATGATGGTTCCAGTTTCTCCATATCCTTGCTAACTCTTGGTATTGTGTATCTTTTTGATTCTAGATATTTTAGTAGGGGTATAGTGATATCTTATTTTCATTTTAATTTGTATTTCCTGTGACCAGTGTTGCTGAGCATCTTTTATTATGCTTACTAGCCATTTAAAAAAGAATAGATTCCACATATAAGTGATACCATACAGTGTTTATCTTTCTCTGGTTGGCCTATTTCACTTAGCATAGTGCCCTCATGTTTTTTCCATGTTGTCACAAATGGCAGGATTTCCTTCCTTTTTAAGGTTGAATAATATTCTTTCTTTCTTCATTCATTCACTGAGGAACACTTAAGTTGTTTTCATTTCTTGTCTACTATGAATAATACTACAATGAACATGGGAGTGCAGATATTTTGTTGATATCCTATTTTCATTTCCAGAAGTGGGAAAGTTGGATCATGTGGTGGATCTATTTCAACTTTTTGAGGAGCCTCCATACAGTTTTCCACACTGGCTACACAAATTTACATTCGATCTACCAGTGCACAAGGGTTCTCTGTTCTACATCTTTGTCAAAACTTACCTCTTGTCTTTTTGATCTCCGGCATTCTGGCAGACGTGAGGTGATATCTCATTGTGTTTTTATCTGCATTTTCCTGATAATTAGTGATGCTAAGCATCTTTCACATATCTGCTTGCCAGCTGTATTTCTTTTTTGGAAAAATGTCTATTCAGTTCCTCTACCCATTTTTTCCTTTTTATTTTTTAATTTTTTTTTTACATTTATTTATTTTTGAGAGACAGAGTGAGACAAAGTGAGAGTGAGGGAGGGATAGAGAGAGAGGGAGACACAGGATCGGAAGCAGGCTCCAGGCTGTGAGCTGTCAGCGCAGAGCCCAATGCGGGGCTTGAACCCACAGACCGCAAGATCATGACCTGAGCTGAAGTCGGACACTCAACCGGCTGGGCCACCCAGGCGCCCCAACACTTTTTCCTCTTTAGTTGGGTGAGTTCTTTATATATTTTGGATATTAACCTCTTATCAGATATATGGTCTAAAAGTGTTTTCTCCCATTCTGTACGTTGCCTTTTAATTTTGTTGATGGTTTCCTTTGTTGTGGAGTTGCTTGTTAGTTTAATATAGTCCCACTTGTCTATTTTTGCTTTTGTTGCCTTTGCTTTTGGTGTTAAATTCACAAATCATTGCCAAGACTGATGTCAAGGAAGTTACCCCCTGTGTTGTCGTCTAGGAGTTTTATAGTTTCAGGTCTTAAGTCTTTAGTTCATTTTGAGTTGATTTTTTGTGTATGGCATAAAATAGGGGCCTAGTTTCATTCTTTTGTATGTAGCTGTCCAGTTTTCTCAACACCACTTATTGAAGAGACTATCCTTTCCCCTTTGCATGCTCTTGGCAACTTTGTCCTTACTACTGCCATTTTGTTTATTTTCTGGCTGTTTTGTAATTCCTTCATTTTTTTCTTCTCTTCATCTCTTCTTTTGTAATTTGATGATTTCTTGTTGTGGTATGTTTAGAATCCTTTTCTGTACCTAAGGTATAGATTTTTGCTTTTGTGGTTACCATGAGGCTTATATAAACTGTCTTTATATAAGTACGTTTTAACTTGATAGTAACTTAATTTCAAAACACATACTAAAGCTCTAAGTTTTTACTCTCCTCCCCCATGTTTTGTGTTTTTGATGTCACAATTTACGTCTTTTTACCTTTGTATCCATTAACAAATTATTGTAGTTATATATGTATTTTTTTTTTTTACCAGTTTTGTCTCTTTAACCTTCACACTAGAGTTATAAGTGATTTACTCACCTCTATTAGGACATTAGAGTGGTTCTGAATTTAACTATATATTTACCTTTTCCAGTGAGATATATACTTTCATGTATTTTGCTGTTACTAACTAGCATCATTTCATTTTAGCTTGAAGAAGTCCCGTTAACATTTCTTGTAAGGCTTGTCTGGTGGTGATGAAATTCTTTAGTTATTGCTTGTCTTGAAAACTCTCATTATCCTTCAATTCTGACAGACAACTTTGCTGGCTAGAGTATTCTTGAATGGCAGTGTTTTTCATCCTCTCCCAGTACTTTGGATATATCACATCACTTCCTTCTGGCTTGCAGTTTGTGCTGCAATATCTGTTGGTATTCTTAGGGGGGGTTCCCTTGTACCTAGCAAGTTGTTTTTCTCTTGCTGCTTTTACAAATCTCTCCTTGTCTTTAACTTTTGACAGTTTAATTATAATGTGTCTTCATGTGTGTCTCTTCAGATTCATCTTATTTGGAATTCTCTGCGGGCTTTCTGGATCTGGATGTCTTATTTATTTCCCCAGTGTAGGGAAGTTTTACAAACACATACTAATTTTATCTTTTTGATGTCACAATTTACATTTTTTATCTTGTATATTCATTATCAAATTACTGTAGTTATATTTTTACCAATTTTGTCTTTTAACCTTCATATTAGAGTTACAATGGTTTACTCGCCACCATTACAACATTAGAGTGTTCTGAATTTAACTACATATTTGCTCGTGAGATATATATACCCTCTGGCAGTGGGTTTTAAAGTATGCAAGTATATCTCTTTCAGGGAAAGACTGGGAGATGAGTATTTCTGTTTGCTCCCTTTGTGGAGAATCCTAAGAGGATAGTAGGTTAAGAACAGTTTCTTTGTTTTCTACAGCCCTGAGGAATCCACAAACACAATCCCTGCTGTCCACTACAGCTTGGCAATCATTTTTTTTTTGTCCCCTAACCAGCAGCTGCAAAAGCCAGGGTATCTGATGTGTAAACAAACTCCTTCCAGGGTGATAATGGTAATTTGGACCTGACTACAAAGAGAATGCAGAGTGATGTCTGCTGGCTCTCCCTAGGTCTCTAGGGAGAATCTAGTCTGTCTCTGGATGCATCCTAAATAAGAAGCCTGACCCTCAGGCAGCATCTTTAAATTTTTTTTGAATGTTTATTTATTTTTGAGAGAGAGAGAGAGAGAGAGCATGAGAGGAGCCAAGAGAGAGGGAGACACAGAATCTGAAGCAGACTTCAGGTTCTGAGCTGTCAGCACAGAACCTGATGCAGGACTCAAACCCACAAACAGTGAGATTGTGACTTGAGCCGAAGTCAGACACTTAACCCACTGAGCCACCCAGGTGCTCTCAGGCAGCATCTTTTAAAGTGTGCTAATAGGCTTCTTTCAGGGGGAGAGTGGGAGATGGGTGTTTCTGGGTGTTTCTGTTTGTGCTCTCTGTACTGAATGCAGAGAAGATAGCTAGCTCAGAAGTGATTCTTTGCTATGGTCTTATGGGAGCTGGAACTCAAGCTTCACTCACTACCAGGGTCAGGCAATCAAAGAGCATGTCACCTGGATAGCAGCTGTGAAAGTCAAGGTGCCAGACATGAACACAATCTCCTTTCAGTGAAGTACTGGTGACCCATATCAGTGTGGGTTTTTTCTTCATATTTTCCAGATGTGTAGTCACTCAGCTAATTTCTGAATATTTGTCAGAGGGAATTGTTCCATGTGTAGCTGTAGATTCAGTGAGCTCATGGGAGGAGGTGAGTTCAGGAGCCTCCTATGTCACCATCTTTTCTTTTTTTTTAATTTTTAAAGCTTATTTATTATTGAGAGAGAGAGACAGCACAAGGGAAGGGCAGAGGGAGAGGGAGACACAAATTCGAAGCAGGCTCCAGGCTCTGAGCTGTCAGTGCAGAGCCCGACTCAGGGCTCGAACTCATCAACTGTGAGATCATGACCTGAGCCAAAGTCGAATGCTTAACCGACTGGGTTGTCTGTCTTATTGTTTAAAGAATTATTTTATATTTTGAACACAAGTTCTTTTCTTTGGCTATATTAACTGCATATAGCTTCCCCAGTCTTTAGCTTGTCTTTAACTTTTAAAATAATGTCCATTTAAAAATGGCTTGTAGTTTTTCTTGTGCAATTTGTTTTTTTAAGGCTTGTACTTTGATAGCATATCTAAAAACTCTTTCTAAACTCCAAATGATGAATATTTTCTTTTTTGTTTTCTTCTATACATTTTATACTAAATTTTTTAGCTTTTACATTTTGTCTATGATCCATTTTGAGTTAAATTTTGTGTATCATGTGAAGTAAGGATCTAAGGCTGTTTGGTTTTGTTTTGCTTGTGGATTTCCTAGAGTCTCAACCCCGTTTGTTGAAAAGACTGTCCTTTCCCTATTGAATTGTCTTGGCACTTGGTGGAATAGACAACTATTTTAGTTCCTTCAGGAATGAGAAACTATTTTATAATCTTTTCTATATCTTGACAACTAATTCTGCAATTTAAATTTCAAAGGCTTTTCCAATGGTGTCTGTAGGAAACACAGATAAGTATTTGACAGTACAGAAAGTCCAACCACATGAGAATTTAACAGTTAATTTGTTAATTAGTTTAAAAAACTAGTTGCTATTTTTTGACATAGTAATAAGAATTTAGACTGTAAAAACCTAGTATTAAGAGAATTTTTTATTTAAGAGCAAAGTGAAGCTATTCATATTTAATCAAAGGACAAATTTGAGTTTGGGAACAATATGATTATATGAATAAATATATGTATGAATACATATATATGTGTATATGTATATATAGTCACTTGATATAGTTCTTTCACATATATAATAACTTCTGTATATATCGTTTAGATTCATTTTCTGATATGCAAACTTGTGCCATCATGTGCTATGTTTATGAGAACAGGTCCATTTGTTTTTTGTACATTGATCCTCTCATGGCTTTGTTACTACTAACTCATAGTACCCTATCTATATTTTATCCTTTTGTTTCTTAAATGGGTTTTGGTTCATTCTACTTCTGATATCAAGTTTTGGAGCTGATTAAAAAAAACTTTCTACTGCCACATAGGATTCTTTTTAAGATGATGATATTTTTTTTTAACTTGTTTTATTTTTTATTTTTTAAAATTTACATCCAAATTAGTTAGAATATAGTGCAACAATGATTTCAGGAGTGGATTCCTTAGAGCCCCTTACCCATTTAGCTCGTCCCCCCTCCCACAACCCTTCCTGTAACCCTCAGTTTGTTCTCCATATTTATGAGTCTCTTCTGTTTTGTCTCCCTCTCTGTTTTTATATTATTTTTGTTTCCCTTCCCTTATGTTCATCTGTTTTGTCTCTTAAAGTCCTCATATGAGTGAAGTCATACGATTTTTGTCTTTCTCTGACTAATTTCACTTAGCATAATATCCTCCAGTTCCATCCATGTAGTTGCAAGTGGCAAGATTTCATTCTTTTTGATTGCTGAGTAATACTCCATCATATATATATGTGTGTGTGTGTGTGTGTGTGTGTGTGTATATATATATGTGTGTGTGTGTGTGTGTGTGTGTGTATGTGTGTGTATATATATATGTGTATATATGTGTATACACATATATATATATACACACACCAAATCTTCTTTATCCATTCATCCATTGATGGACATTTGGGCTCTTTCCATACTTTGGCTATTGTCAGTAGTGCTGCTATAAACATGGGTCCCTTTGAAACAGCACGTGTCCCTTCGAAACAGCACACTTGTATCCCTTGGATAAATGCCTAGTAGTGCAATTCCTGGGTCGTAGGGTAGTTCTATTTTTATTTTTTTGAGGAACCTCCATACTGTTTTCCAGAATGGCTGCACCAGCTTGCATTGCCACCAACAATGCAAAAGAGATCCTCTTTCTCCACATCCTCGCCAACATCTGTTGTTACCTGAGTTAGCCATTCTGACAGGTGTGAGGTGGTATCTCATTGTCGTTTTGATTTGTATTTCCCTGATGATGAGTGACATGGAGCATTTTTCATGTGTCAGTTGGCCATCTGGATGTCTTCCTTGAAGAAGTGTCTATTCATATCTTTTGCCTATTTCTTCACTGGCTTATTTGTTTTTTGGGTGTTGAATTTGTTAAGTTCTTCATAGATTTTGGATGCTAACTGATATGTAATTTGCAAATATCTTCTCCCATTGTGTTGGTTGCCTTTTAGTTTTGCTGATTCCTTCACTGTGCAGAGGCTTTTTATTTTGAGGAGGTCCCAGTAGTTCATTTTGCTTTTGTTTCCCTTGCCTCTGGAGATGCGTTGAGTAACAAGTTGCTGCAGCCAAGATTAAAGAGGTTTTTGCCTGTTTTCTCCTTGAGGATTTTGATGGTTTTGCTTCCTGTCTTACATTTAGGTCTTTCATCCATTTTGAGTTTAATTTTGTGTATGGTGTAAGAAAGTGGTCCAGGTTCATTCTTTTCCATGTCGCTGTGCAGTTTTCCTAGCCCTGCTTGCTGAAGAGACTGTCTTTATTCCATTGGATATTCTTTGCTGCTTTGTCAAAGATTAGTTGGCCATATGTTTGTGGGTCCATTTCTGGGTTCTCTATTCTTTTCCATTGATCTGAGTGTCTGTTCTTGTGCCAGTACCATACTGTCTTGATGAATCCCAGCTTAAAGTCTGGGATTGTGATGCCTCCTGCTTTGCTTTTCTTTTTCAAGATTGCTTTGGCTATTTGGGGTCTTTTCTGGTTCTATACAAATTTTAGGATTATTTTTTCTAGCTCTGTGAAGAATGCTGGTGTTATTTTGATAAGGATTGCATTGAATATATAGATTGCTTTGGGTAGTATCAACATTGTAACAATATTTATTCTTACTATCTAGGAGCATGGATCTTTTTCCATTTTTTTGTGTCTTCTTCAGTTTCTTTCATAAGCTTTCTATAGTTTTCAGCGTATATATTTTTGACCTCTTTGGTTAGATTTATTCCTAGGTATTTTATGGTTTTTTGTGCAACTGTAAATGGGATTAATTCCTTGATTTCTCTTTCTGTCACTTCATTGTTGGTGTATAGGAATGCAACTGATTTCTGTGCGTTGATTTTATATCCTGCAACTTTGCTAAATTCATGAATAAATTCTAGCAGGTTTTTGGTGGAATCTTTTGGGTTTTCCATATAGAGTATCATGTCATCTGTGAAGAGTGAAAGTTTGACCTCCTCCTGGCTGATTTGGATGCCTTTTATTTGTTTGTGTTGTCTGATTGCTGAGGCTAAGACTTCCAATACTATGTCGAAGAACAGTGGCGAGCGTGGACATCCCTGTCTTGTTCCTGCCTTAGGGGGAAAGCTCTCAGTTGTTCCCCATTGAGGATGATATTAGTGTTGGGCCGTTCATATATGGCTTTTATGATCTTGAGGTATGCTCCTTCTATCCCTACTTTCTTGAGGGTTTTTATCAAGAAAGGATACTATATCTTGTCAAATGCTTTCTCTGCATCTATTGAGAGGATAATATGGTTCTTGTCCTTTCTTTTATTGATGTGATGAATCACGTTAATTGTTTTGTGGATATTGAACCAGCCCTGCCTCCCAGGTATAAATCCCACTTGGTCGTGGTGCATAATTTTTTTAATGTATTTGTTGGATCCGGTTGGTTAATATCTTGTTGAGGATTTTTGCATCCATGTTCATCAGGGAAAATTGGCCTATAGTTCTCCTTTTTAGTGGGGTCTCTGTCTGGTTTTGGAATGAAGGTCATGTTGGCTTCATAGAAAGAGTTTGGAAGTTTTCCTCCCATTTTTATTTTTTGGAACAGCTTCAAGAGAATAGGTGTTAACTCTTCTTTAAACGTTTGATAGAATTCTCCTGGAAAGCCATCTGACCCTGGACTCTTGTTTTTTGGGAGATTTTTGATGACTAATTCGATTTCCTTATTGGTTATGGGTTTGTTCAAGTTTTCTGTTTCTTCCCGTTTCAGTTTTGGTAGTGTATATGTTTCTAGGAATTTGTCCATTTCTTCCAGATTGCCCATTTTATTGGCATATAATTGCTCATAATATTCTCTTATTATTGTTTTTGTTTCTGCTCTGTTAGATGTGATCTCTCCTCTTTCATTTTGGATTTTATTTACTTGGGTCTTTTCCTTTTTTTTTTTTTTTGATCTGACTGGCTAGTGGTTTATCAATTTTGTTAATTCTTTCAAAGAACCAGCTTCTGGTTTCATTGATCTGTTCTATGGTTTTTCTGGTTTCAATAGCATTAATTTCTGCTCTAATCTTTATTATTTCCTGTCTTCTGCTGGTTTTGGGTTTTATTTGCTGTTCTTTTTCCAGCTCCTTAAGGTATAAGGTTGGTTGTGTATCTGAGATCTTTCTTCCTTCTTTACGAAGGCCTGGATTGCTATATACTTCTCTTATGACTGCCTTTGCTGTGTCCCAGAGTTTTTGGGTTGTGATGTGATCATTTTAATCAGCTTCCATATAGTTTTT
Organism: Herpailurus yagouaroundi; assembly: GCF_014898765.1. NCBI lineage: Eukaryota > Metazoa > Chordata > Mammalia > Carnivora > Felidae > Herpailurus > Herpailurus yagouaroundi. The sequence goes on along the minus strand of NW_024412411.1, from coordinate 14,547,082 downwards.
AATTTCCTCTTTAACTTCTTGGCTAGCCCATTCATTCTTTGGTAGGATGTTCTTCAGTTTCCAAGTATTTGTTACCTTTCCAAATTTTTTCTTGTGGTTGATTTCGAGTTTCATAGCGTTGTTGTCTGAAAATATGCACGGTATGATCTTGATCTTTTTGTACTTACTTAGGGCTGATTTGTGTCCCAGTATATGGTCTATTCTGGAGAACGTTCCATGTGCACTGGAGAAGAATGTATATTCTGCTGCTTTAGGATGAAAAGTTTTGAAAATATCTGTTAAGTCCATCTGGTCCAGTGTGTCATTCAAAGTCATTGTTTTCTTGTTGATTTTTTGATTAGATGATCTGTCCATTGCTGTGAGTGGGGTGTTGAAGTCTCCTACTATTATGGTATTACTATCGATGAGTTTCTTTATTTTTGTGATTAATTGATTTATATATTTGGGTTCTCCCACATTTGGTGCATAAATGTTGACAATTGTTAGGTCTTCGTGGTGGATAGACCCCTTGATTATGATATAATGCCCTTCTGCATCTCTTGATACAGTTTTTATTTTAAAGTCTGGATTGTCTGATATAAGTATGGCTACTCTGGCTTTCTTTTGTTGACCATTAGCATGATAGATGGTTCTCCATCCCCTTATTTTCAATCTGTAGGTGTCTTTAGGTCTAAAGTGGGTCTCTTGTAAACAGCATATAGATTGATCTTGTTTTCTTATCCATTGTGTTACCCTATATCTTTGATTGGAGCATTGAGTCCATTGACATTTAGAATGAGTACTGAAAGATAGGAATTTATTGCCATTATGATGCTTGTAGAGTTGGAGTTTTTGGTGATGTTCTCTGGTTCTTTGTTCTGGTTCTCTGGTTCTCTGGTTCTGGTTCTCTGGTTCTGGTTCTGTATATATATATATATATATATATATATATATATATTTTTTTTTTTTCTTCATCTTTTTTCCTCTCAAAGAGTCCCCCTTAAAATTTCTTGCAGGGCTGGTTTAGTGGTCACAAACTCCTTTAATTTTTTTTGTCTGGGAAAATTTTTTATCTCTCCTTCTATTTTGAATGACAGCCTTGCTGGATAAAGAATTCCTGGCTGCATATTTTTCTGTTTCAGCACATTGAATATATCCTGCCACTCCTTTCTGGCCTGCCAAGTTTCTGTGGATAGGTCTGCTGCAAATCTGATCTGTCTTCCCTTGTAGGTTTGGGACTTTTTCTTCCTTGCTGCTTTCATGATTCTCTCCTTGCCTGAGTATTTTGTGAATTTGAGTATGATATGCCTTGTTGATGGTCGGTTTTTGTTGAATATAATGGGGTCCTCTGTGCTTTCTGGATTTTAATGTCTGTGTCTTTCCCCAGGTTAGGAAAATTTTCTGCTATGATTTGCTCACATAACTTTTCTACCCCTATTTCTCTCTCTTCCTCTTCTGTGACCCCTATGATTCTGATGTTGTTCCTTTTTAATGAGTCACTGATTTCTCTAATTCATAAATTGTGCTCTTTTGCCTTAATCTCCCTCTTTTTTTCTGCTTCATTATTCTCTGTAAGTTAGCCCTCTATATTGCTGATTCTTTGTTCTGCCTCATGCATCCTTGCCACCACTGCATCCATGTGTGATTGCAGCTGAGTTATAGCATTTTAAATTTCATTCTATTTTTTACTTCTTTTATCTCTGCAGAAAGGGATTCTAATCTATTTTCAACTCCAGCTAGTATTCTTATTATCGTGATTCTAAATTCTGGTTCAGACATCTTGCTTGTATCTGTGTTGGTTAATTCCCTGGCTGTTGTTTCTTTGTGCTCTTTCTTTTAGGGTGAATTCTTTTGTTTTGTCATTTTGAAGGGAGAAAAGGAATTAATGAGGTAGAAAAATTAAAATTAAAAAAATTAAATTTAAAAATATTAAAGTTAAAAAATTAAACACACACACACACACACACACACACACAAAATCTAATAAATGATGCTAGATCTTAGGTGTGTTTTGACCTAGGTGTTGAAAGTGGTTTGACAGATTAGAGAAAAAAAAGTGGAAAAAAAATAAAGGAAATCGTTTGAGAATTTGAAAAAATGAATACACTGAACTAGGCTAAAATGAGATGATGGGAGTAAAATAGAATTTGAAAAAAATTACACAAAAGTGAAGAATATAGTAGGAAAAAATTAAAGAGAAATATTTTTAATAAAAATTAAAAATAGAAATGAATTTTTTTCTTTCTGTATTCAAGAAAAAGAAAAGAAACAAAAAAGAGAAAAAAAGAATAAAAATTGTTTGAAAATTTGAAAAGGTCTATACACTGTAGTAGACTAAAATAAAATGATGGAAGTAAAATAGAATTAGAAAAAAATAACATAAAAACAAAAAATATAGTAAAAATTTAAAGAAAATACTTTTAATAGAAATTGAAAGTAAAAATGAAATTTTTCACTTACTTTCTTCATTCAAGAAAAAGAAAAGAAATGAAGAAGAGAAAAAAGAAAAAGAAAACAAGGAAATCGTTTGAAAATTTAAAAAGGTAAATACACTGAAGTAGACTAAAATAGAATGATGGCAGTAACATAGAATTTGAAAAAAATTTACACAAAAGTAAGAAATATAGTAAAAAATTAAAAATATTTTTAATAAAAATTGAAAATAAAAATGTATTTCTTCTCTTTCTGTAAGGAGAAAGAATTGTGTAAAAGAGAAAAAAAAAGAAAAAAAAGAAAGAAAATTGAATAGATGGACCTGCTAACAGATTGAAATAGGACTGAAATTACTTCGTTTTCCCCTAAAAGTCAGACTATGTAGCTCTTTATAGTCCATAAGCTAACCAGGCGGTGAGACTTGTGTTCGAAGAGCAAGGCTGGCCCACTTGAGCGGGGCTCAGTGTAACAGCTCCATTCTCCACTAGATGGCGCCACTAGCCTACTGGGGTAGATTGTTGCAGTGCTTGTAGGTGGGTATGTGCATGTGCAGGAGCAGCAAATATGGCATCACCCAGCTACTCACTCTCTAGTATGGGAACTGTTCTCTCTAATCAGCAGTCGTGCATCAGTCCTCTGTCTTCAGCTTTCATCCATTCCCTGCTTTTCGCTTTCTGTGACCAAGCCCCAGGCAATACCTCTCTCCCGAGTTTTTTCTCAGATGTGGCCGTTTTCCCCGGCCCCTTACTTCTGAAGGACTGCGGCTTTGACCTGTTCCGCCCCTCTGTGGGAGGGCCTCAGCAAGCAATGGCCGAATGCTGGCTGCATCCAGGAATGCCTGCTGGACCCTGCTGCTGCAGGTGCCCCGTGACTGCGGCCAGGTGCCAGCCCGCCCCAGAAAAAGTTCGCGAGATAGTGTAGCAGTAGCATTTCAGGGATTATGGAAAATCACAACACACATCTGGCACCAGCCTTCACGCTTAATGACCTTGTTCCAGCACCAGCAAACGTGGCCATTTTGGGGGTCTTCTGGGACTAGGTGGCTTCAACACTCTCTACCAGATGTCCTTCCAGCAGTGGACCTGCTTTTCCCCATGTGTCCTAAGAACCTCCTGGACCCCACTCTGTTCCTGGGGATTCGCCCTTCCCACCACAGCACCGCCAGGTATCGAGCCGTGGAGTTGCAGACTTTGCCTTCCCCTTGTTTACAGTCTTAATGGAATTTAAACTCTCTCCTTTCTCCTTTCTCCCTTTTTAGTTTAGTCCCTGTGGCTGTTTCCAATTTTCCACTTTCTCTCCAGCTGCTTTGTGGACGGGTGCTTTTCCTGTATTCTCCCCCACCCCAGTTGCAAAGGTGGCTCCCTGCCTGCCGCCGGCTTCTCTCTCCCCAAGTTCACCTCTCTGCTCCACGTACCTGCTGAATTCTGTGGTTCAGGTTGTGCAGATTGTTGTGTTAATCCTCCAATCAGTTTTCTAGGTGTGTAGGATGGTTTAGTGTTGGCTGGCTGTATTTCATGGACACGAGACACACACAAAAAAACTTCCATGCCGTTCCACCATCTTGGCCCCTCCCAAGATGTTGAGATTGTGAGATTTGAGATACCTTGCATTTTTGCCGATGTTGGTTTTCTACATGGCCAGCAACTTCAGTGTTTAAAAAACATTTTATATGATAGTTCTTTATTTAAGTAGTTTTCCCATGTTTTGAATTTCTATCATATCAAACTTGTTTTTTCAGAGGACTGGTACCACATAAATTTAACCATATAATGAAATGTATTTTTTTTATCTTGTAATAACTCTAAGTGACAATGAACTTTGTACCAAAGCTTTTTTTTTAATTTTTATTTTTGAGAGAGAGAGAGAGAGAGAGAGAGAGAGCGCGAACATGAGCAGGGGAGGGGCAGGGAGATAGGGGGAGACAGAATCTGAAACAGGCTGCAGGCTCTGAGCTGTCAGCACAGAGCCCGATGCGGGTCTTGAACTCATGAACTGTGAGACCATGACCTGAGGGGAAGTTGGACACTTAACAGACTGAGCCACCCAGATGCCCCTTTAGCAAAGCTTTAAAATCAGTCATTGAAAGAAAAATTCAGAATATTCTACTACGATATTGTGAGGATTCCTTTGTTATTTTGCTGTCATTCTGATTACCTGGTGCATATGGCTGGGATTATAATATTTCCTAGTGTTAAATCTGATCATCTGTCCAACTTGTTACATCTGCTAACACATCTGTGCTCTAGATTCCCCTAGGATCTTAGATTTTAGAGAAATGATTCTATCTTAGTAAGAACATTAATTATATAAAAAGTAAATTAAACTCCTATTAGTCTGAAGAAATGCTTTAAGATCAAAAGGCCTTCTGATATATTTGTAAAATTAAATTAATTTTCAAATTCTTAGAAGACTATGTTCAAAATGATAACCAACTTGACTATGAAGAACAATAATTCCAACCCTGATAATATGCCTGGGTATGTAAAGAGAGGTTATAAATTAGGAATAAAATACAATATAATCTTGTTCAAAAGTAGTTTTGATCATTTTTTGATGGTTTTCAAAATGAATTTTGCAGAGTCCTGGAGTTAATGGGTGAGTGTGGGCAGAGAGGGGAAGATAGTAAACCAGGGAGGTACTAGGCTCTCCATCCATATTTCAACTGGAATAGGTCTACTTGGGTTTTACATAAGGAGATTTCATGTATACATAATAGTGAACACACAGTACAGAGACTCTTATTTGATTCCTAGAACATTGTATTGGATATCCATATAATGCCCATTTAAATTGTATTTCCATGTAAACATTACCTCTAAGCAAATAACAAAATTTTACAAAATTATGTGACAGCTTTTTATTGTTAGTTTTAATAATTGCTTGCTGGAAATTTTTGTTAACCTACATAAATACCTAACAGAAAAAGTTGAAGTTACTAATATTATTGATCTATATACTATATAGGAATTCTCTGATATAATTTAAAATATACTATCCTGGAGTTGGCTTGCTGATGTCATATTTAGAATTTGGATGTCTACGTTTATAAGTAAGTTTAGACTGTAATTTTCTTTTCTTATATTGGTTTTGTCCAGTTTTTGTACCATGTTTGCATTGGCTTCATAAAGAATTAGGGAAGCTCTTTCTCATTTTCTGTTCTTTAGAACGTTTTGCATAAGAAAGGAGTTGTTAGTTGCCTGAAGGTATGATAAAACTTGTCTGTGAAACCATTTGCACATGGTGCTTTTTTTTTGTAGGTTGACTTTGTGATTTTTGATTCAGTATCTGAAATGGTTATAGGTCTATTCAAGTTGTGTGTTTGTCAATATAAGTAAATTATATTTTTCAAGGAAATTGTCCATTTTGTCTACGTTTTCAAATTTATTGACTTAAGGTAGTTAAGTAATTGTTTATGATTTTTTTGTCATAGTACAATTTTTAGTAGCAAAAATTGAACTAGAACTAAAATGTCCAATGATAAATAGGAATCATTGAGTAAATTATGGCGCATCCATGTGCTAGAATCCTTTTAACTTTACAGAAGATTATTTGAAAGGAAATCACTATGGCTGTTTAATATTATTACCCAAATATTCACTGTTAAAATGTATACAAAGAAAAATTAATATATGTTCATATATTTAAAAAAAGTACAGAAAAATATTTTATGACCCCCTTCTAGTCCCTTCTTGTGAATAACTTGCATATCCCTTCAAAAATATCTATTTGCTTATGATTGTTAAATCTCTCTTCATTGTCAGAAGTTTTACAACTTTACTATTGTTTACAAAGACACAATTTTTGTGTTTGGTAATCTGCTCTATATTATTCTTTCTCTTTTGTTAAATTTGATTCACATCTTTATTATTTCCTTTCATCTGCTTTCTTTAGGTTTAATCTGTTGCCCTTTTAAAAAGTTCATGAGTTGAAATCTTGGCTAATAGTTTTCTGTGTTTTTTCTTCTCTAATATAGGCATTAAAAACAATTTTTATAATGTTTATTTTTGAGAGAGAGAGAGAGAGAGAGAGAGAGAGAGAGAGAGAGGAAGCATGAGCAGGGAAGGGGCAGAGAGAAAAGGGGACACAGAATCTGAAGCAGTGTCTGGGCTCTGAGCTGTCAGCACAGAGCCTGACATGGGGCTAGAACTCATGAATCATGAGATCATGAACTGAGCTGAAGTCGGATGCTTAACCGACTGAGCCACCCAGACGCCCCATTTAATATATGCATTTTAAAAATATTTATTCATTTTTTGAGAGAGAGAGAGAGAGAGGAAGGAAGTACAAGTGAAGGAGGGGCAGAGACAGAGCAAGACACAGAATCTGAAGCAGGCTCCAGGGTCTGAGCTTTCAGCACAGAGCCCAATGCGGGGATGAACTAAGGAACCTGCAAGATCATGACCCGAGCCAAAGTCACTGAGCCACCCTGGTGTCCCCTGCATTTTCACTATAACTTTCCCTGTTAAGTTTTACTTTATCTGCAGCCCACATATTTTCATATTATGTTAATTTCTAAGTATCTGTATATGCTATAAAATAGAAATTTAAATGATGAATTATTTAGCAGTGTAATTTTTAACTTTACTTAATTTTTAAAAAAATTGAACTTGAACTTTTAAAGACTTGAATTCATGATTCTGAGATCAAGAGTCATATGCTCTACTGACTGTGCCACCCAGGGTCCCCAGTGTAATTTTTATGTAATATAATTTTATGTAAAATTTTAAGGTAATTTCTAAATTGTGTTTCTTTTTTTTGTTTCTCTTTGAGGGAGAATCATTCTTTTTTTTAAAAACCGAGTATAGACACACAATGTTACATTATTTCAGATGTACAATATAGTGATTTAACTTCTCTGTACGTTATGTTATACTCACCACAAGTGTAGCTACCTTCTGTCACTCTACGATGCTATTACAATATCATGGACTATATTCCTTATGCTGTGCCTTTTGTTCTCATGACTTAATCATTCCATAATTGGAAGCCTGTATCTCCCACTTCCCTTCATCCATTTGCCCATCCTCTTATCCCCCTTTCCTCTGGCATCCATTTGTTTTCTTTATTTATACATCTGATTCTGCTTTTTGTTTACTCATTTTCTTTATTTTTCAGATTCTAACATACGAGTGAAATATTTGTCTTTCTCAGCCTGACTTAGCATAATATATTCTCAGTCCATTGATGTTGTCACAGATTTCATAATCTCATCCTTTTTTATGGCTTTGTAATAGTCAAGTGTGTGTGTGTGTGTGTGTGTGTGTGTGTGTGTGTACACCACATCTTACCCATTTGTATATCAGTGGATCCTTAAGTTGCTTTTATATCTTGGCTATTATATATAATGCTGCAGTAAACATAGGACTGTGCATGTCTTTTTGAAATCATGTTTTCATTTTCTTTGGGTAAATACCCAGTAGTGGAATTATTGGATCATGTGGTATTTCTATTTAATTTTTGAGGAAACTGCATACTCTTCTCCATGGTGGCTGTACCAATTTACATTCCCACCAACAGTGCATGAAAGTTCCTTTTTCTCCACATCCTTATCAACACTTATTATTTCTTGACTTTTTTATTTTTGCCATTCTGACAGGTATAAGGTTCTATCTCATTAAAGTTTTGATTTGCATTTTCCTGTTGATTAGTGATGTTGAGCATCTTTTCATGTGTTTGTTTGCCATCATATATCTTCTTTGGAAAAATGTCTATTTAGGTCCTCTGCCATTTTTTAATTGAATTTTTTGATGTTGAAGTGTATAAGTTCTTTATGTATTTTGGATATTAATCCCTTTTCAGATAGATCGTTTGCAAATATCTTCTCCTGTTCAGTAAGTTGCCTTTTTGTTTTATTGATGTTTTCCTTTGCTGTGTAAAACCTTTTTATTTTGATATAGTCCCAATAGTTTATTTTTTTCTTTTGTTTCCCCTTACTTAGGAGACATATCTAGAAAAAAGTTGATGTCAGAGAAATTACGGTCTGTGTTCTTTTCTAGGATTTTTACGGTTTCAGGCCTCACATTTAGGTCTTTAATCATTTTGAGTTTACTTTTGTATATGGTGTTAAAAAGTGGTCCAGTTTCATTCTCTTGCATGTAGTTGTCCACTTCTCCCAGCACCATTTATTGAAGGGACTCTTTTCCCCATGGTGTGTTCTTGTCTCCATTGTCAAAGACTAATTGGCCACCAGAAGCATGGGTTTATTTCTGAGCTAATTTGTTCTGTTATTCTATGTGTCTCTTTTTGTGCCAATATCATACTCTTATACTGTGGCTTTGTAGTATATCTTGAAATCTGGAATTATGATACCTCCAGCTTTGTTGTTCTTTCTCAAAATGACATTGGCTTTTTAAGGTCTTTTGTGATTCCATACAAATTTTAGAATTATTTGTTCTAGTTTTGTGAAAAATGCTGTTGATATTTTGACAGAGATTGTATTGAATCTATAGATTGCTTTTGGTGTATGGCCATTTTAACAGTGTTATTTCTTCCGACCCATGAGCATGGAATATCTTTCGTTTTGTTTGTGTTGTTTTCAATTTCTTTCATCCATGTTTTATAGTATAGAGTACAGGTCTTTCACCTCCTTGGTTGAGGTTATCCCTAGATATTTTATTCCTTTGGTGCAATTGTAAATGGAATTAATTTCTTAATTTGTCTTTCTGCTACTTAGTGTACAGAAATGCTGTACTGATTTCTGGGTATTAATTTTATATGCTGCACCTTTACTGAATTCACTTATTAATAATTTTTTTGTTGGAGTCTTTAGGATTTTGTATGTATAATATGTCATCTGCATAGAGTGACGGTTTAACTTCTTCCTTACCAATATGGATGCCACCTATTTCTTTCTCTTGCTTGCCATGGCTAGGACTTCCAGTACTATGTTGAATAAAAGTGGTGAGAGTGGAAATCCTTGTCTTGTTCCTGATCTTAGAGGAAAACCCTCAGTTTTTTACCATTGAATAAGATAGCTGTTGGTGTTTCATATAAGGTCCTTAATATGTTAGGTATGTTTCCTCTAAACCTACTTTGTTGAGAGTTTTTATCATGAATCGATGTTGAATTTTATCACGTGCTTTTTCTGCATCTATTGAGGTGATCATATGATTTGTATCCTTCATTTTGTGGATGTAATATATCATGTTGATTGATTTGTGAATATATTTTTATTAATTTTAATTTTTAAAAATTTAAATGCAAGTTAGTTAACATGTAGTATAGTAATGATTTCAGAAACAGAATCTAGTGATTCATCATTTACATATAACACCCAGTGCTCCTCCCAGCAAGTCCCTCCTTAATGCCTACCACCCATTAGGCCATCCCCCCTCCAACCCAGTACCTCACCAGCAACCATCAGTTTGTTCTCTGTATTTAAGAGTCTCTTATGGTTTGTCTCCCTCTCTGCTTTTATATTATTTTTGCTCCCCTTCCCTTATGTTCATCTGTTTTGTATCTTAAATTCCACATATGACTGAAATCATATGATATTTGTCTTTCTCTGACTTATTTCGCTTAGTGTAATACACTCTAGTTGCATCCATGTTGTTTCAAATGACAAGATTTCATTCTCTTTGATTGGTGAGTAATACCCCATTGTGTATATAGATACCACATCTTCTTTATCCATTCATCTGTCAATAGGCATTTGGACTCTTTCCATACTTTGGCTATTGTTGATTGTGCTGCTGTGAACATTGGCGTGCATGTGCCCCTTCAAAACATCACTCCTGTATCCTTTGGATAAATACCTAGTAGTGCAATTGCTGGGTTGTTGGGTAGTTCTATTTTTAATTTTTTGAGACATCTCCATACTGTTTTCCAGAGTGACCGCACCATTTTGCATTTCCACCAGCAGTGCAATCCTCACCAACATCTGTTGTTGCCTGAGTTCTTAAGGTTAGCCATTCTTACAGGTGTGAGATGGTATCTCATTGTGGTTTTGATTTGTATTTCCCTGATGCTGAGTGATGTTAAACATTTTTTATGTGTCTGTTAGTCATCTGGATGTCTTCTTTGGAAAACGGTCTCTTCAGGTATTTTGCCCATTTCTTCACTGGATTATTTGTTTTTTGGGTGTTGAGTTTGATAAGTTCTTTATAGATTTTGGATACTAACCCTTTATCTGATATGTCACTTGCAAATATCTTCTCCCATTCTGTAGGTTGCCTTTAAGTTTCGCTGATTGTTTCCTTCACTGTGCAGATTTTTATCTTGATGAGGTACAAGTAGTTCATTTTTACTCTTGTTTTCCTTGCCTCCAGAGACATGTCAAGTAAGAAGTTGATGCAGACAAGGTCAAAGAGGTTGCCTGTTTTCTCCTGTAGGATTTTGATGGCTTCCTGTGTTACGTTTAGGTCTTTCATCCATTTTGAGTTTATTTTTGTGTATGGTGTAAGAAAGTGGTCCAGGTTCATTCTTCTGCATGTCACTGTCCAGTTTTCCCAGCACCATTTGCTGAAGAGACTGTCTTTTTTCCACTGGATATTCTTTCCTGCTTTGTCAAAGATTAGTTGGCCCATTTCTGGGTTCTCTATTTTGTTCCATTGATCTAGGTGTCTGTTTTTGTGCCAGTACCATACTGTCTTGATGATTATAGCTTTGTAATATAGCGTGAAGTCTGGAATTGTGAAGCCTCCAGCTTTTTATTCTTTTCCTTTCAGGATTATTTTGGCTATTTGGATTTGTTCATATTGAACCATCTTTGAATCCCCAGAATAAGTCCCACTTGATCTTTGTGAATGATCATTTTAATGTATTCTTTAATTGGTTTGGTAATATTTTGTTTGAGATTTTTGCACATTAAGGATATTGCCCTTTTTTGATCTCCAATTTTATTGCTTTATATTCTGTACGCTAACTCTTGGTATTCAGTATTTGTTGAATTGATTATGACTTATTATCTGGATAATTTTTGTAAGTGTTTAATGCATACATGAAAGGAATATTTTTCCTTAACACTGTCTTTTGTAATGTATTCTTTTTTGCATATAGTTTCCTTCACATGCCATTTAGCATTTTTCATTATGAGTCTTTCAATGTTAATTTTTTTAAAAATGTATTTTATTCTTTAAAGTTAGTTTAGCTGCAAATCCTTCAAGCCTTTACTCAAGTACATGCTTATCTTTCACCTATTTAAAATCACAGCCTACTCCAGCCTCATCCCTAATTTCAACTCCCTACTTCACTTATTTTACTTAACTTTTAAAAACAACATTTATTATAGTCTAATATATCATATATTGTATATATTTTTATGTTTATTGTTTATCCCCAGGATATAAGCTCCATGAAGCCAGGAGTTTTTGTCAACTTGCTCATTGACGTATTCCAACACCAAAAATACTGGCTGACGCATTAAAAGTTCTTTATATGTGTACAGAGTACTTAATAAATATTTAATGAATGAAACAAAAAGTAAATTTAGAATTCTGAGTTCATATTTATTTTATATTTGTACTTTGTAAATATTATTCTGTTCCTATCACCAGGATATATGCTACATGAAAGCAAGAAGTTGTTTGTTTTGTTTTGTTCACTGGTGTATCTCTAGCACCTAGAACAGTGCCTGGCATTCCATAAATATTTATGAATAAATGAAATAATAATTAAGCTACTCTCCATTTTATTGTTTTTCTATTGTATTCAATGCTTCTTTTCTCTGAGGTTGTGGTTAGCTTTTTTTTTTTTTTTTTTTTTGGTCTTTGACTATCTGCTGTTTATCAATAATATATCTAGGTGTAGAGTTCTTTTTAAATTTTTCCATGGGATTCATTTCTTCCTGAATCTCTTCATTTTAAAAATAATTTATGGCAAATTCTTAGCTATTATCTTTTTAATATTTTATTTTTCTTACCCTCTCTTGGAACTTTTTTTTTTTAATTTATTTTTTAAATAGTTATTTATTTATTTTGAGAGAGAGTCAGAGGGAGAGGGAGAGAGAGAATCCCAAGCAGGCTCAATGCTGTCAGTGCAGAATCCAACATAGAGCTTGATCCAGTGAACTGTGAGATCATGACCTAAGCCAAAATCAAGAGTTGGACACTCAACCAACTGAGCCACCCAGGTGCTCCAGAAATTTTATTTAAATAGGCATATGACTGCTTTTCTCATTCTATCCTTCATGACTCTCTCTCATTTGTATTTTCTGTGTCTCTATGGGGTTGCATTCTTGGTAAGTTTCTCAAGTTTATTTTCCCAAATAAGATTTTCTCTTCACCTATATCTAATTTGCCCATTATTCTATACATTGAGATTTAAACATTTTGATAATATGTTTTATTTTTAGATGTTCCATTTTTAAGAAATCAACTCTTTATTATGGTTTATTTTCTGGGTATGTTTCTATTTATTCTTTTACCTTTTAAAATAATTCCAAAAAATTATTTTAAAAATCTCAGATTGTTTTGTTATCTAAATTTTTCTCTTTTTGGGAGGAAGTGCTCTTTTACCTATTTGTTATGTCAATTGACTCTCCATTTTGGTGAATCTTGTTCTCATATGATTTGTAAACTTTATGAGTTAATTTTTATCAGGACTCTTATTTTTCCATATGAGTCATATGTGTTGTGGAAATATCCCCAGAGATGATCTTTGTATTTACTTTTTTTTGGAACTTCAGGAGTCCCATTGTTTTGAGGCCAGTTTTTAAAAATTTCTTGGTTTGGGATTCTTGCTGCTCTTGGGTTGTGCAGGATTGGAGTTTTGATTTCTGACAGGAGACTTCTCTTTTCCATTTATAGCACTTAGCAGTGATGAACTTTCTTGCCATTGTCTTGAGCTCTAAGATGGAGTTTTTTTTTTCATAAATAGGAAGCTTTTCATAAATGTTTATATTTATTTCATAAATAGGAGGAGGCCTCTTATGATGCAGAATATTAGGTATGTGATTTACCTTGTCCAAACTAGTCAGTTGCCACTCTTGGTAGGAAGACTTTCACATATATGTTCCAGCTTTGATTGATTCTACCTCAATGGGCCATCTAGCTGATCCATTACATCTCTAAACATGACTCTAAGGAACTTCTTTTGTTCCTTTATTTGTCAGTGTGCCAGACAACCTGACAGAACTTAGAAGGTCAGACAGATACTCATTTGCTTTTGCCCTTTATCCGTAACCTGTCTAGCTAATCCAAGAGACACTGTCAAGTTTAACCACATTATTGACTGTCTCTGTCTCATGGACAAGATAAATCTTGGTGTTAGTGGAAATACTCACCAAAGATGACACACTCCCTTATACTACCTTCTTTTTTTAGTCTTTTTTATATTTTAGATGGGAAATGCTTTTTTCCATACTTATAAAATATATTGTTTTGTTGTGAAATGTTCAGATATAGAAAAGCATAGGAAGAGAGTCAGTCATTTATAGCTATACTTAGCAGTCATATTACCTAGAGATAGTAACATTTGGATGGATATTCTTGTAAACATTTAAATTTACACACACACATACACAAACACATATGTACCATATATCTTATATGTTCTGACATAAATTTGACTATTTTCATTTCTTACTAAATATCCTTGGGCTGGTACTGGCTTTTACTCTTTAAAACAATAATTCAGTGTTGAAATGATTTACTTTGACATTTTTGGTTATGAAATGCCATGTCAAATGATTGTGCTATGACACAGAAAGGAAGAATAAAGAATCATAGAATTATAGAATTTAAGATCTAAAATAGATCTTTGAGAACTTTAAATACTACTCTGAAACTCAGAGGTAATAAGTCAGTTTTCCTCCAACTTTACATGTCATATATTATGCAAACTTACAAAGGAAAAAAAAGCTGATATTGAAGATGTGAGTATTTACTTTCAAAGATAAAGTCTCACTCATGAATTTCCTTTCCAACAAACTAAAATTTTTTATTTTATTCAATTTTAGCTTCATAGGACCTTTTATGGTTCATTGACTCATCAAATACATAGGTATCATTCCATTTGGTTGCAAGTCAGTTTGTACACACAATTTCGTGTCTGTCTGTGGGGATGTTCTTCAACATAATGTATTTCCAGGAAATGGCTTAACAATGGAGGTGGTGGCTCATTTCTTTTGGTGTAATTCCTAGTTAGGTTGCACTCTGAAGTAAATTTAAAATCTTATTGAAGTTAAAATGAGGAGAATGGAAAGGAAAAAGAAATGAGATGAAAGCACCAGCAGGATAAAAAATAGCTGCTGTTTTGAATATAATTTATTTCTCTTTCTCTGTGGGCATACATGTGTGGGTGGGTTTTCTCAATTCCGAGGTTGTTGTAAATAAATTAGCTGTAAAGCAGTCACAGATTTTTTTTCCCCTTGGTCACCTAAATTACTTCAGGTACCAAGCTGAGAAGTTTGTGGGGCTTTCAGTAACAGCACACTGTTTCATATTATGATTTTTTAAAAGCAGAGACAGAAACAACCCAAATAATTCCGTTTACATCTGAATTAAATTTTTCAGGCATTTCTTGGATTTTATTAGTAATTCAACAAGAAGCCTAATATTAGGAGATATAGAATAATTACAAAACAATGGGAGGGATAGAAGTAAAGGGGTGCTGAATTCATAATGCCGAATTTGGCTGACATGGTCACTTTTTTAGTGAATAGAGAGTGATAGATCAGATTTTAATCCTTCAAAGTAATTTTCTATGAATTCAAATATGCATATTTTTTATACTTACTCTACTAATTGTTTCATTGCAAATGTCAAATCAGTAGTAGTTTTATAAGCCATCTCAAAGAATTTGATGGATATTTTCTAAGTCATTTACTCATCCAATTTTCATATAACCCATTGGTATATATTATAATAACAAATATTAGTGAAGGATAAAACATATTTATGAACAGTGATGCCCATTAGCAATATGACATTGGACAAGTAAGTTAATTTTCTAGGTCCAGTTAAATGAGGAAATTGGTCTGAATTATTTCTGTATACTTTTTAGTTCTAAATTCTGTGAGGTCATTAAGAATGAGAGAAACAGTCCAATATGTAAACGAAAGTCCCACATTGTAATTTAAAGTCATACATATATAAATATTAGTTACATCATTTCTACTTAGGTTAGCAGTGGTCTCAATAATTTATCTTTTTGAATCAGTTGTGAATATTTATTTCATTGCTTTCCACCATAAGATGAAGTAAAAAACTTCTTGGGATGGCACATTAGAGTAATTGTTCTTTTTATAATAGAGTCCCAACCTATCTTTCTTGCTTTCTCACTTATAACCCCTGTGCTATAGGCATATCAAACTCTTTTTAATGATTATTTTTGGGGTAACAGCTTTAAGATTCATCTTTTTAAATTGTTCAATTCAATGATTTCAATATATTCACAGAGGTGTGGACATCATCACTATCTAATTCCAGAATATTTTTATAACCCCCCAAATAATTACTATACCCATTAGCATGCATTCCTCACTTTCCTCTCAGCCCAGCCCCTGGAAACTGTTAATATACTTTCTGTCTTAATAGATTTGCCCATTCTGAACATTTCATATAGATGGAGCCTTATAATATGTAGCCTTTTGTGACAGGCCTCTTTTACTTAAGATAATGTTTTCAAGGTTTACTCATGTTGTATCATGTATCAGTTCTTTATTTCATTTTATGGCCAAATAATACTTGATGATGATGATATGCTACATTTTATTTATCCATTCATCAGTTGATGGAAATTTGGGTAGTTCCCACATTTTGGCTATTATGGATTAATGATGCTATGAGCATTCTTAGAAAGAATTTTTGTGGAAACTTATGTTTCCTTTTCTCTTGGGTATATTCCTAAGAGTGGAATAGCTGATTCACATGGTAAGTCTATGTTTAACTTTTTATTTAAAAATTTTTAAAAAATGTTTGTTTATTTTTGAGAGAGAGAGAGACAGAATGTGAGCAGGAGAGGGGCAGAGAGAAGGAGACACAGGATCCAAAGTAGGCTCCAGGCTCTGAGCTGTCAGCACAGAGCCTGACCCGGGGCTTGAACAAACTCACAAACCGTGAGATCATGACCTGAGCCGAAGTCGGACGCTCAGCCGACTGAGTCCCCCTGGTCCCCTTGGTCCCCCTGTCTATGTTTAACTTTTTAAGGAGCTGCTAAATTGTTTTCTAAATAGTTTCACCATTGCATAATCCTTCTATCAGTGTATGAAAGTTTTAGTTTTTCCACATTCAAACTTTTAAAATATGAAATTCAAAAAATATCTCTTTTCATTCATGCAGTTTACTCAACACATATTATTAAAAGCAAACCTCTATGTACTTGATGTGATTTTCACAAAAGTAAAAACGGAGTGATGTGTGTGATACTATAATGTTTATAACATCTACAGTGTCTTGAATGATTCTCATTTTTACCCTTATAAAACCCAGCGAAACACTCTATAGTACCACACTGCAAAGCAGACAAAAAAGTATAAATTCCTTAGCATAGTCTACACAGCTCCCTATGATCTACTCCCCTTCTCCTACCATCTCTGGCCATGACTCACCTCTACTCCAAAACAAGTGAAACCAAAATCACACCCTAGCCAGTTAAAAGTAAAATCACAGTAAGGCACTTTGGGCATCTCTGAAGTTGTGCCATGCAATTTATTTTTATATATTCCAAGATAACCTGGTTATAAAATATACATTCTAAATAACAAAATGAATTGATTTATTTTTCCCTGTGAAACCTTTAGCTTAAAGAAAGTTGGGAAGAGATGTGGGACATTAAAATGATGTATTTTATTTATGACAGAAATTAATTACTGGGGTCAGTTATCTGCTAAGGACCCTCCATAATAGGGTCATTGGTATATAAAAGACTGTTTACCTTTTTGCTCTTTAAAATGGGAAGCATGTTCTTATCCAAAAGTGGTATTGACATGCCAGGTTAAAAAGAAATGGGCTGGGGTATGGCAGTACTGCCTATCTGAATATTACTGCACTGGAAATTATGATCTGTTTCATCTGTAGACCATTCCTTATGGCTATCATTTATGATGCTCATGTAACTTCACCCTGTAACTGTTTCTGTTTAAATGTGGAGGAATGGGATATAAAAACAAATGAATACATAGTATTTCTGAATGAGAATTTCTACAAGACGGCATAGAGGATGGCAGCAGGTGATTTGTGGCAGAATCACTAAGCCTGAAGCCTGCCTGTTTCTCATGTGGGATAAAGACAGGGAAACTAGTGTAGGAAAATCTTCCATGACACTCTGATAACGCCACTAACGTTCAGGGCTTTCACTTTTCGGGTGTTTCAATCTTTGAAGAAATAGTAACAGTGGAAAAGTACACTAAACATTACTTTGTTTTTTAACTTGTGCTTATATTCCATACTTAGGAGCACTTTTTCTTTCATATACTGTGTAACGTAAAGGGCCATGTAAGTGAGAACCTAGGAATGTTAGAGATTATGGCATTGAAAAATCTCCTCTTCTTCCGTACAAATTATAATAAATCAAAACAGTTTTCTTTCTTTTATTGGATCTCTTCTTGGATGCGGTAGGTGGAACACAGTAGATAAATACTCAGGTTCTGGCATCAGATTTCCTGGGTTTGTTACGCCAGGTCTTTCAAAATTCTACCTTTGTGGCTTTGGGAAAGTTGATGAGCATTTCTGTTCCTTAGTTTATTCATCCATCATCTATCATCTATAAAATAGGGAAAATGTTAGCATCTTCATCATAGGGTTATTGTGACATTAAATATAATCCATTCAAAGATTAATATGTTACTGTTATCAACTCCAGGGGGAGGAAGAAGTCTTCCTTTCTAATTTTGTCTCTCAGTGTTTGTCTTGCCCTATTCCTCTGGCCCCATGAAACCTGATTCAGTAACAGGCTCACTTTATTGTACTTTCATACTTTCACAGATGCCCACTCCTACTTTTCTTTCTGTCAAAGACAGTTTCAAACTTTGTTTCACTGATTGAGCCGCCCAGCCACCCCAGTATGAAGTATAAATATGTTTCTGGAGCGCCTGGGTGGCTCAGTCGGTTGAGCGTCTGACTTCAGCTCAGATCATGATCTCACAGTTTGTGGGTTCGAGCCCCACATCAGGCTCTGTGCTGGCTGCTTGCTCAGAGCCTGGAGCCTGCTTCAGATTTTGTGTCTCCTTCTCTCTCTGCCCCTCCCCCACTCATGCTTTGTCTCCCTCTGTTTCTCAAAAATAAATGTAAAAAAAAATTATATATGCGCCTTATATTTAAAACGACTATATGATTTCATGCTCTTGGCACTTTAAAATAATTGCAGTAGTTTTTAATAAATTATTTTACTGAATATTAAGTAAAGAACACCTTATTTTAAGAGTTATTTTAATTATTGTATTTCTAGGAAATCTTGGTCTAATTTTTAAAATTTATTTATATATCATGGCAGTAAGGGAGGGCAGGAAGTCTCTGAAGAGACTTGCCCCCCAATCCTTTCCACTGAAGGGATTTAGGAAATTGTAATATAACTGAGTCCAAGTGAATGGGTTAAAAATGGTAGTGTATCAGAGCGTCAGAGTTGTGTAATGAACAGAGGGACAGAGCAGTTTTACTGCATGTGGCACATAGCCTCAGGCAAATAGACTCAGGAAAATCATCTTGGCAATGAACCGTTGAGTTGCAAAAAGGAAGTGTGAGAATTGTAGCTAAAACAAAGCAGAACCAAAGCCAACTTTAAAGATAGGCAAACTCAGGGACTCTGCTAGATTGAATGTACCCATTAGAAAATCACACTCTCTGAACAACTCTACCCCTTAGGGTCCTTGGCTTAAAGAGAAGGTGGTAAATGTATGTAAAGAAAATGGATCATAGTCCTCCTGCCAGTCTCCTGTGAGGATGCATTACTTGACTAGTAGACAAAGTCCACCTCATCTCCTTGTCTGGGAGCATAAATGCATAATTGCTTGTGTGGCCCTGGAAAAGCTAGACCTAAAGCTAGACCTAATTCCTTCCTAAAGGAATGGAAGATTTTATATGTAGAGGTGCACCTGAGATTAAGATAATTTCTTAGAGTATTGAAAAGGTAAAGGGGGGACATGATGATAGTTATTAATATTGTAAGAGGTATGAAGAGCATGAGAAGACTTGTTTACCAAAGGCAAGAATACTGGAACTACAGGGAATTTTGAATTCTAGAATCAAAATTGAATGATTGAGAATCATTCTAGAAAAATAAAATGGACTATTTCTCTATCAAATTAATATTAGATGTACTGTGATTCAATTCTTATGGCAGGTGAGCAAGATAAAAATGTAGATATTTTGTGGATGGATTTAAGTAGACAATAGTAACGGTAATGGTCATTAGATAGATTTTTTATGCTAGCTAGATCAGCTGGTAATGCTGTGGCAATTAAAAATTGCCTAAATTCCAGTAATTTTAAATAGGAAAGATTTGTTTTTTTGCTCATAACACGTGTTTATGATGTGTTGGAGGGTGGAAGCATGGGTGCTTCTTTACATTGACCTCACTCAAGTACCTAGATGGAGGGAAGCTCCAGCTAGCTATATGCTTCTAAATTTGTCAACGTGGGAAGAAAAGATGTGACAACTTGCAAATTACCTCTCAACAAAAGTGTGCACATGTATGTGTGTATGAAATTGGCAAATCGACTCTAAAATATGTATGAAAAATACAAAGGGCCTGTAAAACCACAATTCTTTGAAAAAAGGATAAATTTGTAGAACTTATTCTACTGGGTATGAAGACTAATTTAAAAACTATACTAATGAAGACACATAGTGTTGGTACGAGGATAGGTAAATAGACTAGTGGAATAGAACAGAGAACCTAGGAATAGAACTGAACACCTGTGAAGACTTGATTTATGGCAAAACTTGGCATTGCAGAATCCTGGGCAAAGAGTATTCTTTTCAACTGATAGTGCTTCCTTTATTGATTGGCATAATGAAAAAAAAAAAAAAAAAAAAAAAAAAATTTTTAAAAACTAGTACACAAAAAAAAAAAAAAATTTTTTTTTTTTTTTTTTTTTTTTTTCTTTTTTTTTTTGGAAAAATAAAAAAAAAAAAAAAAAAAAAAAAGCAAAGCTTGATCACTACCTCACACCATGCACAAAAATCAATTTAAGTTTTTTTCCTTCTTTCTCTTCTTTTTTTTTTTTAATTTTTGCTGAACAAAAATTGATTTTGTATATAGGATGAGGTAAAGGTCAAGTTTAACAGGACATTACCAGATGTTGAACATTGATCAAGTTTAATAGAACATTGCCAGACCTCAGAAATCTTCCTTGCGTATCCTCCCAACAATTATTGTTTCCTTTCTCTCCCTAAATAACCACCATCCTGACTTTTAAGACTATATATTAGTTTTGCTTATTTGTGTATATCAAATAAATGGGAGCTTATAGAAGATATTCTAACGTGCATTGCTTGTTTCTCTTCACATCACGTGAGACTAATTTGTGTAGCTGCTATATTCTTATTTTCATTATTGTGTAGTATTTCATGGTATGATTGTCCTAAAATTTATCCAGTCTTTTGTTAAGAATGTAAATTGTTTCTAGTTTTTTTGCTATGAATATCCTTGTATGTGTCCCTTGGTACTCACGTGCACACATTTTTATTAATGTTATGCCTAGAAACAGGACCACATGCATAATTTGTGGGGACCATGCAGAGTGATAATGTGGGGTCCCTTGTTTAACATTTATTAAGAATTTCAAGACAGTTGCAACAGAGCATTAAACTAAGCATGGTGGCCTTCTAAGTTCAAGACGCTATGAAGTTGCACAGGTTACATGTCTGTGAAACTGCTGGGATTTGGGGAATTATTTACTGTTGCAGTATTATTCATGGAGAGTTCTGGGATAAAATTGCCGGTTTATGGGTTTTGCATAAATTAAACTGTGGGATTAAATGACAAACTCTTTTCCAAAGTGTACCAATTTACAGTATTGTCAGCAATATATGTGAATTCCAGTTAGTCCACACCCTTGAAAGCATTACAAGTCTTATTAATAATAGTTACTCTAATGTGGGTATGATTATATCTCATTGAATTTTGTTTTGAATTTCCTTTACAATGAATAAAGTTTATTACCTTTTCATATGTTTGTTGTCCATTTGGATATCTATTCTTGGTGAAACCCCTATTTAAGACTCTTGCCCATATATTTCTATTTGTGTGACAGTGTCAATTACAGGACAGGAAAATTACAGAATAAACAATAGATAAAATATATACATTTTGTTTGTCTCCTATCAGCTTTAATCATATTATTAAAAAGTGATTTACTTCCTAATACTATAAGGGCCTAAATTAGAATCGCTGAGTATTATTGTATTCACATATTGTGCTTTTGATGTTTAGTATTTATTTTGGGCTTCTTTCTTATTCCTAGGCATAGGAAACAACAAATATAAAAACCTTGAAGGCAGAAGTGTGATTGTCTTTTTGGGGCAACAAGAAGGCCACTGTGGCTAGAGAATGTGGAGGAGAGTGTGGTAGGAGATGAGATCAGACAGGTAGTTGAGTTAGAGTCTTAAAGATCTTTGAAAGGACATTGGTTTTTACCTGAAAAAAACAAACAAACAAACCTGGAAACTGCTGGGATATTTTAACAGAAAAGTCACATGATCAGACTTAAGTTTTGAATGAGTCACTCTGGTTCCTCTTTTGAGATTATAAAGTAGAAGCATAGGAAAGAAAGTTTAGGAAGTTATTATAAAACTCCATGGGAGATAAAATGGTAGTCTGGATTAGGGTGGTAGGTAGCACAGGAAGTCGAGAGATAGAGTTGGATTCGGCATACAGTTTGAACAATAAAAAACTCTTTTATATTTACTCATGTAGTCACCATTGCTAGTGCTATTCATTCTATCTGTAGGTCCATATTTCTCTATGGTATCATTTTCCTTTTGCCTGTTGGACCTCCGTATTGAAGTGCATTTGACATGCAATAAATATATTGGTTTCAGGTGTACACCATAGTGATTTGACAATTATATACATTGTGAAATGCTCACTGCAATAAGTATAGTTACCATCTGTCATCATAAAGAATTATTCTAGGGGCGCCTGGGTGGCGCAGTCGGTTAAGCGTCCGACTTCAGCCAGGTCACGATCTCGCGTTCCGTGAGTTCGAGCCCCGTGTCGGGCTCTGGGCTGATGGCTCAGAGCCTGGAGCCTGTTTCTGATTCTGTGTCTCCCTCTCTCTCTGCCCCTCGCCCGTTCATGCTCTGTCTCTCTCTGTCCCAAAAATAAATAAACGTTGAAAAAAAAAAAAAGAATTATTCTAACATTACTGACTATATGCCCTATGCTGTATGTTTCATCCCCATGACTTATAACGAGAAGCTTGTACATTTTTATCTCTTTGTCCTATTTTGCCCATCCCTTTACCCTCTTCCCCTCTTCCCTCTGGCAACCACCAATTTGTTCTCTTATGTGTGAATCTATTTCTGTTTTTTTTTTTGTTGTTGTTGTTGTTGGCATGTTCATTTCTCTTATTTTTTTTGTTTTTTTAGATACCATATCTAAATGAAATCATGTAGCATTTGTCCTTTTGTGTCTGACTTATTTCACTTAGCATAATACCCTTTAGGTCTATCCATGTTGTCTCAAATGGCGAGGTTTCATTCTTATTCATGGCTGAGTAATATTCCAGTGGGGTGTGTGTGTGTTCTTTATCCATCCATCTATGGATGAAGTCTTGGGTTACATATCTTGGCTATTGTGTATAATGCTATAACAACCATAGGGGTGCAAATATCTTTTTGAATTAGTTTTTTTGTTTTCTTTGGATAAATACTCCGAAGTGGAATTTTTGTGTTGTATAGTATTTCTACTCTTAATGTTTTGAGAAACCTCCATACTGTTTTCCATAGGGTCTGCATCAATTTACATTCCCACAAGAGTTCTCTTCCTCTACATCCTCACTAACACTTGTTATTTCTTGTCTTTTTGATACTAGCCATTCTGACTGGTATAAGGTGATATCTCATTGTGGTTTTGATTTGCATTTTCCTGATGATGAGTGATGTTGAGAATCTTTTCAGGTGTCTGCTGGTCATCTGTATGTCTTCTTTGGAAAAATGTCTATTCAGGTCCTCTGACCATTTTTTAACTGGATTATTTGGGTGGTTTTTTTTTTTTTTTGGTGTTGGGTTGTATGAATTCTTTATGCATTTTGTATATTAACCTTTTATTGAAGTATTATTTGCAAATATTTTCTTCCATTCAGTAGGTTGCATTTTTGTTTTGTTGCTGATGTCCTTGGTGTAAAAATTTTTTAGTTTGATATAATCCCACTTATTAATTTTTGCTTTTGTTTTCCTGCCTGAGGAAACAAATCCAGAAAATTATTGGTAAAGCTTATGTCCAAGAAATTACTGCTTATGTTTTATTTTAGTAGTTTTATGGTTTCAGGTCTTACATTTAGGTCTTGAATCCATTTTGAGTTTATTTTTGAGTATGGTATAAGAAGGTAGTCCAATTTCATTCCTTTACATGTAGCTGCTATTGGCTTTCCTTTAACATATCTTATTGTGTGGTTCTGTAGGTGATGAGTTCTTTCAGCCTTTGTATGTCCTTTTTTTCAACTATATTTTTGAAAGATATTTTTGGGTATTGAATTCTAGGTTAACATTTTTTTCTTTTAGGTTTTCAAAGATGTTGTGTACTGTCTTCTGACTTCACATTATTTCTGATGAGAAGTCTGCTGTCATTCTTAATTTTTGTTCCCCTATGTATAATGTGTCTTTTTTTCCTCTGTCTCTTTTAAGATTTTGTCTGTATCTCTGGTTTTAAGGATCACTGTTCTTTATTGCCTTTTCTAATGCCTTGAAAAGATGTTGTTCCATTTCTTTTTTGCCCAGAGTTTTAGTTGTTTCAGGTTAGTGACTAAATATGGGCCCTGTTACTCTATTTTGTTTGGAAGTAGAGATCTGTCAGGATTCTGCATATATTGTTGACCCTTGAACATGAGTTGGAAGTATATAGGTCCACTTATACATGGATTAAAAAAAATTTTTTTAAGTTTATCTTGAGAGAGACAGACACAGCATGAATGGGGGAGGGGCAGAGAGAGAGAGAGAGAGAGAGAATCCCAAGCAGGGTCCACAGTGTCATCACAGACCCCAATGTGGGGCTTGAACTTATGAAATCATGAGATCATGACCTGAGCCAAAACCGAGAGTCAGACTCTTATCTGACTGAGCCACCCAGATGCCCCAAATTTTTAAAATAAATACAGTACTGTACATATATTTTCTCTTCCTTATGATTTTTTTAAAATAAAAATTTTAAAATGTAGTTTACTTTATTGTAAAAATGTAGTCTATAATACGTATAACATACAAATGTGTTAATCAACCGTTTATGTTATCAGTAAGGCTTCCAGTCAACAATAGGCTACTAGTAGTTAAGTTTTCAGAGAGTCAAAAAGTTATATGTGGATTTTTGACTGTGGGGGGAATTGGTGCCTCAACCCTTGTGTTGTTCAAGGGTCAACTGTATTTTGAAGATAAATTTGTCAGAATTTTTCTCTAATGACAATTTTATATATTTCTTTGAAAATCTCTATGACCTTTATTTCCTTATTATGCTTTAATGCACTAGTGAAATATCCATTACAATGTTGGACAGATAGAGATAGTGGAGACCTTTGTCTCATTCCTGATTTCACTATAAAATGTCTTTAACATTTTGACATTGTGCATAATTAAAAAATTCTTTGTAGGTGTCATTTATCAGCTTCAGAAATCTACTCCTAGGTTTCAGAGATTAAAAAAAAAATAAATGGGTGTTGAACTTTTTCATTTGCTTCCTCTGCATCTATTTAATCAAAGGATTTTTTCCTATAATTCTGTTAATGTTGTGATTACAATTTTTTTTTAAAGTTTTTATTTATTTTGAGAGAGAGGAAGAGGGAGAGGGAGAGAGAATCTCAAGCAGGTTCTGTGCTCTCAGTGCAGAACCCAATGTGGGGCTTGATCCCATGAACTAAGAGATGACTTGAGCTGAAACCAAGAGTTGGATGCTTAACTGACTGATCCTCCCAGGTGCCCCTGTAATTACAGTTTTAACTGTGACTTACTTTTTGAGATATAATTTATATAAGGTAAATTGATGTTAAGTGTATTATTGTTCAATGAGTTTTGAGAAAGGTATACACCTATATACCTTTCTTAATGGAAAAGAGAGAGAGAGAAAGGTATATAGGTGTGTACATTTATTAAGTGTGTACTACTACTACCATCAAGATACAAAAACAGAATATTTTCACTATTCCAGAATGTTTTCTCTTACCTTCTAGTCAATACTGTCTCCATCTAAAGGCAATTATTGTTTTGGTTTTTATAACCAGAGATTAATTTTGCTTGTTCTTGATCTTCACATAATAAAATTAAAGAGTAATACTCATTTGCACCTGGTTTCTTTAACTCAGTACAGTTTTTAAGATTTATATATGTTAGTGTACATAAGTTAGTTTTTATTTCTTTCATTGTGTGAATATATCACAATTTGTTTATTCATTCTCCTATTGATGGAAATTTGGATCATTTCCAGTTTCTTGCTATTATAAATCTGCTGTGAACATTGTTCATATTTTATGGACATATGCTTTAATTATCTTGTGTATGTCTCAAAGAACAGAATTGCTCAGTTATAGGCAGTGTGACCAGCCATCCCTGTAAGTTTGAGACTGTATTTTATTTTTTAATTTTTATATTCTATTCCATTATTTTATTTTGAAACTGTTTTCTTTTTGTAACAGAAAGCCCCACATCTCTAGAAACCCAGTAGACTCCCTAGTTATAAGGTAGACGTATGTTTAAATTTCCAAGTTTCCGAACAGTTTTACATGGTTGTTACAACATTTTATACTCCTATTCGAAGCCTACAATGTTTGAGACATTGTGTGTGGTTCTAGGAATTCATTGGTGAGTAAAATGGACAAGGTCCCTGCCCTTATGAAACATATGTTCTGGTAGGGTTGATAAACATTGAATGGATCATTCTAAGTGGGTTGCATGAAAATCTGCTGTTAAGCCAATATATTTACATGAGTGATTCTTTTTGTGTGTTTAAAAATATATTTGCAGAATAGATCTAATAAGAAGCACATCTGCTCCCTGATATATCTAACAGGAATACCACAATTAAATCAGAAAGTTTTAATACAGTATCTCATGTATGTAACTGAAGTACATGTAAGTTCTCAGTATTGGGCCTGCCTCATTCGGTAGTACTTCCATATAGTTGTCCAGGTTGCCACTGGTTTATAGGAAACAGAAAACATTTATGGCTGCTGATTTCTTTTGCCTCAAAGATCCTTCTCTCTGGATTACTTGCTACTTTATAAATTACAATGTATGGTCATCACTATTGTTTCTCCCATTGAAGAGATTATAGAAAGTCAACTAAGAATCTCCACAGGTCTTCATTATTGTTAGCTTGTATTTTCAAATTTGCTATTTTTGCATAGTGCCTGCAAGTTTTCTTTTTATCCAGATGGACTCAGCAAACAAATATCTTTAAACATTTTTTTTTATGTTTTTATTTTATTTTTGAGAGAGAGACACAGAGTGCTAGTGGGGGGAGGGGCAGGGAGAGAACGAGACACAGAATCCAAAGCAAGCTCCAGGCTCTGAGCTATCAGCAGAAAGCCTGATGTGGGGCTCGAACTCATGGATGGTGAGATCATGACCTGAGCTGAAGTCGGACACCCAACTGACTGAGCCACCCAGGTGCCCCTACAAATATCTTTTATGTTGTATCAAGAACATCACTATCCACATATATCATGTTATTTGTATCCTAAATTTAAAACACTTTATCGCAATGCTTATTTTATTCAAGTTTTGATCTAAGTCCAATTATATGCAGACACTTCTTCCCCAGGCATTTTGACTTAGAAAGATTTTGGAAACAATCTGATACTTAAAAAGCATTACCTACCAAAAAGACTCCACCAAATGAGTTCACTGATTTTTTTACTCTGAATGTTGAGATTGTCTGAAGCTTATAAAATTCTTATGTCAACAAAGGAGCGAAAAATGTTTTGTGTCTCAGGTAGAAGTATTTTCCCGATTGATGAGGAAATAATAAACTCACTGAAGCTTTGTTCCTGCCTAGAAACAGTTCCTAGTTTCTGTGTAAGCAAGAACTATGCCTTGAGAAGTTTCTTATCTTAGTGCCTAGTCCATTGTAGGGTCTTTATATAAGGGTTTCTTGTTTTGCAACTGTACTAATTTCCTATTGCTGCTTTAATAAATTACACAAACAGTGGCTTAAAACAGCACAGATTAATTTTCTTATAATGCTGAATGTTAGAAATCTGGAATTATTTTTGCTGGGCTAAAATCAGTGTGTCAGCAGAAGTAGTTCCTTCTGGAGGCTCTGAGGAGAGTAACCATTTCCTTGTCTTTTCTGTCTTCTAATGGCCATCTCTCTCTGTGCCTTATAGTTTCTTCCTCCATCTCAGTTCAGAGTGCATCACTCCAGTCCCTTCTTTCATCACCCTTGTGCCTTCTCTCACTCTAATTCTTTTTTGTGGTCCTCTTATATGGACTATTGTGATTACATTGGGTCTATCAGGTAATCCAGGATAATCTGCCATCTCAGAATCTTTAATCACATCTGTGAAGTCCCTTTTACAGATAAGGTAAGGTGTATAGGTTCTGGTTATTTGGGCACGAGCATATTTGAAAGACCGTTATTCAGTCCACCACAGCAACCAGCATAGAGCATTGTATGTTGCAATTACCTAATTTGTGTTTGCTAAATTGCTTGTTATATAACCATTCATAAGCTTTTGCCTAGATAGAAGTTTTTTTTTTGTTTTTTGTTTTCCAAAGAAGACTCAGAACCAACTGTCTTCATTTGAATTCTCTAAAGGACTGTTCTGTCAGTGTCTTGTCTTCTCCAAGGAGGTTTTACTTCCATTTGGTTCATTGAAATTCAGATCAATGAATATAATGGAAAGTTCATAGTATGTGTGTGTATGTGAATATCATAAATGAGAGGAGTGAGGGAGTATATGGGAATTCTCTGTACTTTCTTCTCATTTTCTATAAACCTAAAACTGTTCTAAAAAAGAAAATATGCTAATTAAAAAAATCAGACCATGACTAGAATACTTAATATAGTTCTGACATATATTAACTGTTCAGCTATCAGTTTTATTACTTGATGCCCTCTCTCTTTCTGATATAGCATGGTTTCCAGTCGAGACTAGTGCTTATCCTCTGAACTCTTACAACATTTAATTGTCTATATGATATAATTTATTATCTTACAGATTAACAGAATGTTCGAGTTGTAAGGAATCTTAAAGGTCAACAATGATAATTCTTTTAATTTCAGATGAGGAAACTGAGGTATAGAGAGGTCTAGTAATTTGTTCAAGGTCATACAATATTATTTTTTCTATTATTTATTAATAAACTATAAGGCTATTTGATTTATTGAAATTATCATTTTTGTTCTTTGAAATTTTCAAGTGCAAAATCAGTAGTTGTTAATCCTGAACTTATTATATAAATTTTAATCCTTTCCTCTAAATTGTTTTCCAGTTAAGTCATAGGTAGTTTTCTGTTTCAGTCCTAGGACAGATTCTCAATTTTTGACCAATGATAATAAAACTCATTTGTACTTTTTTATATATTTAAAAAAAATTCTATTTGACTTTTTTTTTCAAAACTGTTATGACTCCTTAACATAAAATAAGATTTTTCATCTGTACCGTGGGCAGTCACTTGAGCTAATAAAATATAAAGAAGGAAAAATCACTAATAATTTAGTTTTTTTCCTTTCATTATGCTATTTATTTATGTATTTTCAAGCCACATGAAACCTAAGTGGCTTAAATTGCCTAAAAAATACTCTTGAATATGAACTAAAAGAAAAAGAAGAAAAAACATTATAGATTAAAAAAAATCAAGCGAGATTTTTTTCTTGAGGAGTTAATTTGAAGACATTAAGAGCTGATCAAATCAAACATATTTCACATGAACTTATCATCTGGACTTTCAGAGCTGATTAGTTCTGCCAGCTTTTTTATTAATGGAAATATCTTTAATAGGCATGTATCTTTCATTAGTATGTCTTTTTACCTCCCCATCTAATTTGCAAGAAGGTACAAACCCTTGCTTTCTAATACCTCCTTCCATATTTTGATCTCTAAGGAGATCTGTCAACCTCTCTCCAGGCTCATACCATTCACCTCTCCCCCTGCTACTGTTTTTGTTGTCATGCTCTTAAAGGTATCTTTTTATTATTAAAACAAACTCATCATGTATATGACATATCTAAATCTTTGACCTATTGATATTTCTACCAACTGTTCTTCATCATTACCCAATAGTCTCCATATCTGACTAGTTACTAAGCCATATTTATTATTATTATTATTATTAATTTTTCTAAATAACTTTCATGTTCATCCTTCAGTCCATGTCCTCATTTGTTCCTTCTTTTGTTATGGTATTCATCTGGTTTCTTCAGGAGAATTTAAAAATAGCTTATTGGGTATTTTCCCAATTATTAGTTTCTTCTCTGGTAACGTATCCTTCATATCCTCACAAAGTGATCTGTTTAAAACATGGATTTATTCAAGTCCTTCCTGCCCTTATGTCATTTTTATAATAATGATAGGTACTATTTACTAAGCATCTTATTGTGTATGTGCCAAGCGCTGTGCTAGATGCATTATAAACATTGCCCTTAATACTCATGTCAAATCTATAAGATTAGCTATCTTTGTTAACACGGAGAAATTTAAGGTTTCTGGTGTTTAAATAATATGGTAGAGATGGGCCCAGTTATACCAGTACCTAAAGTTCTTTTCTGTTTATGCAGTTTATTATCAGTAGGATAAAAATATTTAATCCTTGGCCTAGCATATGAGGACATCCATGATTGAACTCCTCCTGTCTCTTTATCAGCCTGTTCTGCTAATTCTGCTTACTTTATTAAGCCATACACAGCAATATGAAGCTTGTCATTCTTTCACTTTTACTGAGTACCTACTTAGAGATAGGGCCAGAGATTGTAGATGTAACAAGATGAATACGCTTACCGTCTAGTAGAGGATAGAGATGTGAACCAATAAATAACATAGTATATTGCATACAATTATAGGAATATGTCTAAGGTGCAGAGATAGTTCAGAGGAGGAAGTAGGGATGGATCAAGGGAGACTTCACAAAAGAATGAGATTGGATCTTAGTCATGAAAGATAAATCACAGTTTTCAGGCATCTCCTCATTTGGAAGCGGGGAAGGGTTAGGAAAATGGAAATAAGACTTTTGAAAGAGAGAAAAGGATGTCATTAGGCTGGGAGAAGGGGGCTAGCATATGGAACCAGACTCTTGCTCAGAATGAGCATCTGACCAGAGTGGTAACTCTGACACCATGTCTGGCTGAGTTGCCATTTTGGTAGTGTGTGTGTCCTACTAAGAAAAATACCTGCAGTACTGAGCATACTGTATTTTTCTTCAAAACAGCTATTTTTTCCTCAAAATATTCATATATTGGTTTCATATTTGTTGGATATTGTATATTTTTTGTTTATTATCTGTATTTTTCCATTAGAACAGTAAATGTGAGTATTTTGCCTGTTTTGTTCATTGCTGTGCACCTGGTACCTGGAATACTACTTAACATGTAATAGAGACACAAAAATTTATTAAATAAGTGTTGAATGGATGATTTTAAGTGACTTACGTAGGTGTTTTAAAGATCACTTAGGACCTACATGTTGACTGTTTGATGGAGATACACTTTGGTGTAAACTTTTGCATTGAAATGATTTAACTCCATGGAACAAGTGGTTAAAAGCATGGGTTTTCCAATTAGTCTTTTTGGGTTCTTATTCTGGCTTTACACTTCCCATTAATGTGTCCTTCTGCAGGTTACGTTAACCTTCTATGCCTTATTATAAAATGGAGGATAATTATAGTACTTATTTCATGGTGTTGCTCTGAGGATTAAATGAGATAGTACATTAAAGTGCTTAGCACACTGTGTGACACATAATTGGTGTGCAGCAACTATGAGCTATTTTGATTTTGTGAAATATTTTCATGAGCACTAGGGAATGAACGCAGTGTTATGGAATATGTCAGTTGGCAATATTCAATGAATGAAAATTACATGAGGGATATTTTTGTATAAAATCATTGATATAAATGTTAAAAAATAAATAATTTGCTTATGATATAAATAAGACAGGCAGTTTAGAAGCAACCTTTTTATTCATAACACTCAGTAAATGTTTGAAGAACTGTTTTGTAATTTCAATGTCAAATTGAATATAAAGCTATTTTAGATTTTAATTTTAAAAAATATGTAACTTGTCCAATGAGGCATTATCTCAGTAGCATATTTTTCAAATATTTAGAGTCTAAAATATTATTTAACTATAAACTGCTATGGAAAATGAACATCATACTGAATTTACAAACATATTAGTCTCACTTAGTTTTTAACGTTTCACATGTGTTGAATACAATTATTCACCTCATACTCATTCCAGCCCAAATATTAATTAATTAAAAAAATTAACTTTATTATCCTCTTACTTCATTATTTTAAGGAAAATGTTTATTTTTGAAGATTCCTCCATGCTTACATAACCTTGCCAGAATACTCTTTTTAAAGCATAAATGTGCTAACTCCCCACTAAAAGTTTTGAATGCATCCCCTTTATTCCTAAATGAAGTATAAAACTCTTGGCATGGTATTTTGTACCTCTATGATCTGGTCCTCAACAGTGTCTCCAGTTTGATTTTATTAGTACTGTTCACTCATAGGTTGTCTTGCCTGTGGTTCCCTAAGAGATCCATTACTTTTACTTTTGACCTTCCTTGGCATATATTGTTGTATCCATCTAAGTTTTTCTTTCTCTCCTCTGAATGCCAAGGACACTTTTACTTGTTTTCCAATGCAATTCAATTTTCATATTTTGAAGCCTCTAAATTTCCTGTAGGAAGTGCTTTTATCTTTGGGTATAGATGCTTTACATATTATTCTTAGGGTGCTTTCACAATATGTAGCATTATTATTATTTTTTAAAATATTTATTTATTTATTTTTGAAAGAGAAAGAGAGGGGCAGAGAGAGAGGGGGACAAAAGATCCAAAGCAGGCTCTGCACTGACATCAGAGAGTCCTATTTGAGGCTTGAACTCAGGAACTGAGATCATGACCCGAGCCAAAGTTAGGCACTTAGCTGATTGAGCCACCCAGGTGCCCTGACAATAGATAGCAATATTCTTTATATCTTCTAAAACTGTGGGTTAGTTTTTTTTTTATGGATTAGTTATTTTATTTTAAATAGAGTTGTTAAATGCATATTTGAACTTTAGTTTGTAATGTCTTTAGTTTGTAATTTAATTAGCAATGTCTCTTTCTGTTGCTCAGCTTAATTTTTACATGCCCTTGGTTTTAGCGTGCCTGAGTTTTGGGTAAGACGCACTCTCTACTGGTAAACCTGGATTAATCAAATTTTATTTTATTTTATTATTTTATTTTTTTTAAATGTTTATTTATTTTTGAGAGAGACAGAGACAGAGTGTGCATGGGCAAGGGGCAGAGAGAGAGGGAGACAGAATCTGAAGCAGGCTCCAGGCTCTGAGTTGTCAGCAAAGAGCCCGATGCAGGGTTGAACTCATGAACCATGAGATCATGACCTGAGCCAAAGTCAGACACTTAACTGAATGAGCCACCCAGTTGCCCCTAGATTAATCAAATTTTAAAGCAACATCTTATTTTGAAAAAAGGGGGTGAATTAACAGACTATGAATTCTCTAAGTATGGCAGTTCCTGTAGGCAGAAGATCTAGACATTTCATGGTGGTGAAAACCTGGGCATATGTGATTAATATGTGGTCAAGAACTTGGGCTCTGGGGTCAGACAGGCCTGACTAAACACCTATTCCACCACTTACTGGCTGTGTAAATTTCAGCAATCCCTAAACCAGCATGTCTGTTTTGTAAATTTCTTAATCTCTAAGACTTGGTTTTCTCATCTTTTAGAAGGGGGATATTAACAGTATCTATCTTAACGTTTAATGGTGCTTTGCACATAAGATGTGTTAAAAATGATAGAGGAGGAGGAAGAGGAGGAGGAGAAGGAGAAGGAGAAGAAAGGGATGAGGAAGGAGGGGGAGGAGGAGGAGGAGGAGATGAAGATCAACTGTGGATCAATTGTTCATGTGTTGACTCCTCAGTGAAGTAGAAACATGATGTTACAAGAATCAACCAGGACTTGGCATACAGGACTGTTAAACTATTTGTTAGTGAAATAATATGAGAGAAGTATCTGAAGGAAAAAAAAAAGGAAGGTGGAACATTTGAATTTGCTACTTTTGCTTTATAATATTACTTTTGTTTTTGTGTGATGATGACACAGTTATTCTGTTTGTTAGATTGTCACTCATATAGTGGAAATTTGTAGGGTTTGTAGGTTTGTGAATCATATATCCATAAATGGTAATAAGATTTAGGTTTGAGAAGTCTGGTTTGTGATGAGTTAAAGCACTATAATAAATCATTATCACAGCCTAGATATAGTCCAAGTCTAACAGAAGATGACAAGAGAGAAATAGAATCAACTCTGCTTGATTGCAGAGTAAGGTTATGTAATTTGTTTTAAAATAGCATTAAAAATTTCTGTAATTTGTAGGGTGAAATCCCAATAATTTTGCTGATTGAATTCTATTTTCCATTTACTTATCCTAATCAAACACATTGACTCTCACTACTAAATCTTAATATAATTTGGCCTCTTAGAGAACATTAAAAAAGAAAAACAAGTCAATGGAGGCTTAATCAAGGAAGAAAGACTAAATATGTATTCTTCCTTTCTGTTCTGGCATGGGGAAGAATGTTAATTTATTCACTCACTGATTTTGTGCCCTTATCCAAATGTACTGTGTTCTCTTTTGTGTCTATTGAATGTTATAGATCCTATATATCTTTTTGTATTATTTTGAACTTGAAATAGAGCTTAATTGGATAAAGTTTAGCACTAGAGTATAAGCACGTTAAGACCCAGAGATTTGGCCTTTTCACATTTATATTAGTACAGTGATAGTACAGTGATTAGTACAGTAAACATAGTACATGTTTACTGATGGTTGAATGAAGTTTTTGGCAAGTGTGTGTATGAATGTGGAGGGTGAGGAGGAGATGAACCAAGGAAAATGTTCTCCTAACTAGTGGATATTGAGGTAAATTAGTACTTTTAATAATTATCCTAGTGGTGTTTTTTAAAAGTCCTACTAAGAGGACATTAGTTATATCTAATGATGATTCATTTAGAATGTTGTCACCAGACAAGAACAAAACAGAGTTAGATGGATGTAGACACTTAAATTGAATTGACATCCATGGCTTAATGTCTGTTTTGTTTTATCTTATCTGTGGATGACAGGTATTGGCTATTTTTCTTTCTGGGAAATTTCACTTTACATAAAAAACAGAAATATGTTTCAATGTACTATCCCAATACTTTTGTTTCAGATAAGTTGATTTGATAATCATGAATACTTTATAACTGAGAAAAAAACTGTATGTAAGACAATGTACTATTTTCACACACATTTCCATCTTTTGCTTGAATTATAGAAATAGTTCTTGGTGTGTACTCTTCTAATCCATTTTCCACACAGCAGTCAGAGGTTTCTTTTTCATGCAAATCTTATTCCCCATTCCTTTTCCACTGTTTGTATATATGTGTAGTCACATACACATGCACACTTAAAAATAAAAGCAAAATAAAAACAATGCTCAATGTCTTACAGTTGTATTTTAAGAGAAGAACAAAATACTTAACTAGTATTGGACTCCATATAGTCTTGACTCTGTTGAGCTTTGTTTTCATCTTATACCACCTCTCTTTATCCCAGACTCACATGTAAGAGGCAACTTTTTATTTATTTCATTATTTTCTTAATGTTTATTTATTTTTGAGAGAGAGAGACACACACACATGGAGTGTGAGTGGGGAAGGGGCAGAGAGAGGGAGACACAGAATCTGAAGCAGACTCCAGGCACTGAGCTGTCAGCACAGAGCCGATGTGGGGGTTAAACTGACGAACCACAAGATCATGAGCTGAGCCAAAGTCAGAAGCTTAACCAACTGAGCCACCCAGGTGCCCCAAGAGGCAACTTATTAAATGTGTTCTATTTTTTTTTTCCAACTTTACTGAGGTATAATTGACAAAATTGTAAGACATTTAAATGATTTGATTAATGTATACACTGTGATAGGATTCCTCCTATCTAGTTAGTTGATATATCCATGTATCTATATCAATTAATTGATTTTCAAAATTTTTTGTGGCATTTAAGTTTTACTGTCTTAGCAAATTTCAATGGCACAATACAGTGTTATCAACTGTAGTCACCATGCTATACATTAGATTTTCCAACCTTATTCTTTTTATACTTGAAAGTTTATACCATTTTCCAACATTTCCCTATTTCCTCCATCCCTCTAGTCCTTGCAAGTCAATTTTCTACTCTCCATTTCTATGAATTTGGCTTTTTAAAAATTAGATTGCACAATTAAGTGATAACCTGCAGAATTTGTCTTTCTTTGTCTGGCAAGTGTGTGTATGAATGTGGAGGGTGAGGAGAAGATGAACCAAGGAGATGAATCATATCTCACTTAGCATAATGCATTCCAGGTCCATCCATGTTGTTGAAATGGAAAGATTTACTTCTTTCTCATGGTTGAATTATATTCCTGTGTGTGTGTGTGTGTGTGTGTGTGTGTTTGTGTGTGAATTTTCTTTATTCATTCATTGATGAAACTTAGATAGTTTCTCTGTCTTGGTTATTGTAAATAATGCTGCAGTGAACATGGGGGGGGTACATATATCTCTTCAATATCCTGTTTTCATTTCCTTTGGATATATAATTATCCAGAAGTGGGAGTGCTGGATCATATGGTAGTCCTATTTTTAATTTTTTGAGGAACTTCCATACTGTCTTCTTTAGTGGCTGTATCAATTTACATTTTGAACCTTTTCCTCCATATCCAAAACTCATTGTGGTTTTGATTTCCATTTATCCAATGACTAGTGATGCTGAGCACCTTTTCATGTACCTGTTGGCCATCTGCATGTCTTATCTGGAAAAATGTCTATTCAATTCTTCTGCCCATTTTTTAATCAGAATTTTTATTTTTTTTGCTACTGAGTTGTGTGAGTTCTTCATATATTTTGGATACTAACCAAATAGAATTTGCAAATATTTTGTCCTATTCTGTAGGTTGCCTTTTAATTTTGTTGATGGTTTCCTTTGCTGTGCAGATGCTTTTTAGTT
Organism: Herpailurus yagouaroundi; assembly: GCF_014898765.1. Taxonomy (NCBI): domain Eukaryota; kingdom Metazoa; phylum Chordata; class Mammalia; order Carnivora; family Felidae; genus Herpailurus; species Herpailurus yagouaroundi. The sequence goes on along the minus strand of NW_024412411.1, from coordinate 14,510,391 downwards.
TGATATAGTCCCACTTATCTATTTTTTTTGCCTTATTTATTGCCTTTGCTTTTGGCGTCGAATCCAAAAAATCACTGCCAAGACTGTTGTCAGGGAGCTTACCGTGTATGTTTTCTTCTAGGAGTTTCATGGTTTCAGGTCTTGCATTCACGACTTGAATTCATTTTGAGTTGATTTTTTGGGGTGTGAGTGAAGATAGTGGTCTAGTTTCATTCTCTTGCATGTGGCTATGAAGTTTTCCTAATACCACTTATTGAAGAGACTATCCTTTCCTCAGTTGTCATAGACTCTGGGTCTAAAGTTCTCTCTTGTCTAGCAAAAGAGTGGGATGCAGTATTGAAAGCGAGAGATGACTAATGTCTGGGAAAAGACAAGAGTCCTGTATAAGGGTCCTTGTCCTGTTTTTATTAGGATCAGAAAGCTTACAAACATGGCGATGGACATGCACAAAGAGACAATGAATCTGTGAACGTTAACTTGTGGACATGAGGGAAAGGGGGTTTTGAGGATATTTGTGGTTAGGGGTTTGGGTTAATACAAAAAAAAATCTGGGTGCTGGGCAGCCGGGAGGAGGGTTGTTTACAGCAGACATGAGGCAGCACCTCTGTTTATCTTAGCTAGCCTAGGGGATGAGACAGATAGGGGAAATAACCTCAGGGTTGACAAGGCACCTTTTCTTTTGTTAACCATCTCCGCTTTAGGCTGCTTTGCCTGCAGCACAGCAGTCCATAGTCCAATTCACCAATTTACCTAACCTAGCCCTATCCTCCCATGAAAGCAGCTTTTCTGCCATAGTACTAAATTGGGGGTGCTTCCACCCTGAACATCTAATCTTGTTTGTTTCATATACCTATGTATTGGGCACCTTTGTGCTCTTTCTATTTCAGGACTTTAGCTCTCCCTCTCTATTTTGGAGGGCCTTTCCACCTTCCTATTCCTGGCACCTTTGTGCCTCCCTATTCTCGGGGTGCCTTTGCACCCCCTATTCTTGGGATGCCAATCTAGTTTACCCAAACTTGGATGTGAGCATTTTATGGCTTTGTATTTCTTTATGCCTTGTGAACCCATTGGTATAAGCCCAGGGGATTCACAAGCTTATCCCCCACACTCAGTGTATATTCTTGGCTCCTTTGTCATACATGTATGCATGTGTTGATTTCAGAGTTCTCTATTCTATTACGTTGATTAATGTGTCTAATTTTATGCCAAAAGCATACTGTTTTTGACGACCAATAACTTTGTAATATAGTTTGAAATCATGAAGCACGTTGCCCCCAGCTTTGTTTTTCTTTTTCCAAATTGCTTTCTTTGGCTCATAGGTTTTTTGTTTGGTTGGGTAGTGTTTTTTGTTTTGTTTTTCCTTTTGGTTCTAGACAAATTTTAGGATTGTTTTTTCTATTTCTGTGAAAAATGCCATTGGAATTTGGATAGGGATTACACTGTATCTGTTGATTGTTTTGGGTAGTATGAACATTTTAACAATATTAATTCTTCCAATCCATGACTATGGAATATCTTTCTATTTATTTTCTGTTTTTCAAATACTTTCATCAGTATCTTATAGTTTTCAGTGTACAGGTCTTTCACATCTTTAAATTTATTCCTAGGTATTGTATTATTTTTGGTGCAATTGTAAATAGGATTATTTTCTTAATTTCTTTTTCTAATAGTTTGTTACTAATGTATAGATATGGAATAGATTTTTGTATATTGATTTTGTATCCTGCAACCTTACTAAATTTGTTGATTAGTTCTAAGTTTTTTTGTTTGTTTTTTTGGTGGAGCTTTTAGGGTTTTCTTTTTTTTTTTTCTTTTCTGTGTTTTCTGTTTTCTTTTTTTTTTCAATATATGAAATTTATTGTCAGATTGGTTTCCATACAACACCCAGTGCTCATCCCAAAAGGTGCACTCCTCAATACCCATCACCCACCCTCCCCCCCCACCCCCCATCAACCCGCAGTTTGTTCTCCATTTTTAAGAGTCTCTTATGCTTTGGCTCTCTCCCACTCGCTTTTAGGGTTTTCTACATATAATATCATTCATCTGCAAATAGCAACAGTTTTCCTTCTCTAGATAGATGCCTTTTATTTCTTTATATTGCCTAATTGTGCTTGGCTATAACTTCCAGTACTATGTTGAATAAAAATGGTGACAGTAGGTATCTTTTTCTTGTTCTTGATCTTGGAGGTAAAGTTTCAGCTTTTTACTGTTGAATATGATGTTAGCTATGGGCTTGTCATATATGGCCCTTGATTATGTTGAAGTATGTTCCCTCTAACCAGTTTGTTAAGAGAGTTTTTATCATGAATGGATGTTGAATTTTGTCAAATGTTTTTTTTCTTCATCCACTGAGATGGTCATATAATGTTCATGCTTCATTTTGTAAATGTGATGTATTACATTGATTGCTATGTGGATGTTGAATCATCCTTGCATCCCTGGCATATATCCCATTTGATCATGGTATATGATACTTTTAATGTATTATTGAATTCAGTTTGCTAATGTTCTGTTGAGAATTTTTGTACTTATGTTCATCAGGGATATTAGCTTATAATTCTCCTTTCCTGTGAGTCTTTGTCTGGTTTTGGTATTAGGGTAATGCTGGCCTTGTAAACTGTGTTTGGAAGCATTATTACCTCTTTTATTTTGGGGAAGAGTTTGAATTAATTGATATTAATTCTTTAAATGTTTGGTAGAAATCTGCAAGGAAGTCATCTGGTCCTGGATATTTCTTTATTGGGAGGTTTTTGCTTACTGACTTATCTCCTTTCTAAAAATTAGTCTGTTTGGATTTTCTATTTCTTCATGATTCAGCCTTGGTAGGCTCTGTGTTTTTAGGAATTTATCCATTTCCTAGTTTGTCTAATTTGTTGGCTAATTGTTGTTGACAGTATTCTCTTATAATCCTTTGTATTTGTGTGATATCAGTTGTTATGTCTCTTCTTCCATTTATGATTTTATTTATTTGAATCCTCTCTCTTTTATTCTTGGTGTGTCTAGCTAAAAGCTTGTCAATTTTATCTTAGCTTCATTGATATTTTTTGTCTTTTTTTGTCTTGATTTCATTTATTTTCACTTTTATCTTTGTTATTGTCACACCCCTTCTACTCTCTTTTGGATAATTTGTTCTTTTTCAAAATCCTTGATGTGTAAAGTTTGTTTATTTGAGATCTTTCTTGTTTCTTTTTTAGGCATTTATTGCTATTAACCTCCCTGTTAGAACTGCTTTTGCAGCATCTTATGTTTTGATATGTTATATTTCTATCATTTGTCTCAAGGTATGTTTTTATTTCTCTTTGTTTTCTTCTTTGACCCATTGGTTGTCCATGTTGTGTAATCTCCAATATTTTGTGTATTTTTATATATTTTTGTTTTCTTGTAATTGGTTTCAAATTTCATACCATTTTCGCCAGAAAAGATGCTTGATTGATTACAGTTTTATTAAATTTATTAACACTAGAATTATGACCTAATACATGCTGTCTTATGGAGTTGAGATTTACACTTGAGAATATGTATTCTGCTTTTGGATAAATATTCCATAAGTCCATGTGTTTCATGTATAGCTTAAGTCCAGTGTTTCCTTATTGATTTTCTGTCTGGATGATCTATCCATTGCTGAAAGTGAGGTATCGAAGTCCCCTTCTGCTATTGTATTGCTGTCTAATTTTCCCTCATGTCTCTTAATATTTATATTTTTAGGTACCTCTATATTGGTTGCATAATTATTTACAAATGTTATGTTCTTTTGTTGGATTGACTCTTTGATCATTATATAATGGTCTACTTTGTCTCTTATTTCAGTCTTTGGCTTAAAGTCTATTTTGTCTAAGTATTGCTACCTCTGCTTTCTTTTGAATTCCATTTCATGGAGTATTTTTCCATCCTTTCACGTTTAGTCTGTGTGTGTCCTCACATCTGAAATGAGTCTCTTCTAGGCAGCATATAATTGGGTCTTGTTTTTTCATCCATCCAGGCACTGTATGTTTTTTTGTTGAAGAATTTTATCTATTTATATTTAAACTATTTATTAATAGGTATGCGGTTACTGTTTCCATTTTGTTAATTGTTTTATGTTTCTCTTTGTGATTTGATGATTTTCTGTAGTGGTATGTTTAGACTCTTTTATCTTTGTTGTTTTGTGTATCTGTTGTAGGTGTTTGCTTTGTGGTTATTGTGAGGTTTCTATAAAACATCTTGCATCTATAGCAGTCATTATAAGCTTAAGTTCAAATGCACACTAAAGCTATACATTTTTACCCTTCCCTCAACTAGTTTTAATGTTTTTAGAGGCTACTTCATAGCTTTACTTTAAAAAAATTTTATTTAAACTTTAGTTAGTTAACATATGGTGCAATATTGGTTTCAAGAGTAGAATTGAGTGATTCGTCACTTACATATAATACCCAGTGTTCATCATAACAAGTGCACTCCTTAATACCCATCACACATCTAGCCCATCCCACACCCTTGTCCCTCCATCAACCCTCAGTTTGTTCTCTATCATGAAGAGTCTCTTATGGTTTGTTTCCCCCTCTCTTTTTTCTCTCATTCCCATATGTTCATCTGTTTTGTTTGTTAAATTTCACATATGACTGAAATTGTATGGTATTTGTCTTTCTCTGATTTATTTTGTTTAGCATAATATATTCTAACTCCATCCATGTCATTGCAAATGGCATGATTTCATTCTTTTTTTATGACTTATATTCCATTGTACATATATACCACGACTTCTTTGTCCATTCATCAGTCAGTGGACATTTAGACTCTTTGCATTGTTTGGCTATTGTTGAAAATGCTGCTATAAATATTAGGGTGCATGTACCCCTTTGAATCTGCATTTTTGTATCCTTTGGGTAAATACCTAGTAGTGCAGTTGCTGTGTTGTAGGGTAGTTCCATTTTTAACTTTATGAGGAACCTCCATACTGTTTTACAGAGTGGCTGCACCAGTTTGCATTCCCACCAAGAGTGAAAGAGGGTTCTCCTTTCTCCACATCCTTGCCAACACCTATTGTTTCTTATGTTGTTAATTTTAGCCATTCTGAGAGGCGCGATGTGGTATCTCAAATGATTTGCATTTCCCTGATGATGAGTGATATTGAGCATCTTTTCACGTGTCTATTAGCTATCTGGATGTCTTCTATGGAAAAGTGTCTAGTCATGTCTTTTGCCCATTTCTTCACTGGGTTATTTGTTATTTGTTTTTTGTTTTTTTTGGGGTGTTGAGTTTGATAAGGTTTTAATAGATTTTGGATTCTAACCCTTTATTAGATATGTCATTTGCAAATATCTTCTCCCATTCTGTAGGCTGCCTTTTAGTTTTGTTGATTGTTTCCTTTAAAGTGCAGAAAGTTTTTATCTTGATGGAGTACCAATAGTTCATTTTTGCTTTTGCTTCCCTTGCCTCTGGTGACATGTCTAGTAAGATGTTGCTCTGCCCAAGGTCAAATAGGTGGCTGCCTGTGTTCTTCTTTAGGATTTTGTTGGTTTCCTGTCTCACATTTAGGCCTTTCATACATTTTGAATGTATTTTTGTTTATGGTGTCAGAAAGTTGTCCAGTTTCATTCTTCGTCATTTTGCTGTCCAGTTTTCCCAGCACCATTTGCAGAGGAGACTGTCTTTTTTCTTTTTTAAAAATTTTCTATTTGTTTTTGAGAGAGAGAGAGCATGAATGGGGAGGGGCAGAGAGAGGGGAACAGAGGATCCGAAGTGGGCTTCACACCCACGGCAGCAAGCCCATGTGGGGTTAGAACTCACAAACTGTGATATCATGACCTGAGCTGAAGTTGGATGCTCAACCAGCTGAGCCACCCATGGGCCCCTAGACTGTCTTTTTTCCACTGAATGTTCTTTTTTGCTTTGTTGGAGATTAGTTGGTCATATATTTATGGGTCCATTTCTGGGTTCTCTATTCTGTTCCATTGATCTGTGTGTCTGTTTTTTGTTTGTTTTGTTTTTGTTTTTGCCATTACAATACTCTCTTGATGATTATAGCTTTTAATACAGTCTGCATTCCTGAATTGTGATGTCTCCATTTTTGGTTTTATTTTTCAACTTGACTTTGGCTATTTGAATCATTTTCTGGTTTCATACACATTTTAGATTTTTTTTTTTTTTTTTTTTACTTTGTGAAGAATGCTGGTGTTATTTTGATAGGGTTTGCTTTGTCTTTAAAAATTTTTTTTTAATTTTTTTTTTCAACGTTCATTCATTTTTGGGACAGAGAGACACAGAGCATGAACTGGGGAGGGGCAGAGAGAGAGGGAGACACAGAATCGGAAACAGGCTCCGGGTTCTGGGCCATCAGCCCAGAGCCCGACGCGGGGCTCGAACTCACGGACCGCGAGATCGTGACCTGGCTGAAGTCGGACGCCCAACCGACTGCGCCACCCAGGCGCCCCTGATAGGGTTTGCTTTGAATGTGTATATTACTTTGGGTAGTGTAGACATTTTAACAATATTTGTTCTTCCAATCCATGAGCATGGAATGTTTTTCCATTTCTTTGTGTCTTCAATTTCTTTCATAAGCTTTCTATAATTTTCAATGTATAGATCTTTTGCCTCTTTGGTTAGGTTTTTTCCTAGATATTTTATGGTTTTTGGTGCCATTGCAAATGGGATCAATTCCTTAATTTCTCTTTCTGCTGCTTCATTATTGGTGTATAGAAATGCACCTGATTTCTGTACCTTGGTTTTATATCCTGCAACTTTTGCTGAATTCATGTATCAATTCTAGCAGTTTTTTGGGTTTTCCATGTAGAGTGTCATGTCATCTGTGAAGAGTGAAAATTTGTCTTCTTCCTTGCCAATTTGTTTGCCTTTAATTTCTTTTTGTTGTCTGATTGCTGAGGCACTGATTGCTAAGTACACCAGTACTATGTTGAACAACAGTGGTGAGAGTCAACATCCCTATCATGTTCCTGACCTTAGGGGGGAAAGCTCTCAGTTTTTCCCCATTGAGAATGGTATTAGCTGTGGGTCTTTCATGTATGGCCTTTATGATTTTGAGGTATGTTCCTACTATCCCTATTTTCTTGAGGGTTTTTATCAAGAAAAGATGCTGTATTTTGCTAAGTGCTTTTTCTGCATCTATTGAGAGGATCATGTGGTTCTTATCCTTTCTTTTATTACTGTGATGTATCACATTGATTTGTGGATATTGAATCGCTCTTGCAGCCCAGGAATAAATCCCACTTGACCGTGGTGAATAATTCTTTTAAAGTATTGTTTGATTTGATTTGTTAATATCTTATTGAGAATTTTACATCCATATTCATCGAGGAAATTGGTCTGTAATTCTTCTTTTTAGTGGGGTCTTTGTCTGGTTTTGTAATCAAGGTAATGCTGGCCTCATAGAATGATTTTGGAAGTTGTTCTCCCATTTCTATTTTTTGGAACAGCTTCAAAAGAATAGGTATTAACTCTTCTTTAAATGTTTGGTAGAATACCTCTGAGAAGCCATATGGCCCTGGACTCTTGTTTGTTGGGAGATTTTTGATTACTGATTCAGTTTCTTTACTCATTATGGGTCTTTGAAAAATTTTCTATTTATTCCTGTTTTAGTTTGGATCATTTGTATGTTTGTAAGAATTTGTCCACTTCTTCCAGATTGCCCAATTTGTTGCTCATAATATTTGCTTATAATTGTTTGCTTTTTGTGGCGTTGGTTGTGATCTCTCCTCTTTCATTTGTGATTTTATTTATTTAGGTCCTTTCTGTTTTTTTTTTTTTTTTAATCTGGCTAGGGGTTTATCAATTTTGTTAATTCTTCCAAAGAACCAACTTCTAGTTTTGTTGATCTGTTCTACTTTTTTAAAATCTTGATATCATTGATATTTGCTCTAATCTTTATTATTTCCCTTCTGCTGCTGCTTTTAGGCTTTATTTGCTGTTCTTTTTCCACCTCCTTTAGATGTAAAGTTAAGTTGTACATTTGAGACATTTCTTCCTTATTTAGGAAGGCCTGGATTGCTATATATTTCCCTCATATGACTGCCTTTGCTGCATCCCAAATGTACTGGACCATGATGTTTTCACTTTTCTTGGCTGCCATGTACTTTTAAATTTCTTCTTTAATTTCTTGGTTAATGCATTCATTCTTTAGTAGGATGTTCTTTAATCTCCAAATATTTGTGGTCTTTCCAAATTTTTTCTTGTGGTTGGTTTTTAAGTGTCACATTGTTGTGATCTGAAAATATGCATGGTAAGATACTGGTCTTTCTGTACTTGTTCAGTGCTCATTTGTAACCCATTATGTGATCTATTCTGGAGAATGTTCCATGTGTACTTGAAAAGAAGGTGTATTCTGATGCTTTAGGATGAAGTGTTCTGAATATATCTGTTAAGTCCATCTGGTACAGTGTGTCACTCAAAGCCATTGTTTCCTTGTTGATTTTCTGCTTAGATGATCTGTCCATTCCTGCAAGTGGGGTATTAAAGTCCCCTACTATTACTGTATTCTTATCGGTGAGTTTCTTTATGTTTGTGATTGACTTATATATTTAGGTTCTTCAAGTTGGGGGCATAAATATTTATAATTGTTAGATCTTCTTGGTGAATAGACCCCTTAATTATAATATAGTATACTTCTTCATCTTTTGGTACAGTTTTTGTTTTAAAATCTAGTTTGTCTGATATAAATATGGCTACTCTGGTTTTCTTTTGACATCTATTAGCATGAGAGATGGTTCTCCATTCCCTTACTTTCAATCGGCATGTATCTTTATATCTAAAATGAGTGTCTTGTAGAGAGCATATAGATAGGTTTTTTTTATTCCTATGTCTTTTGATTGGAGTATTTAGTCCATTTACATTTAGAGTGATTATTGAAAGATATGAATGTAGTGCCATTGTGTTCCCTCTAGAGTTACTGATTCTGGTCGTGTTCTCTGTTCCTTTCTAGTCTTTGTTGCTTTGGTCTTTTTTGTTTTGTTTTGTCTTTTCTCCACTCAAAGTGTCCCCCTTAAATTTCTTGCAGGTCTGGCTTAATGATGAGGAGCTCCTTTAGTTGTTTGTCTGGGAATCTCTTTATCTCTCCTACTATTCTAAATGACAGCATTGCTGGATAAAGAATGCTTGGCTGTATATTTTTCCAATTCAGCATGTGGAATATATCATGCCACTCCCTTCTGTCCTGCCAAGTTTCTGTGGACAGATCTGCTGCAAACCTCATCTGTCTTCCCTTGTAGGTTAAGGACTTTTTTTCCCTTGCTGCTTTCATGGTTCTTTCCTTATCTGTGTATTTTGTGAATTTGGCTATTATATGCCTTGTTGATCGTTGTTTTTTGTTGAATGTAGTGGGATATCTCTGTGCTTCTTGGAATTTGTTGCCTGTGTTGTACTCAGATTAGGAAAGTTTTGAATTATAATTTGCTCACATAAATCTTCTGCCCTTCTTCCTTCTCTTCATCCTCTGGGACTTCTATGATATGAATATTATTCCTTTCTAATAAGTCACTGAGTTCTCTAAGTCTTGTATCGTGATCTGTTGCCTTTGTTTCCCTTTTTTCTCTGCTTCATTATTTTCCACAATTTTATCTTCTATATCACTGATTCACCACTTTGCTTTGTTCATCCTTTCCATCACAGCATCCTTTCGATATTGCATCTCGGTTACAGCATTTTTAATATCAGCCTGACTAGATTTTTTAGTTCTTTTATCTCTGCAGAAAGGGATTCTCTGGTGTCTTCTATGTTTCTTTCAACCCCAGCTAGTATTATTTTAATTGTGTTTTAAAATTCTGGTGTAGACATCTTACTTATAAATGTGTAGTAATCCCGGGCCGTCATTTCTTCCTGTTCTTTCTTTTGGGGTGAATTCCTCCATCTTTTCATTTTGGAGGAAGAAAAAGACTTAATAAAAAATCAAAAGTAGAAATCAAAAACAAAAAAAAGCCGAATCAAATAAAGGAAGCTAAAACCTAGGAGTGTTTCAGTATGCTTGTTGAGAGAAACTTGATAGAAAATAGAGAAAATGGCACAAAAACAGACACATAGACCAATGGAATAGAATAGAAACCCCAGAACTAGACCCACAAACGTAGGGCCAACTCATCTTTGACAAAGCAGGAAAGAACATCCAATGGAAAAAAGACAGTCTCTTTAACAAATGGTGCTGGGAGAACTGGACAGCAACATGTAGAAGGTTGAAACTAGACCACTTTCTCACACCATTCACAAAAATAAACTCAAAATGGATAAAGGACCTGAATGTGAGACAGGAAACCATCAAAACCTTAGAGGAGAAAGCAGGAAAAGACCTCTCTGACCTCAGCCGTAGCAATCTCTTACTCGACACATCCCCAAAGGCAAGGGAATTAAAAGCAAAAGTGAATTACTGGGACCTTATGAAGATAAAAAGCTTCTGCACAGCAAAGGAAACAACCAACAAAACTAAAAGGCAACCAACGGAATGGGAAAAGATATTTGCAAATGACATATCGGACAAAGGGCTAGTATCCAAAATCTATCAAGAGCTCACCAAACTCCACACCCGAAAAGCAAATAACCCAGTGAAGAAATGGGCAGAAAACATGAATAGACACTTCTCTAAAGAAGATATCCGGATGGCCAACAGGCACATGAAAAGATGTTCAGCGTCGCTCCTTATCAGGGAAATACAAATCAAAACCACACTCAGATATCACCTCACGCCAGTCAGAGTGGCCAAAATGAACAAATCAGGAGACTATAGATGCTGGAGAGGATGTGGAGAAACGGGAACCCTCTTGCACTGTTGGTGGGAATGCAAATTGGTGCAGCCGCTCTGGAAAGCAGTGTGGAGGTTCCTCAGAAAATTAAAAATAGACCTACCCTATGACCCAGCAATAGCACTGCTAGGAATTTATCCAAGGGACACAGGAGTACTGATGCATAGGGGCACTTGTACCCCAATGTTCATAGCAGCACTCTCAACAATAGCCAAATTATGGAAAGAGCCTAAATGTCCATCAACTGATGAATGGATAAAGAAATTGTGGTTTATATACACTATGGAATACTACATGGCAATGAGAAAAAATGAAATATGGCCTTTTGTAGCAACGTGGATAGAACTGGAGAGTGTGATGCTAAGTGAAATAAGCCATACAGAGAAGGACAGATACCACATGGTTTCACTCTTATGTGGATCCTGAGAAACTTGGCGGGAACCCACGGGGGAGGGGAAGGAAAAAAAAAAAAAAGAGGTTAGAGTGGGAGAGAGCCAAAGCATAAGAGACTGTTGAGAACTGAGAGCAAACTGAGGGTTGATGGGGGGTGGGAGGGAGGGGAGGGTGTGTGATGGGTATTGAGGAGGGCACCTTTTGGGATGGGCACTGGGTGTTGTATGGAAACCAATTTGACAATAAATTTCATATATAAATAAAAATAAATAAATAAATAAATAAATAATAATAAAAAAAAGAAAATAGAGAAAAGACAAAGAAAAAAAGTGAAAAAAATTAAAAATTAAAAAATTTTTAATGTTTATTTATTTATTTTGAGAGAAGGGGGGGATAAATGGAAAAGGGGTAGAGAGAGAGGGAGATTATCCCAAGCAGGATCTGCATTGTCAGCCCAGAATCTGATATGGGGCTTGAACCCATGAACCCTGAGATCCTGACCTGAGCCCAAACCAAGAATCAGATGCTTAGACGACTGAGCCACCCACATACCCCAAGAATTAAAAAAAAATTAAATAATAGAATAGAATAAAGAAACCAAAATAGAATAAAAAAATAAAAATGTGCTTTTTCTGTATCCAGGAAAGAGAAAGAAAAGAAAAAGAAAACAACATAAGCAAAAACAGAATCAAAGAAAACAAATAAAAGAACAAGCAAGCAGATTGAAACTGGATGAAATTACATCCAGTTTCCCCTAGAACTGAAATTTTTTTAGCACACCATAGACTAAGCAGGTGGAAGGTATTTGTGCTGGTCTTCTGGGGGATGGGCCTGGCAGAGGCGGGTGGGTGGGTCTTGATGTACCTGCCACATTGGCCACTTGGTGGCACTGCTTAGCTAACTGGAGTGGATCCATGCATTTGCATGTGCCCCTGTGCGTTCGCTAGAGGTGAAAATGGCTTCACCCAGTTCTCTAGTCTCCTGCGTGAGAATTTTGTGCCCTCACAGATACGTGATCAACCACTCCTCCTTTGTCTCAGGCTTCTGTCCGTTCCCTGCCTCTGTCTGTGCCCAAGCTGTCTGCCTACCAGGTGGTTCCTCCCTCTGGACCCACACTGATTCTCTGGGCGAGGGTCTCTTCAAGCAATAGCCAGGTGCATTTCTTGTCTCAGAAAATGTTTGCATGATTGTGCAGAGGCAAAGGCTCAAAGTTTATGGTAAATCACAGCACACAGCTGGCACCAGGTTTTGCTGCACTCTGGTGTCTTTATTCCAATATCAGTAAACATGGCACCTCTCCAGGGTCTGCTGGGACTTTTGTCCTGGGGAGGTCGTATGGCCTCTACCAAATACACTCCAATCAGGGGAACCACTTCTCCCCATGTGGCACCCAAACCCCTTAGACCATGCTGCCTGCTCCTGGGGATTTGTCCTGTTTCCTTACTAGAGCACTGCCAGGCACTGAGCTCTGAAAGTTCAAACTCTGCACCCCACTGTTTATAGAATCCTGGCAGTATTGAAGTCCCCTCCTTTCTCCCCTCACTGGTTTTGGGGAACATATTTCTTGTCCCATTCCCTGCAAGTGTTTTCACTCTTCCCCCCACCTCTCTCCAGCTACTTTTGGAGTGAGTGCTTTTCTCCATCTCAATGGGCTGCATTCTCCCCTTTCTCTTTCTCTGTCTTCTCTCTGTGAAAACAGCTCCCTACCCTCTGCAGCTCTGGCTTTTCTCTCCGTAATTCACTTCTCCACACCACTTACCTGCCAAGTTCCCTGGCTCAAATTATGCAGGTTGTTGTGTTAAATCCTCACATGAATTTCCTAGGTGTTCAAAATGGTTTGATGTTGATCTAGCTGTGTTTCAGGGATGAGACAATCTCAGGGTCCCCATACTACCTCACCATCTTAACTCTCCTAGTCCAGCTATGTAAATTTGAATGAAAAAAGTTAAAAAAATTATTTACAGCATGATACATGGTTTTAAAGTAGGCTTTCTAAGCATACAGATACAAACACAGCAGAAAACAAAGAATGATGAAAATAAATTTAGAATAACAGTTATCTTGCATGGGAACTGGCAGGGAATAGAATGGGGCAGGCTCATACAGGTGGAGGCAAGTTATTGTCAGATTTCTAGTTTTCATGTTAAATTATGCTTTCATGGGTATTGATTATCTTATAAACAAACAGAATCAAATGAATGTAGAAGACTTTACATGGACCAATATGAGAATATGACATGGACCACAAATTATAATGAATTCAGTTTGGATCCATTAAAAGTAAAAAAAAATAGGGGCGCCTGGGTGGCTCAGTCGGCTGAGCGTCCGACTTCAGCCAGGTCACGATCTCGCGGTCCGTGAGTTCGAGCCCCGCGTCAGGCTCTGGGCTGATGGCTCAGAGCCTGGAGCCTGCTTCCGATTCTGTGTCTCCCTCTCTTTCTGCCCCTCCCCCATTCATGCTCTGTCTCTCTCTGTCTCAAAAATAAATAAATGTTAAAAAAAAAATTTAAAAAAAAAGTAAAAAAATAAAATCAGGCAGCAGCCAGATGAAGGGGGGTAAATGTGCTTCAGGCAGAGAGAGAGGTAAACACACAAGTCTTATATTTGGAAAGCTGTGAGTGAATATTCTAGGAAGTGACAAAAGGCCTGATGGGAATGAAATGTTGAAAAAGGACAGAGGCCTGGTGAATGGTGGGAGAGGTGTGCAGGTGAGAGATCATGCAGGATCCTGTTTACAACGTGGAGTTGTTTGGATTTTATTCTAAATACATTAAGAAGCTACTGATAGGTGTTAAGCAAGGGCAAGGCATCATCATTGTAGGCTTTTAAGAGTTCATTTAGCTGGAGTATGTAGAATGAATTAAAGTGGGATGAGAGGGAAAGGTATCATAGAGACCAGTTATGAGGCTATTGAGTAGGACAAATCAGAGATAATGGTGTTTTTCTAAGGTGATTGTACAGAGAAGTGGACAGACTGAAAATTTTCTTACTGAAATTGCTTAAGCAATGGAAAATGATGCAAGGAAGTATTAGTTGAGAGAGATGAAAAGAAAAAAGGAATATGTATTTTAGAGGTTTGAAAAGTGTAAGACCTGGGTGGATGGATGGATTTTTATCCAATAGTAATTCCAGCTCCACCTAATGTAGTTGTGTCAAGTTCAGCTTTCCACCTTACACCACTATTGCTCCTAATGGGATTTTTTCCTTCTGTGATGGACAAGGAGGAAGGAAGTAAAGATGAGATGGGGAAAGAAGAAAGAGCTATATATATGGGAGTCATTATTATTTTTTAATGAATGTAAGTTTTTGGGTCACATTGTACTACAGTTAGTAATAAAACAGTAATTTCCATTTTACCCACCACAATTTTTAGACTTTATACTTTTAAAGTTATTTTCTATAAACTTCAAGAATCATTGACCTATGTCAATGTTATTGTGTTTAGTATTGGTCATACAAAATGTTAGATGTACATAAAAGGAAAAAGAGATTTGAATATGAATATCTGTTTTCTATAGACATGTTAAATCCATAAGCCAAGAGGTTCACTGTGATTGTAGTGTGTGGGTGTTTCAGAACAAAAGTATTTCCAACATTATCCAGATGAATAGACAGTAACGAAAATAAGCTTTATTCTTAATCTAGACCCATAATTGAGCTGGTGAGTGTTTATTTCCTGCTTCATTTCTGTGACTTCTCTGCAAATGCAGAGCAAATATCCCTGACCCATATATTTTGTATTCATGGCACAGATATTGCATCGTTTCATGTTCATAAATGTTTCTGCCTTTTATAAATGGACTTCTGACAACAAGAAACTGGTCCTAGGCCTGATTTTTTGTAATTTTCCTCTATGATTTAAGGGATGGAACAGAGGCCATGAATATCAAACTTGAAGATGGCATCAAGGTGTCATTTTAAGCACTGGGTTAGAATTCAAAATGATTCTGCTAACTAGAAAAAAGTGTTCAAATGGAACAAATTCAAATTTTGATGCAACATGTATGGTACTATATGATACATGATGGAAAATAATTAGACACTGAAATGAGAAGGGGCTGAGGGCTAAAGGGCTGGGGCTGGTAATATGCCAACTGAATAATCCTGAAAGTAGATGTCATATACACTTCTTTGTGCACCAACTATCATGCGCCTACTCTAAGAGTATGATATAAAGAAGTTGGTACTAGTATAACACTATTACATTCAGCAGAAATGAGCCTTGCTAAGGTAAGATAGTGCTTTACTAAGTGATGATATTGTCCACTTTTGACAGGGATAGTAAAATAGGCACTGTTTAACTAATGTTATCTATAGATATGTTTATGTTATCATTAGATAACAGGTCATATTATATTATTTATAGGTATGGTATCCACAGGCACTTAACTCAATTATTGATGAAGATAATATTAGTTTTTAATGTCTAAACCTGTATTCTAGAATAAGAACTCTTTGCATTTATTCTACAGATAACTTCAACATATATAGATTTACTTTAAGTAAAATACTTACATAGTGTGTTCTGATATCTTCTACTGTTTACTTTGCTAAAGGAGAGATGAGAAGCCTTTACCCTTGTGGCCAAGAAAATAATCTTTGTTCTGCTCCAAGATGGAGTTCTTTGTTATCTCTGTTTCTCTAATCTCTTCTTGGTTGTCTCAACAGCTATCTTTGGCTTGAGCACTCTTTCCATTAGGTTTACACTGTGCCTTGACAATGGATGTGGAGAAAGAGCCATTCCTTGATGGCAGTCCACCCTGAAAATGGATCTCCCATTGTGTGACATAGTGATCCTTCTGGAGAATCAACAGGAAGCAGGAGTTGAATATTCTAATACTGCATGTCAGTATGAGCAATAAATACTCCATTTTGAAGCTGCAAGTTTTAGTGTTTTTGTAAAATCTGCATTTGGTTTTTAAATAATCCAATCATTGAATCTCAGGAATGAAACCTTTAGAGTAACTTTTCAAGGTGTGTATAATCCCTTAAAAGCATTCTTGATAGGTGATCATTCAGATTCTACTTGATTACTAGCTAAATGGGATGCTCTGAGGCATAGCTTTAGTGTTAAATTCTTATAATCTTCTTTCTTAGATAAATGTCATTGAATTGGCTTCTTATTGTTCTTAGAATAAAGACAAATTTCGTACCATGGCCACCCAGTTCTTCATAATCTGGCCCCGCCAGCATCTTCAGCTTTATATTGTATGATTCTTTCCTTAACCAGTCGGTTCTAGCTGCACTGGTTTTTCAGTTTTTCTGTTTTTGTTTCATTCTGCAGGGTCTTTGCATGTGCAAAGTTCTTCAGCCTAGAAAGCTCTCTTCCAAGTCTCCTTTTATCTTTCACCAAACTAACATTTATCTTTAGATTTTAGCATAATCATTTCAGTTAATTCTTCCTTGAGCTGCCTGAGTAGATTAAATCCTCCTGTTCTATGCAGTCATGGTGCTCTTTATATCTTCTTTTAGTTTATATCATGATTGTGTTTATAATGAATCGATGATTAATAGATAAATATCTCTTTAACCAGTTACCCCAGTGTTTTTGTTCACTATATGCTGTTAGCACTTAGTATAGAGCCTACCATAGGGCAACTATGAAGTAAATATTTGTTGAATGAAATGAATGAAATGATCACAGGACTGCCTTTGGATATATAGGAAAATTTTACTTCCTCTACGTGGTAATGCTTTAAAAATTTTGAGACAGCTAGATTTTTTTTCTTTCAAAAGACAGGTTGCATTATCTTGTCTTTAAGCTCTCTTTCCTATGACAAACCAGAGCTTTTCACATCTTGGTTGCTTGCTGTCCTCAGCAGGCATTCAGGTAGTCACTGTGCTTCATACATTGAGGCAGTTACTTCTGAAAATAATGCTTCCAAATTGTGAGAATGCTTTTATGTTTTAGAAGTTCATGTTAGAATAAGAAATAGCTTTTGTGAACTGAACTAGTCTTGAGTGTGATATTTTAAGCTTTTGGTTCATTTTATATGCATTGGTTTAATTTCTATATAAGTTGTCTTTTTAAGAAAAGCTGTAGTTCTTTTTTCTTTCCAGGACTCAGGTACAGACTGACATGGGATTCCTTGCACCATGAATAAAAGAAATCCATCTATGTAAACCCTGAAAATCACTGAAATCTTTTATTTGTGAAACCATAAGCTTTATAATCAGAGACATGGAGTAAACATTTCCTGGACAGCATTTCACCAAAAAAAACCCACTTTTACCCTTCTTGTGTTTTAGGAAGAATCAATACAAATAGTGGGAAAGTATAAATTGAAGATCTTTTTTAAAAAATTTTTTTTATTTTTTAATATGAAATTTATTGTCAAATTGGTTTCCATACAACACCCAGTGCTCATCCCAACAGGTGCCCTCCTCAATGCCCATCACCCACCCTCCCCTCCCTCCCACTCCCCATCAACCCTCAGTTTATTATCAGTTTTTGAGTCTCTTATGATTTGCCTCCCTCCCTCTCTAACTTTTCTTTCTCTCTTCCCCTCCCCCATGGCCTTCTGTTAAGTTTCTCAGGATCCACATAAGAGTGAAAACATACGGTATCTGTCTTTCTCTGTATGACTTATTTCACTTAGCATAACACTCTCCAGTTCCATCCACGTTGCTACAGAAGGCCATATTTCATTCTTTCTCATTGCCAAGTAGTATTCCATTGTGTATATAAACCACAATTTCTTTATTCATTCACCAGTTGATGGACATGTAGGTTGTTAAGTAAATTATATTACTTTTTATATGTTTCAACATCAACAAATACTGTCCCTAAAATATGTAGTTTGTTTAGCTTGCTTATGAACATTATATAAACTGAAAAAAATCATGTATTCTTTTGGATCTTTATTCTTTCATACAGGATTATATTTATGAGATTCATCTGTATTATAGGGAATAGTTTTAGTTTGTTCATTTGTTTTGCTATATAGTAATCCATTATATGACTATATCATAAATGTATCCATTCTTTTTTTATTTTTTTATTTTTATTTTTCAATAATTTATTTTTAATTTACATCCAAGTTACTTAGCATATAGTGCCACAATGATTTCAGGAGTAGATTCCTTAATACCCATACTCATTTAGTCCAATCCTCCTCCTCTGTTTGTTCTCCATATTTAGTAGTCTCTTATGCTTTGTCCCCTCCTTGTTTTTATATTATTTTTGATTCCCTTCCCTTATGTTCATCTGTTTTGTATCTTAAAGTCCTCATATGAGTGAAGTCATATGATTTTTGTCTTTTTCTGACTAATGTCACTTAGCATAATACCCTCTAGTTCCATCCACGTAGTTGCAACTGGAAAGATTTCATTCTTTTTCATTGCCAAATAATACTCTATTGTATATATATACCACATCTTTTTTTTTTACACTTTAAATAACTTGCAATTTTATTTGTCAATTACACTTTTTTTTTTAAGGAATAAGATTTTTTTTATTTATTTATTTATTTATTTATTTATTTATTTATTTTTCAATATATGAAATTTATTGTCAGATTGGTTTCCATACAACATCGAGTGCTCATCCCAAAAGGTGCCCTCCTCTACACCCATCACCCACCCTCCCCTCCCTCCCACCCCCCATCAACCCTCAGTTTTCAGTTTTTAAGAGTCTGAGTTTTGCAGACTCATGCTTTGGCTTATGCTTTGGCTCTCTCCCACTCTAACCTCTTTTTTTTTTTTTTTTTCCTTCCCTTCCCCCATGGATTTCTGTTAAGTTTCTCAGAATTCACCTAAGAGTGAAAACATATGGTATCTGTCTTTCTCTGTATGGCTTATTTCACTTAGCATCACACTCTCCAGTTCCATCCACGTTGCTACAAAGGGCCATATTTCATTCTTTCTCATTGCCATGTAGTACTCCATTGTGTATATAAACCACAATTTCTTTATCCATTCATCAGTTGATGGACATTTAGGCTCTTTCCGTAATTTGGCTATTGTTGAGAGTGCTGCTATAAACATTGGGGTACAAGTGCCCCTATGCATCAGTACTCCTTTATCCCTTGGGTAAATTCCTAGCAGTACTATTGCTCGGTAATAGGGTAGGTCTATTTATAATTTTTTGAGGAACCTCCACACTGTTTTCCAGAGTGGCTGCACCAATTTGCATTCCCACCAACAGTGCAAGAGGGTTCCCGTTTCTCCACATCCTCTCCAGCATCTATAGTCTCCTGATTTGTTCAATTTGGCCACTCTGACTGGCGTGAGGTGATACCTGAGTGTGGTTTTGATTTGTATTTCCCTGATGAGGAGCGATGTTGAGCATCTTTTCATGTGCCTGTTGGCCATCTGGATATCTTCTTTAGAGAAGTGTCTATTCATGTTTTCTGCCCATTTCTTCACTGGGTTATTTGTCTTTCGGGTGTTGAGTTTGGTGAGCTCTCTATAGATTTTGGATACTAGCCCTTTGTCTGATATGTCATTTGCAAATATCTTTTCCCATTCCGTTGGTTGCCTTTTAGTTTTGTTGATTGTTTCCTTTGCTGTGCAGAAGCTTTTTATCTTCATAAGGTCCCAGTAGTTCATTTTTGCTTTTAATTCCCTTGCCTTTGGGGATGTGTCGAGTAAGAGATTGCTACGGCTGAGGTCAGAGAGGTCTTTCCTGCTTTCTCCTCTAGTGTTTTGATGGTTTCCTGTCTCACATTCAGGTCCTTGATCCATTTTGAGTTTATTTTTGTGAATGGTGTGAGAAAGTGATCTAGTTTCAATCTTCTGCATGTTGCTGTCCAGTTCTCCCAGCACCATTTGTTAAAGAGACTGTCTTTTTTCCATTGGATGTTCTTTCCTGCTTTGTCAAAGATGAGTTGGCCATACGTTTGTGGGTCTAGTTCTGGGGTTTCTATTCTATTCCATTGGTCTATGTGTCTGTTTTTGTGCCAATACCATGCTGTCTTGATGATGACAGCTTTGTAGTAGAGGCTAAAGTCTGGGATTGTGATGCCTCATGCTTTGGTCTTCTTTTTCAAAATTACTTTGGCTATTTGGGGCCTTTTGTGGTTCCATATGAATTTTAGGATTGCTTGTTCTAGTTTCGAGAAGAGTGCTGGTGCAATTTTGATTGGGATTGCATTGAATGTGTGGATAGATTTGGGTAGTATTGACATTTTGACAATATTTATTCTTCCAATCCATGAGCATGGAATGTTTTTCCATTTCTTTATATCTTCTTCAATTTCCTTCATAAGCTTTCTATAGTTTTTAGCATACAGATCTTTTACATCTTTGGTTAGATTTATTCCTAGGTATTTTATGCTTCTTGTTGCAGTTGTGAATGGATCAGTTTCTTTATTTGTCTTTCTGTTGCTTCATTATTAGTGTATAAGAATGCAACTGATTTCTGTACATTGATTTTGTATCCTGCGACTTTGCTGAATTCATGTATCAGTTCTAGTAGACTTTTGGTGGAGTCTGTAGGATAAGATCATGTCATCTGCAAAAAGTGAAAGCTTGACTTCATGTTTGCCAATTTTGATGCCTTTGATTTCCTTTTGTTGTCTGATTGCTGATGCTAGAACTTCCAACACTATGTTAAACAACAGCGGTGAGAGTGGACATCCCTGTCGTGTTCCTGATCTCAGGGAAAAAGCTCTCAGTTTTTCCCCATTGAGGATGATGTTAGCTGTGGGCTTTTCATAAATGGCTTTTATGATCTTTAAGTATGTTCCTTCTATTTTTGATAACTGATTCAATTTCTTCCCTGGTTATGGGTCTGTTCAAACTTTCTATTTCCTCCTGATTGAGTTTTGGAAGTGTGTGGGTGCTTAGGAATTTTTCCATTTCTTCCAAGTTTTCCAATTTGTTGGCATATAATTTTTCATAGTTTTCCCTGATAATTGCTTGTATCTCTGAGGGATTAGTTGTAATAATTCCATTTTCATTCATGATTTTATCTATTTGGGTCATCTCCCTTTTCTTTTTGAGAAGCCTGGCTGGAGGTTTGTCAATTTTGTTTATTTTTTCAAAAAACCAACTCTTGGTTTCAGTGATCTGCTCTACAGTTTTTTTAGATTCTATATTTTTTATTTCTGCTCTGGTCTTTATTATTTCTCTTCTTCTGCTGGGTTTAGGGTGTTTTTGCTACTCTGCTTCTATTTCCTTTAGGTGTGCTGTTAGATTTTGTATTTGGGATTTTTCTTGTTTCTTGAGATAGGCCTGGATTGCAATGTATTTTCCTCTTAGGACTGCCTTCGCCGCATCCCAAAGTGTTTGGATTGTTGTATTTTCATTTTTGTTTGTTTCCATATATTTTTTAATTTCTTCTCTAATTGCCTGGTTGACCCACTCATTCTTCAGTAGGGTGTTCTTTAACCTCCATGCTTTTGGAGGTTTTCCAGACTTTTTCCTGTGGTTGATTTCAAGCTTCATAGCATTGTGGTCTGAAAGTATGCATGGTATGATCTCAATTCTTGTATACTTATGAAGGGCTGTTTTGTGACCCAGTGTGTGATCTATCTTGGAGAATGTTCCATGTGCACTCGAGAAGAAAGTATATTCTGTTGCTTTGGGATGCAGAGTTCTAAATATATCTGTCAAGTCCATCTGATCCAATGCATCATTCAGGGCCCTTGTTTCTTTATTGACCGTGTGTCTAGATGATCTATCCATTTCTGTAAGTGGGGTGTTAAAGTCCCCTGCAATGACCAAATTCTTATCAATAAGGTTGCTTATGTTTATGAGTAATTGTTTTATATATTTGGGCGCTCCTTTATTTGGCGCATAGACATTCATAATTGTTAGTTCTTCCTGATGGATAGACCCTGTCATTATTATATAATGCCCTCTTCATCTCTTGTTACAGCCTTTAATTTAAAGTCTAGTTTGTCTGATATAAGTATGGCTACTCCACCTTTCTTTTGACTTCCAGTAGCATGATAAATAGTTCTCCATCCCTTCACTCTCAATCTGAAGGTGTCCTCAGGTCTAAAATGAGTCTCTTGTAGATAGCAAATAGATGGGCCTTGTTTTTTTATCCATTCTCATACCCTATGTCTTTTGGTTCGTGCATTTAGTCCATTTACATTCAGTGTTATTATAGAAAGATATGGGTTTACCGTCATTGTGATGTCTGTATGTTTTATGCTTGTAGTGATGTCTCTGGTACTTTGTCTCACAGGGTCTCCCTTAGGATCTTTTGTAGGGCTGGTTTAGTGGTGACGAATTCCTTCAGTTTTTGTTTGTTTGGAATACCTTTATCTCTCCTATTCTAAATGACAGACTTGCTGGAGAAAGGATTCTCGGCTGCATATTTTTTCTGTTCATCACACTGAAGATCTCCTGCCATTCCTTTCCGGCCTGCCAAGTTTCAGAAGAGAGATCAGTCGCGAGTCTTATAGTTCTCCCTTTATATGTTAGGGCATGTTCATCCCTCGCTGCTTTCAGAATTTTCTCTTTATCCTTGTATTTTGCCAGTTTCACTATGATATGTCGTGCAGAAGATCGATTCAAGTTATGTCTGAAGGGAGTTCTCTGTGCCTCTTGGATTTCAGTGCCTTTTTCCTTCCCCCGTTCAGGGAAGTTTTCAGCTATTATTTCTTCAAGTACACCTTCAGCACCTTTCCCTCTCTCCTCCTCTGGAGTACCAATTATGCATAGATTATTTCTCTTTAGTGCATCACTTAGGTCTCTAATTTTCCCCTCATACTCCTGGATTTTTTTAATCTCTCTTTTTCTCAGCTTCTTCTTTTTCCATAATTTTATATTCTAGTTTACCTATTCTCTACTCTGCCTCTTCAATCCGAGCCGTGGTCGTTTCCATTTTATTTTGCAGCTCGTTTATAGAATTTTTAGCTGCTCCTGACTATTCCTTAGTCCCTTGATCTTTGTAGCAATAGATTCTCTGTTGTCCTCTATACTGTTTTCTAGCCCAGCGATTAATTTTATGACTGTTATTCTAAATTCACTTTCTGTTATATTGTTTAAATCCTTTTTGATCAGTTCATTAGCTGTTGTTATATCCTGGAGATTCTTTTGAGGGGAATTCTTCCATTTGGTCATTTTGGATAGTCCCTGGAGTGGTGGGGACCTGCAGGTCACTTCCCCTGTGCTGTCTTGAATAACTTGCCTGGTGGGCGGGCCGCAGTCAGACCTGATGTCTGCCCCCAGCCCACTGCTGGGGCCACAGTCAGACTGGTGTGTACCTTCTCTTCCCCTCTCCTAGGGGCGGGATTCACTGTGGGGTGGCGTGGCCCGTGTGGGCTACTTGCACACTTCCAGGCTTGTGGTGCTGGGGATCTGATGTATTAGCTGGGGTGGATAGGCAAGGTGCATGGGGGCGGGAGGCAGGCTTAGCCTGCTCCTCCTTCTGGGATCCGCTTTGGGAGTAGCCCTGTGGCAGTGGGAGGGAGTCAGGAGGTGTGGGTCCGCAGAAGTACAGGGTTGGGTGTTGCACAGTGCCAGCAAGTTCCCTGGCAGGAATTGGTTCCCTTTGGGATTTTGGCTGGGGGATGGGTGAGGGAGATGGTGCTGGCGGGCACCTTTGTTCCCTGCCAAACTGAGTTCTGTTGTGCTGGGGCTCAGCAACTCTCCCTCCCGTTGTCCTCCAGCCTTTCCGCTCTCCGAGCAGAGCTGTTAACTTATAACCTTCCAGATGTTAAGTCCCGCTAGCTGTCGGAACACACTCCATCCGGCCCTTCCGCTTTTGCCAGCCAGACTCGGGGACTCTGCTTGGCTGGTGGGCCGCCCCTCCACCCCTGCTCCTTCCCACCAGTCTGTGTAGCACGCACAGCCTCTCGGCCCTTCCTACCCTCTTCCGTGGTCCTCTCGTCTGCGCTTGGCTCCTGAGACTTCGTTCTGCTAGTCTTCTGGCGGTTTTCTGGGTTATGTAGGCAGGTGTAGGTGGAATCTAAGTGAGCAGCAGGACATGGTGAGCACAGCGTCCTCCTACGCCTCCATCTTCCTCAATTATCTATGTACCACATCTTCTTTATCCATCCGTCCATTGATGGACACCTGGGCTCTTTCCATACTTTGACTATTGTTGATAGTGCTGCTATAAACATGGGGGAGCATGTGCCCCTTGGATACAGCATACCTGTATCCCTTGGATAAATTCTTAGTAGTGTAATTGCTGGTTTGTAGAGTAGTTCTATTTTTAATTTTTTTAGAAACCCCCATACTCTTTTCCAGAGTGACTGCACCACCTTGCATTCCCACTGGCAGTGCAATGCTCACCAACATCTGTTGTTGCCTGAGTTGTTAATGTTAGCCATTTTGACGTGTGTGATGGTTTTGATTTGTATTTCCTTGATTATGAGTGATGTGGAGCATTTTTTCATGTATCAGTTGGACATCTGGATGTCTTCTTTGGAGAAGTGTCTGTTCATGTCTTTTGCTCATTTCTTCACTGGATTATTTGTTTTTTGGATGTTGAGTTTGTTAAGTTCTTTATAGATGTGGATACTAACCCTTTATCTGATATGTCGTTTGCAAATATCTTCTCCCATTCCATTGGTTGTTTTTTAGTTTTGCTGATTGTTTCCTTTGCTGTGCAGAAGCTTTTTATTTTGATCAGGTCCCAGTAGTTCATTTTTGCTTTTGTTTCTCTTGCCTCTGGAGACATGTCAAGTAAGAAGTTGCTGCAGCCAAGGTCAAAGAGGTTTTTGCCTGCTTTCTCCTCTAGGATTTTGATGGCTTCCTGTCTCACGCTTGGGTCTTTCAGACATCTTGAGTTTATTTTTGAGTAAGGTGGAAGAAAGTGGTCCAGGTTCATTCTTCTGTATGTCATTGTCCACTTTTCCCAGCACCACTTGCTGAAGATACTGTGTTCCAATTCCATTGGATATTCTTTCCTGCTTAGTCAAAGATTAGTTGGTCATACGTTTGTGGGTCCATTTCTGGGTTCTCTATTCTGTTCCATTGATCTGAGTGTTTGTTCTTTTACCAGTACTATACTGTCTTGGTTACAGCTTTGTAATACAACTTGACGTCCAGGATTGTGCTCCAGCTTTGGTTTTCTTTATCAGGATTGCTTTGGATATTCTGGATCTTTTCTGGTTCCATGCAAAGTTTAGGGTTGTTTGTCCTAGCTCTGTGAAGAATATTGGTGTTATTTTGGTAGGTATTGCATTAAATATGTAGGTTGCTTTGGGTAATGTCAACATGTTAACAGTATTTGTTCTTCGTATCCAGAAGCATGGAATCTTTTTCCATTTTTTTGTGTCTTCTTCAGTTTCTTTCATAAGCTTTCTGTAGTTTTCAGGGTATAGGTTTTTAACCTATTTGGTTAGATTTATTCCTTGGTATTTTATGGTTTTTGGTGCAGTTTTAAATGGGATATAATTTTTCATTTCTTTCTGTTGCTTCATTATTGGTATATAGGATTGCAACCTATTTCTGTGCATTTATTTTATATCCTGCAACTTTGCTGAATTCATGAATAAATTCTAGCAGTTTTTTGGTGGATTCTTTTGGGTTTTCCTTACAGAGTATCATGTCATCTGTGAAGAGTGAAAGTTTGACCTCCTCCTGGCTGATTTGGATGCCTTTTATTTGTTTGTGTTGTCTGATTGCTGAGGCTAAGACTTCCAATAATATGTTGAAGAACAGTGGTGAGAGTGGACATCCCTGTCTTGTTCCTGACCTTAGGGGGAAAGCTCTCAGTTGTTCCCCATTGAGGATGATATTAGTGTTGGGCCGTTCATATATGGCTTTTATGATCTTGAGGTATGCTCCTTCTATCCCTACTTTCTTGAGGGTTTTTATCAAGAAAGGATGCTATATTTTGTCAAATGCTTCCTCTGCATCTATTGAGAGCATCATGTGGTTCTTGTCCTTTCTTTTATTGATGTGATGAATCATGTTAATTGTTTTGTGGATATTGAACTGGCCCTGCCTCCCAGGTATAAATCCCACTTGGTCATGGTGCATAATTTTTTAATCTATTGTTGAATCCGGTTGGCTAATATCTTGTTGAGGATTTTTGCATCCATGTTCATCGGGAAATTGATCTATAGTTCTCCTTTTTAGTGGGGTCTCTGGTTTTGGAATCAAGGTAATGCTGACTTCATAGAAAGAGTTTGGAAATTTTCCTTCCATTTCTATTTTTTGGAACAGCTTCAAGAGAATAGGTTTTAACTCTTCCTTACATGTTTGGTAGAATTCCCCTGGAAAGGCATCTGGCCCTGGACTCTTGTTTTTTGCAGATTTTTGATTACTAATTCGATTTCCTTACTGGTTATGGGTGTGTTCACATTTTCTATTTCTTCCTGTTTCAGTTTTGGTAGTGTATATGTTTCCAGGAATTTGTCCATTTCTTCCAGATTGCCCATTTTATTGGTGTATATTTTCTCATAATATTCTCTTATTGTTTGTATTTCTGCTGTGTTGGATGTGATCTCTCCTCTTTCATTCTTGATTTTATTTGGGTCCTTTCCTTTTTCTTTTTGATCAAATTTGCTTGGGGGTTATTAATTTTGTTAATTCTTTCAAAGAACCAGCTTCTGGTTTCATTG
This sequence comes from Herpailurus yagouaroundi, assembly GCF_014898765.1. Taxonomy (NCBI): domain Eukaryota; kingdom Metazoa; phylum Chordata; class Mammalia; order Carnivora; family Felidae; genus Herpailurus; species Herpailurus yagouaroundi. The sequence goes on along the minus strand of NW_024412411.1, from coordinate 14,483,807 downwards.
ATCTGTTTTACTGTTTTTTGGTTTTGATAGCATTGGTTTTTGCTCTAATCTTCAATATTTCCTGTCTTCTGCTGGTTTTGGGTTTTATTTGCTGTTCTTTTTTCCAGCTCTTTAAGATGTAAGGTTAGGCTGTGTATCTGAGACCTTTCTTCCTTCTTTAGGAAGGCCTGGATTGCTGTATACTTCCCTCTTATGACTGCCTTTGCTGTGTCCCAATGGTTTTGGGCTGTGGTGTTATCATTTTAATTGACCTCCATGTACTTTTTAATTTCCTCTTTAACTTCTTGGTGAGCCTGTTTCGTTCTTTAGTAGGATGTTCTTCAGTCTCAAATATGTGTTATCTTTCCACATTTTTTCTTGTGGTTGGTTTCAAGTTTCATAGTGTTGTGGTCTGAAAATATGCACGGTATGATCTTGATCTTTTTATACTTGTTGAGTGCTGATGTGTCCCAGTGTGATCTATTCTGGAGAACGTTCCATGTGCACTGGAGAAGAATGTATATTCTACTGCTTTAGAATGAAATGTTCTGAATATACATGTTAAGTCCATCTGGTCCAGTGTGTCATTTAAAGCCATTGTTTCCTTGTTGATTTTCTGTTTAGATGATCTGTTCATTGCTGTGAGTGGTGTGTTGAAGTCTCCTACTATTACGGTATTACTATCGATGAGTTTTTTTATATTTGTGATTAATTGATTTATATATTTGGGTGTTCTCACATTTGGAGCATAAATGTTTACAATTGTTAGATTTTCTTGGTGGATAGACCCCTTGATTATGATAGAATGCCCTTCTGCATCTCTTGATACAGTTTTCATCTTAAAGTCTAGATTGTCTGATATAACTATGGCTACTCCAGCTTTCTTTTGTTGACAATTAGCATGTTAGATGGTTTTCCATCCCCTTACTTTCAATCATAAGGTGTCTTTGAGTCTTAAGTGGGTCTCTTGTGAATAGCATATAGATGGATCTTATTTTCTTATCCATTCTGTTACCCTATATCTTTTGAGTGAAGCATTTAGTCCATTGATGTCTAGAGTCAAAGATATGAATTTATTGCCATTATGTTGCCTGTTGAGTTGAAGTTTCTGGTGGTGTCCTCTGGTCATTTATAGTCTTTGTTGCCTTTGTTTTTGTTTTTTGTTTCATTTTTTATTTGTTATTTTATTTTTTTGTCTTTTCTCCCCACAGAGAGTCTCCCTTAAAATTTCTTGCAGAGCTGGTTTAGTGGTCACAAACTCTGATTTTTGTTTGTCTGGGAAACTTTTTATCTCTCCTATTTTGAATGACAGCCTTGCTGGATAAAGAATTCCTGGCTGCATATTTTTCTGATTCATCACATTGAATATCTCCTGCCACTCCTTTCTGGTCTGCCAAGTTTCTGTGGATAGGTCTGCTGCAAACCTGATCTGTCTTCCCTTGTAAGTTAAGAATTTTTTTCCCTTGTTGCTTTTGTGATTGTTTCCTTGTCTGAGTATTTTGCGAGTTTGACTATGATATGCCTTGTTGATGGTCAGTTTTTGTTGAATCTAATGAGAGTCCTCTGTGCTTCCTGGATTGTAATATGTGTGTCTTTCCCTGGGTTAGGAAAGTTTTCTGCTATGATTTTCTCACATAACCCTTCTACTCCCGTTTCTCTCTCTTCATCTTCTGGAACCCCTATGATTCTGATGTTTCCTTTTCAATGAGTCACTGATTTCTCTAATTCTTAAATAGTGCTCTTTTGACTTAGTCTCCCTCTTTTTTTCTGCTTCATTGTTATCAATAAGTTTGTCCTCTCTTTCATTAGTTCACTGCTCTGCTTCATCCATCCTTGTCACCATGGCCTCCACTCGAGATTGCAGCTCACTTATAGCATTTTTTATTTCATCCTGACTAGCTTTCACTTCTTTTATCTCTGCATAAAGGGATTCTAATATATTTTCAAATGCAACTAGTATTCTTATTATCGTGATTCTAAATTCTGGTTCAGACATCTCGCTTGTATCTCTCTTGATTAAGTCCCTGGCTGTCGTTTCTTTGTGCTCTTTCTTTTGGGGTGAATTCCTTTATTCTGTCATTTTGAAGGAAGAAAAGGAATTAATAAGGTAAAAAAATAAATTAAAAAATTGAAAGCAATACACGCAAAAATCAAATAAATCATGCTAGATCCTAAGTGTGTTTTGGTCTGGTTGTTGAAAAGAGTTTGATAGATTAGGAAAAAAGAGAATGAGAAGAAAAAAAAAAAGGAAATGTTTGAGAATTTGAAAAAACTGAATGAAATGAAATAGAATAAAATGAAATGATGGGAGTAAAGTGGAATTTGAAAAATTTACAAAAAAGTAAAAAAAAGTAGAAAAAATTAAAGAAAAATAATTTTAATGATAAAGGAAAATAAAAATAAATGTTTTCCTGTATTCAAGAATAGGAACAGAAAAAGAAAAAAAAATTGAATAGATGGACTAGCAGACTGAAATACGATTGAAATTACATCAGTTTCCCCTAGAGGCCAAACTATGAAGCACTTTATAGCCGATAAACTAAGCAGGTGGAAAGACTTTGGTGTTCCTGAATAGCGAGGTTGGCCAAGTTGGGTGGGGCTTAGTGTAATGGCTCCATTCTCTACTAGATGGTGCTGCTTGGCTTACTGGGGTGGATTTTTGTTGTGCATGTAGGTGTGTACGCACACGTGTGTGTTTGGGGGCACGGGGTGAAAATGGCATCGCCGAGCTACATAGTCTCTAGTATTGGAACTCTGTTCTTCCCAACCAGCAATCATGCACCTGCCCTTTCTCTCTGCCTTCGTCCACTCCCTTCTTTTACACTGTCTCTGATCAAGCTATCAGGATGCCAGGTGTCACCTCCCTCCTGACTTTTATCTCAGATGTGACTGTGTTTCCCAACTCCTCACTTCAGAGGGACTGCAGCTCTGGTCCATTCTGACCCATTGGAGGAGAGTCTCACTAAGCAATGGGTGGATACCCACCCAGCCCCAGGAATGTTCTGGGGACTGTGCTGCTGCCAATGCCCGGAGACTGCAGCTGGGTGCCAGCCTGCCACAGAAAACGTTCACACGATCATGTAGCAGCAGCATTTCAGTGATTATGGTAAATCACAACACACACCTGGCACCAGGTTTCCCGCTTAACATTCTTGTTCCATCACCAGCGAATGTGGTTTTCTCCAGGGTCTGATAGGACACTTGCATGGGGGGGTGGCCAGACAGCCTCTACCAAATATCCTCCCAGCAGGGAACTGCCTCTACCCATGTGACCCACAGACCCTTGGACCTTGCTGTCTGCTCTTGGGGATTCGCCCTTCCCACCAGAGCTCCACCAGGTATTGAAGCGCAGAGTTGCAGACTCTGCACTCCCCCAGTTTATGGAGTCTTAATGGAATTTAAACCCTCTCATTTCTCCTTTCTCCCTTTTTTTTTGTTTAGTCCCTTGCATACTCTTTTCTCTCATGCTACTTTTGGGCAGGGCCGATGCTCTCCCCAGGGAGCAAAAACAGCTCCTTGCCCTCTGTGGCTACTCTCTCCCCCAGTTCACCTCTCCATGCCATGTACCTGCTGAGTTCTGTGGTTTAGGTTGTGCAGATTGTTGTGTTAATCCTCATATCAGTTTTCTAGGTGTGCAAGATGGTGTAGTGGTGATCTGGCTGTATTTCAGGGACAAGAGATGAAAAATTCTTCCATGCTATACCACCATCTTGGCTCCTCTGCAAGCAATATTTTTTAATAGTTAATACCAATATTAATAAAGTTAAATAAAGTTATACTCTTCAGAGACGCTGCATTTCTCAGATGTTTAAAGGCAGATAATAATTCTTTTTTACCTGTTTATCCTCAAAGCCAAATGAGACTTTTATGAAAGTCAGGTCTAATGTCCACTCTTGCATTTTTAGCTCACACTTTATCCCATTCATCCTAAATGTATCCATTCTTCAGCTGATAAACAGCTATTAACATTTTTGTATGTGTATCCTGATGCACATGGGTTTTCCTAGGGTATATGTTTGAAAGACAAATTGTTGGATTTCAGAGAATGCAATTCTTCTACTTAAGTAGGTATTGATAAACTGTTTCCAAAATGTATCAGTTTAGACTTCCAACAGCGATGATGTCACATTGTTCCATATTTTTGCCCAACTTATATTGTTAGGATTTTTTGTCAGTCTAGTGAGTGGGCATTGGCTCATTGTGGTTTTAATTTGCATTGCTTCAATTACTAATAAAGTTAAGAATCAAGTTATATGTTTTTTGACTATATATATATATTTTTTCTTTTCAAACTATATATATAATTTTAACTTGTTTTATTTTTTATTTTTTAAATATATATATTTTTGGTTATATATATTTTTTTCTTTTCAAACTATATATATATATATATATATAATTTTAACTTGTTTTATTTTTTATTTTTTAAAATTTACATCCAAATTAGTTAGCATATAGTACAACAATGATTTCAGGAGTAGATTCCTTAGTGCCCCTTACCCATTTAGCCCATCCCGCCCTCCCATACCCCCTCCAGTAACCCTCTGTTTGTTCTCCATATTTATGAGTCTCTTCTGTTTTGTCCCCCTCCCTGTTTTTATATTATATTTGTTTCCCTTCCCTTATGTTCATATGTTTTGTCTCTTAAAGTCCTCATATGAGTGAAGTCATATGATTTTTGTCTTTCTCTGACTGACTCATTTCAGTTAGTATAATACCCTCCAATTCCATCCATGTAGTTGCAAATGGCAAGATTTCATTCTTTTTGATTGCCAAGTAATACTCCATTGTACATATATACCACATCTTCTTTATTCATCCATCGATGGACATTTTGGCTCTTTCCAAACTTTGGCTATTGTTGATAGTGCTGCTATAAACATGGGGGTGCATGTGTCCCTTCGAAACAGCACACCTGTATCCCTTGGATAAATGCCTAGTAGTGAAATTGCTGGGTCGTAGGATAGTTCTATTTTTAGTTTTTTGAGGAACCCCCATACTATTTTCCAGAGTTGGTGCACCAGCTTGCATTCCCAGTGTGTGTGTGTGTGTGTGTGTGTGTGTGTGTATGTAAATATATATATATATTTACATAAATATATATTTATATATATATTTAGTAAATATATATAAATATATAAAATATATATAAATATATATTTAAATAAATAATATATTTAAATATATATAAATATATATATATTTAGTAAAATGCCTGTTCAAGCTTTTTGGCCCTTTTTCTACTGAGGTATCTTTTTCTTATTCATTTCTGGGAGTTGGTTATTAAATCCATGAATAAATTCTTTGTTGTATAGGTATTCTATTTTATGGAATATTTTTCATTATTTTTATGGTGTCACTTTTACTTTGTGGTTGGTACTTTTTGCATCTAGATTAAGAAAAATCTTCCACAACCTGAGTCCGTGAATATATTCTCCTGTATTTCTTTGAGAGCTTCATAATTTTGTCTTTTACATTTACCCTTAACTTTTTTAAGCTCAAGCTCTTAATGGTTTATTTTACAAATGTGCTTCTGAAATACTTAATTTATAAGTTTTATGAAGTTCATTAATCTTTGGTCTCTCTAAAGATAAAATACACTGAAGACATTTTCTCGGAGTGCAACACATTGAAAACATTTTCCAGGAGTTTTTTATAAGCTTATATAATACAGAAAAAATATGTCAGCAGTCTAGTCCAGGAGAGTGTCTCATTTTAAGATTAAAAAAAAAGAAAACCTTTCAAATTCAAGCACTGCTTATTCTCTTCTTATTTACATACTTTTTTTAACTTAAAGGAGTGAAATAGATGAGATAAAAATCATGGTTCAGTTTTTCCTGGTACTCACATCAACCTAGATTTTAGCCTGTAAATTTATGACATAACTAAACAGAGTAAGTGGTTTTGCTCAGAAAATTATTGTTTTAAGTGTTTATTTTCCCTGTCACTTGGTGTATGGAAAATTTAGCAAAAAAACCCAATAAGTATTATAAAGGAAATAAAACAGGGTAAGATAAAAAGAATAATGGGGATACTTTGGATGAGGTTAAAGAAAGCCTCTCTGAAGAAGTAACATTCAAGCAAAAAGTGAGTGAAATGAGGACTAAGGCCCAAGAAGAGAATCTTGGGGAAGAGAATTTTAAGCAGAGAGAGCAGAAACCACAAATGCTCTCAGATGGAAATGAGCAAAGATAGTGTGGCTAGCATGGGGTACAGTTGTACATTTATTCAGTTTCTGGCTATACTTGAAAAGTTTTCAAAGCCAATTCTAAATCTGTTGGTTTTAATCCACTGTGATTATATATGACACTGTATATACTTAAGTATATAATTTCTTAAGTACTTTTACTAGCTCATTAGTAGCTCGTTCATAAACCTCCTGTTTATTAGTTATTTCTGGTTATTTATTTGTGCATTCTATTATAGGTAGCCTGTCAGTGTGACTCAGGAAAATCATTAACCATAGTTAATTAAATTAATTCCTGTTTTTGTTGACCTTGGAGGATGATCCTTAGAATTGTGTCCTTGAGAAGCCACTCCATCAAAAATCAACATTTGGAATATCTAACATTGCGACTTTAGTTTGGGGAACATATTTGGAATCAGATTTTGTTTTTCTTTCTGTACCTTAACAATATGGCATGTTTATCCCTATCAGTAATTGTTGAGCCACTTACTATACTTCAGGTCCAGCTGTGAAATGGAGACGATTGTTTGTCCTAGATTGTTTACCTACCTAGGGCCACTTAGTGACTTTTAGTATGCTTTGTAGTCTGTATTTTAAGCCAGATCATCCCCCAAATACATTACAATTTCGGTAAAAATCTTGCTGCTTTTATATGGCATGGGAAAAAGCAAAGAGAAACTTAAATTTATTTATATGTATTTTCTAAAAGGAATTTGAGATGATGAAAAACAAAACAAAAAAGCAAAACAAATTTTAAAAGTATAATAGAATATCAATGTTAAAGGAGAAGGAGAATACAAATAAATATGTGTGTGGGGTATTGTAGTCATGATTACCTGAAATGAACATGAAGGTCTGTAGTATAGTATGTTTAGAATGTCACAGAATGTTTTTATCCACTTGGATGGTTCATTTTCATTAGTTAAAAAAACAAAAAAAGTAAATAGCTTAACCAACTATTAATAGCACTTCTCATCTTTATTTCTTCTCTATTGATCAGACTCTATTCTACTGATATAGGCACAATTTGTTGAGCACTTATTATGTGCCAAACATCACACACAAACACAAATCTTTGGTAATATGATTGAGTAGAAATTTTCAAATGAGGAAAATGAAGTTCATACGATTCTACAAATAGAGAAAGTGAGGTTGAGATAGGTTAATGATTTGCTAAGGCCACACAGTGAGGCAGAGTCAAGATTTTGATACATATGTTAAGTAAATTTAGTGTCTTTCTATTTATACTATCTCTTTTGCCTATTTCAAAGAAGTTTTACTGAAATGTGCACATGGCATGTTTTGCATGTGTGCAGTATAGTTTAACTGTACTTGAACATGACATTTAGTTTTTATTTCTATGTGCAGTTAAAAAAAAACTCCTAAGGCTTCAGAATAACTTCTTTTTATTTAGCTGTCATTACCATTTACACTCCATTTGATTTCTAATCAACTTGTGTGTGTTTTTGGTAAGAGCACTCATTCCTCTGGGCCTCATTATGAATTTATATTTTTGAATGTTTTAGTGGCAAAACAGTTAACATTTGGGGATTTTTTGTTCATTGGTTTAAAAGTACTTAAGTTTGTATTATATATGCTCTTGTTACACATGTATTTTGATAAATATGTTTCATTTTGTATATTTTAAACTATATTTAAATATTATTATATTGCATTTATTCTTCTACAGTTTGCCTTTTTTATCCCATATGTCTATGAGATTTATTCTTATGGATAGTTGTAGCTCCTATTCATTGATTTTTTTCCCCTCTGTGTCATAGTATTCCATTATAAGAGCATTACAAAATTTTCTTGTCCATCGTCTTACTGACAAATATCTAGAATGTTTTTTAAAAAAATTTATTGTAATTAGAAAATTCTCATACATTGGGACATATTTGCCAGTGTTTCTCTAGACTAAATACACAGATGTGGAATTATTAGATTATAGTGTCTATCTTACATTGTGAAATTATTACCATAATAGGTTAGTTAACATATTATTCATCTCATGTAATTACCTTTTTTTTTTTTTGCCATTGTTGTTATAATGAGGACATTTAAGATCTGCTCTCTCTTAGCAACTTTCAAGTATACAATATAGTGTTAACTCCAATAACCATGCTGCACATTAGATCCCAGAATTACTCCTTTCATAACTGGAAGTTTGTACTCTGACAAACAACTACTCATTCCCCCATCCCCCAGCCCATGGCAACCATCAATAACCGCTCTCTGTTAATTTGAGTTCAGCTTTTTTAGATTCCACATTTAGGTGAGATTATATAGTATTTGTCTTTCTCTATCTCACTTGTTTCACTCAGCGTAATGCCCTCAAAGTTCCCTCATGTTGTTACAAATGGCAGGGTTTTCTTCTACTTCTTTTTTAATGGCTGACAATATTCCATTGTGTATATATACACCATATATATTTCTTTTTTTTCAGCTACGATTTTATTAAAATAATCAGATACAGCAACTAGATTTCCTCTTGAACCCTATCCATTCCATATTATTTGAACATCCTTGACATAGAAGATTGGGACGGTACATGACAGGAACATTATGACTCATATACTCCTCCTTTCTGATGCAGGGGATTTTAAGGACTAGACTGTCAGGATGGGTGCCATTGATCCCACCAAATGGAATTAGTCCTTGAATTGATTAACCCTAACATGAGATAGATTTTTTTAGTTGATTGATATTTAAGTCAATGGGAGACGAATCTAAAAGTTAGAATTGAGGGAGAGCAGGAAGGGAATGTGGCTCCAGAAGGCTGATATGCATATTGGAGAGCCATCGCTAGTGTATAAGACAATAACGAAACAGATAGAAACCAAAATCTACATGTGGCATGAGTTCAGGATCTCTATGCTTTGGAATCATGGAGGGAATTAAATAACTCTGGATGTCGTGGGCTAATTAACATAAAGAACTCAACACTTTTGATGTTTATATCCATAGAATATCTGTATTTGTATGTATTTTTATTAACAACTGTTGTCATAGTCTTCTTACTGACCATGGGAGAGGAGGTGAGTCCTTTGCATTTTTTGTAGATTGCACTGTATGTTTGTTGGTTAGGCTAGGGGTCACACTCAGGTAAAGATTTGGGACTTCATGACAGATGAGACTGGAAATTGTGCATGGGACTAGAGTTTCATTACTTCCTTCTTCATCCTCAGCTTTGCCTGCTTAGTGCTTGGATTGTGGCAGATGCGGGTCCTCATAGTTTGAAGCTGGCACCTCCTTGGTGCTTTTGGAGGGAACAAGGGTTGGGTTCTCCTCCAGGGCTGTGGGCAAAGCCTATATTTTCGTTATCCATTTATCTACTAGTGGATGCTTAGGTTGTTCTCATGTCTTGGCTATTGCAGTGATCTCGAGGATGCAGATTATCTCTTCAAGATAATGACTTCATTTCCTTCAGATAAATATCCCAAAGTGGGATTACTGGATGATATGGTAGTTCTATTTTTAATTTTTTGAGGATCCTCCATATTGTTTTCTGTAGAGACTGTACCAGTCTACATTCCTACCAACAATATACAAGGGTTTCTTTTTGTCTTCCCTTTTCTTATCTTTTTGATAATGGCTATGCTGTTAAGTGCTATCAATGAGGTGATACCTCATTGTGGCTTTGATTTGCATTTCCATGATGATTAATAATGCTAACAACTTTTAATGCACTTTTTACCATTTATATGTCTTTTTTGGAAAAATGTCTATTCAGGTAATTTTCTTGTTTTTAATTGGATCATTTGTGGGTTTTTCTTTTCTTCTTTCTTTTCCCCCTCATCTTTCTCTCCACCTGTTCCTTCTCCACCTCTTCCTCTATCTCCTCCTTCTCCTTCTTCCTATTGAGTTGTCTGAATTTCCTAAATATTTTGTATAGGACTCTATAGCAGATATATGGCTTATAATTATTTTCCCCCATTCTGTATGGTGCTTTTTTATTTTTGTTGATTATTTTTTTCACTGTGCAGAAGGCTATCAGTTTGATTTAGTCCCACATGTTGACTTTTGCTTTCATTGCTTGTATTCTGGGTGTCTTTCCAAAAAATTGTTGCCAAGTCCATGTCAAGAGTTTTATCCCTGTGTTTTCTTTTAGGAGTCTTAGGGTTTCAGGTCCTACATTAAAGGCCTTCTTTAATATATTTTGAGTTAATTTTTGTGAGTGATGTAAGGTAATGAAAAAAAAATTCATGCTTTTGCATATGAACATCCAGTTTTTTTCAATACCATTTATTAAAGAGACTATCCTTTCCTTAATGAGTATTCTTGGCTCTCTTAGAAATATGAGTTGAAGATACAGGCATGGGTTTATTTAAGTGCTTTCAGTTATGTTCTATTGGTCTGTTTTTCTGTCATTACCATACTGTTTTGATTGCTACAGATCTATAATATAGTTTGAAATCAGGAAGTTTGATTACTCCATCTTTCTCAAAATTGCTTTGACTCTTTCGGGTCTTTTGTGGTTCCATACAAATTCTAGGATTTTTTTTTAATTTCCATGAAAAATGCCATTGGAAACTTGATAGAGATTGCATTGAAAATAGAGATGGCTTTGAGTAGTATAGACATTTTAATAATATTAATTCTTAAATCCAAGAACCTGGGATATCTTTCCATTTATTTGCATCTTTTTCAATTTCTTTTATAAATGTCAAATAGTTTTCAGTGTACAGGTCTTTTATCTCTTTAGTTAAATTTATTCATAAGTATTTTATCCTTTTTGATGCAATTGCAAATTATATCGCATTCTTTTTAGTAGTCTTCCCTATTCATTGGGATACATTCCAAACCCTCAGTGAATGCCTGAAAACCATGGATGGTACCAAACCCTATATAATTTTTTCCCTATATTTTTCTACCTATGTTAATTTAATTTATAAATTAGGCACAGTAAGAATTTTCAATAGCTTATAATAAAAGAGAGTAATTTTAACAATGTATTGTAATATAAATTTTATGAATGTGATATCTCTCACTCCCTTTCACATTCAAAATATCATACTATACTCATTGTTCTTGTGATGATGTGTGTTGATAGCATACTTATGTGATGAAGTGAAGTGGATGATATAGGCATTGTGATATAGTATTAGGCTACTATTAACCTTCTAATGATAAGTCTAAAGGAGGATCATCTGCTTCTGGAATGTGGTTGACTGTGGCCACCTGAAACTGTGAAAAACAAGATTGTGTGAAAGGTGGGACTGCTATATTTTTTTTAAAAAAATTAATGTTTATTTATTTTGAGACAGAAAGAGTACAAGTGGGGGAGGGGTAGAGAGAGAGGGAGACACAGAATCTGAAGCAGGCTTCAGTCTCTAAGCTGTCCGCCCAGAGCCTGATGCAGGGCTTGAACCTAGGAACAGTGAGTTCATGACCTTAGCCAAAGTCAGGCACTTAACGTACTGAGCCACTCAGGTGCCCCAAGGACTGCTGTATTTCTTTTTCAGATTGTTCATAGTGTATACAAACACAACTGATTTTTGTATGTTCATTTTGTGTCCTTGCAACTTTACTGGATTCATTTATTAGTTCTAACATTTTAGTAGAGTCTTTAGACTTTTCTATATATAAGATTATATCATCTGCAAAAAAGAGAGTTTTACTTCTTTTCCAGTTTGGATGCCTTTTATTTCTTTTTCTTTCCTAATTGTTCTGACTATGAGTTCCAGTACTATGTTGAATAGAGGTGATGAGAATAGGCACCCCTTATCTTGTTCACAATCTTAGAAATCAAACTTTCAATATTTTACCATCATTTATTATGTTAGCTATGTGTTTGTTGTATGTGGACCTTATTACGTTGAGGTATGTTCTTTCTATACCTAGTTTGTTCAGAATTTTTATTCTGAAAGGATATTGAATTCTGTTGAATGATTTTTCTGCATCTATTGAGATGTTGTATGATTTTAATCTTTTATTTTATGAATGTGGTTTATTGCATTGATTGATTTGCATATGTTGAAACATCCTTGCATCACAGGGATAAGTCACACTTGATCACGGTGTATGATCCTTTTAATATATTGTTGAATTTTGCTTGCTAATATTTTGTTTAAGATTTTTACATTTGTATTCATTAGGGATATTGCCTTATAGTTTTCTTTTCTTGTAGTACTCTTGTCTGATTTTGGTATCTGAGTAATTCTGGTTTTTTAAAATTATTTTTCCCTTCTCTTCAATATTTTGGAAGACTTTGAGAAGGAATGGCTTAATTCTTATTTAAACATTTGGTAGAATTCACCAGTGAAACAATCAGGTCCTACGCTTTTCTTTTTTGGGAAGTTTTTGATAACTGATTGTCTCCTTATTAGTAATTGGTCTGTTCAAAGATTCTATTTCTTCATGATTCAGTGTTGGTAGGTTGTGTGTTTCCAGACATTTTTCCATTTCTTCTGGATTGTCCAATTTGTGAGTGTATAATTGTTGATAGTAGCTTCTTATGATCCTTTGTATTTCTGTGGTATCAGTTCTAATGTAATGTTGTTAATCTTTTCTGTTGTTTTTCTATTCTCTGTTTCATTTATATCTACTCTGATATTTATTGTTTCCTTCCTTCTACTAACTTTGGGGCTTAGCTTCTTGTTTTTTCCTAGTTCCGTGTGGCATAAATTTAGGTTTCTTATTTGATATTTTTTTTTGCTGCTTATATAGGCATATATTAATATGAACTTACCTTTTAGAATTGAATTTCCTGCATCTCTTAAGTTTTGGCATATTTTGTTTCTGTTTTAATTTGTTTTAAGATGTTTTTGATTTCCCTTTTCATTTCTTCTTTGACACTTTGGTTGTTCAGGAATATGTTGTTTAGTTTCTACATATGTATGAATATTCCAATTTTCTTCCTATTATTGATTTCTGGTTTCATACTATTGTGGTCAGAAAGGTTCCTGGTATGGTTTCATCCTTTTACAGTTTGCTAACATATGATGTTTGTGGCTTAACATATGATCTATTCTTCAGAATCTTCTGTGTGTGCTTGAGAAGAATGTGTACTCCACTGTTGTTGGATAAAGTGTTCTGTATATGTGTGTTAGGTCCATGTAGTTTAAAGTATGGTTCATGTACAATGTTTCTGTATTAATTTATATCTGGGAAATCCATCCTGTGTTGTCCCCTACTATTATTGTATTGTTGTCTATTTCTCCCTTCAGATCTGTCAGTATTTAAAAAAGTATTTAGATGCTCTGATGCTGGGTGCATATATATTTACAATTGTTATGCTGCCTTGATGAGTTGACCCTTTTATCATTATATAATGACCCTCTTTGTGTCTTGTTACAGTTTTTTAATAAAAGTCTATTTTGTCTGAATTAAGATTAGCTACCCCTGCTCTCTTTTGGTTTCCATTTGTATGGCTATATTTTTCCATCCCTTCACTTTTAGTCTGAATGTGTTCTTAAACTTAAGTGGGTCTCTTGTAGGCAGTACATTATTGGGTCTTTTTAAAAATTTTAATCCAGTTACTCTGTGCCTTTTGTAGAGCATTTAGTCCTTTTATTATTTGTTTTAAATTAAAAAAAATTTTTTTAATGTTTATTTTTGAGAGAGACAGAGCATGGGTGGGGGAGGGGCAGAGAGAAAGAGAGAGAGAGAGAATGAGAGAGAGAGAGGGAGAGAGGGAGAGAGACAGCAGGCTCCAGGCTGTGAGCTGTCAGCACAGAGCCCGATGCGGGGCTCAAACTCACGGACTGCGAGGTCATGACCTGAGCCAAAGTAGGATGCTTAACCGACTGAGCCACCCAGGCACCCCTGAATTTAGTTTTTTTAAATTTAAATTAATTATTGATGGAAGGACTTACTAATGCAATCTTATTTATTAATTGTTTTCTGGCTCTTTTGTGATTCCTTTGTTCCTTTCTTCTTCTCTTGCAGTCTTCTTTGTGAATTGATGATATTCCATAATGGTAGACTTTGATTCTCTTTTCTTTATCTTGTTTATATTTATAGTAAGTTTTTTTTTTCTATGTAATTACTGTGAGGCTGATAGAAGACTTCTTACAGATATAGCAACAGTTTATTGTAAGCTAATAATAACTTAACTTCAATTGTGTATAAAAACTCTGTCCATTTACCAGCATCCCATTTTCCATGCTGTCACAGTTTATGTCTTTTACATTGTGTATCCATTAACAAATTATTACAGATGCAGTTGTTTTTAGTGCTTTTGTCCCTTAACCTGTATGCTAGGGTTAAGTGATTAATATACAATCACACTGCAGTATGGGAGCATTTTGAATGTGGCATAAACTTAGTTACACCAGTGTGGTTTATGTTTTCAAAAATTTTCATGCTACTAATTAGCATCTTTTCATTTCAGCCTGTAGAACTTCTTTATTTCATTTCATGTGGGTCTAGTGGTGATGAATTTCCTCAGCTTTGTTTGAAAAACCTTTTATCTCACCTTTATTTCTGAAGGACAAGTTTGTGGGGTAAAGTATTGGTTGACAGTATTTTTCTTCCAGCACTTTGACTATTTCATTCCACTGTCTCTTGGCCTACAAAGTTTTTCCTGAAAAACCTTCAGATAGCCTTGTGCGGATTCTCTTGTAATTATGTGACAGGAAACTTTTCTTGTCCCTTGCTTGCTGCTTTCAAGACTTTGTCTTTGATTTTGAGTTTTATTATATGTGTCTTGGAGAAGATTTATTTTGGTTGAATTTGTCTGGGGACATATTAGTTTCGTGAACTTGGATATACAAACCTGTCTTCAGATTTGGGAAGTTCTTGGCCATTATTTTTTAAAATAAGCTTTCTGTGTCTTTCTTTCTTCTTCTGGTGCTCTAATGATGCATAGATTGTTTCTTCTAATGGTGTCCTATAACTCCCATAGAATTTCTTCATTCCTTTTCATTCTTCTTTTCTTTTTGCTCATTTGATTGTATAATTTCAAATGATGTGTCTTGAGCTCACAGTTTTGTTTTGTTTTGTTTTGTTTTCTGATTGGCCAAGTCTGTTGTTAAGCTCTTGATTGAATTCTTCAGCTCCAAAATTTCTCTTTTTGTTTTTTTTTTAATGTTTATTTATTTTGAAAGAGAGAGGGGCGCCTGGGTGGCTCAGTCGGTTAAGCGGCCGACTTCGGCTCAGGTCATGATCTCGCAGTCTGTGAGTTCGAGCCCCGCATTGGGCTCTGTGCTGACAGCTCAGAGCCTGGAGCCTGTTTCGGATTCTGTGTCTCCCTCTCTCTGACCCTCCCCCATTCATGCTCTGTCTCTCTCTGTCTCAAAAATAAATACACGTTAAAAAATTAAAAAAAAAAAAAAGAAAGAGAGAGAGAGCACGAGCAGGATGAGGGGCAGAGAGAGAGAGTTGAGAGAGAATCCGAAGCAGGCTCCATGCTGTCAGCATAGAACCTGACAAGGGCTTGATCTCATGAACCATGAGATTATGACCTGAGCCAAATCAAGAGTCAGATTCTTAACCGACTGAGCCATCCAGGAGCCCCTTCTTTTTAAGTTTCTGATCTTTGTTGAAATTCTCATTTTGCTCTTATATTGTTTCTTGATTTCATTAAATTGTTCAGTTGTGTTCTCTTGTAGCTTCTTCAACATCTTTAGAGTGATTATTTTGAATTCTTTGCCAGGCAGTTTGTCTATCTCCATTTTTTAAGGGTCAGTTACTGAAAGTTTACTATCTTCTAAGTGGGATCATGTTTCCCCAATTCTTTGTGATTTCTGTAACTTTGTGTAGGTGTTTTCACTTTTAAAGAAGTCATCTTTTCAAAACATTATAGGTGAATATTGGTAAGGCAAAATATTCACTTATAGGTGGGAGCACACTGGAGCATGCTGTGACCCCAAGTTTATTGGCTCTGGGCACCAAGTGCCAGGGCATGTGGCAGCTCTGGGTCTAGAGGACATGTGTCTCCTTGGCTTAGGATTTTGGGAACCACAAAATTCACAACTGTGTGATCCTTGCTGAGGGCCTGGGGACTCCTCAGTGGTTATAAGGGCTGTTGGGGTCCTCACTGGCACTTTTCTGTCTACTGCATAGGGGCTGGGGCAGGTGGCAGTGGTAGGCAGAGGTTGTGGTGTGCACATGGCTCCAGGGACTGGCCGCAGGTGCCTGTGTAGTGGGCGGGTGGCTACAGACACACATGTAGTGGTTATGGATGGAGACAACTTTGGACACAATAGTAGCTTCAGAGGCCTTGGCCATTGGCATGCACTTGTTGGGTATAGGGGTTAACTGTGGGTGCACATACAGTAGTGGAGGCTGTTGATGGCAGTTGGGCCACTGGTGTGCAGGTTCGCAGCTACAGAGGCTAGCCACAAGCATGTGAACACTAGTGGGTGTCAGCCAGGAGTTTAGGCCGGCATCTTGTACATGTGTAGCAGTAGAGGCTGGGGCTGGCTATGGGTTCCTATCTTGAGTTTAGGCAGCAGTAGGGGAGGGGTTCAGGTGACTGGAGTCTGCAAATGTGAAAACCTGTGGAGTGGAACCTCAGCAACAAAATCTGCTGGAGTCTGTGGCAGCTGTGATGGCTGTTGTTTTCTTCACTGCTGAAAGCTGCTGGGGTCCTCTCTGGAGCAGTCTACTGGAATCTGTGATGAGGCTCCGTGATAAAAGCTGTGTGAATCTGTAGCATCCACGGAGGCTATTGAGGTCCTCTGCAGAGCAGGCCACTCAGCCCTGTGGTCACTCCTGCTCCATGGCTGATACTGGGAGCTCCTACCTTCTTCCTGCTTCCCAAATATTTCTAGACATCTCAGCTTTGCTGATGTTGGTAGTATGAAACCGAAGCAGGTCCTCCATGTAGTTCCCCAAAAGGCTGGGAAAGCTGGTCACCCTCATGCTCTCCTTTTCTCAGGGAGGGTAACTTTTCTCAGCTAGCGAGTTCTCTTTTGCTACCGAGCAGTGCTGGCCTGGAAGATGGGATGGTGCAGGCAAAGTTAAATTGTTTTTTTCTCTACTTTTTGTAGGGTTAGTTTCAGGTGTTTTGTTCCATGTGTTGCTGAAGTTTCTTAAATGGGTTCCTGAGCTCTCCCAGAGCTATTTTCAGTTATGGATAACTGTATAACTATTGATCTCTGTAGGGGGATGGAGGCTGAAGTCTCCTTCGCTACCATTTTGGTGACATCACTCAGTTAATTATTCTTGATACTAAATCCTTTGTTGAGTGTGTATAGAATAAGTCTCTTCTAGTCTGTAGTTTGCTTATTCTCTTGTAATGATGGCCTTTGGTGTGTAAAATTAAAAATTTTACATAGTTAGTTTAATCAGTCTTTTTCTTCATTTTTTACACTTTCTATGTCCTATTTACAAACTCTTTTCCTGTTCAAAGATCATAAGGATAAAGCTTTTATATTTTCTTCCAAAAATCTTAAAATTTTGCTTTGAAAACTTAGATCTATTTGGAATTTTTTTTAATGCATTAAGGAGTCAACATTTGTGTTGATTTACTTAATTGGTTAAATAAACCACTACCAATTATTTATTGCATATGCTATGTACAGTGCAATGTGTGAAATGCTGCAGGAGATATAATTCCTTTCCTAAAAGAGAGAGATGGAACCAACATCATACCAATTACCATCATACCATCTACTATCCCCTACTTACATCTTCTATTAAAGCCTAGCAACTGTCTTAGTAGGTGGTTGTTATTAATCTGCATTTTACAAATGAATAAACTCAAGCTCTGAGAAGTGAAATAACTTGTTCAAGGTCACATAGTAAGTGGTAGAGTTGAAATTTTAGCTTGGATATTTCTGACAAACTAGACATTTGATATAATGCGAAAACTATTGAGAAATTAAATAATTTAGACTGATAACATATGGTGGGATCAAAAATACTTATGGTGTGAATGAATATATTACATGGTGTCACAAGATAGTACTATAAAGATTAATCATCACATGTGGGCTTGGAATAGAGAAGTTCCCTTCTCTAAAGGGAAGATTTCCTTCTGTGTTGTAATTTTGAATCTTCCATGTAGGAAATGGGGCTTGAGATGGAGCTTGAAAAAATGGGGAGAATCTGGTAGGGTGGAATGAGGTAAGGATTGAGAGAAATATCAAAAGGGCTAATAAGCCAAAGCACTACAGGTGGAGAGATTTTTAAATAAATTAATTAGGGATTAAGGATGGAGGGAATTGAAGGCTCATTTGACTTTAGAATAGAATAATTATGTGAATTGAGACTGGCAATGTAGGTTGCAGCCAAGTTGTGTTGGATGTTAAATTTAATTCAGTACTTACTGAGAACTTACCATCTACCATATTGTATTTGCTAAATCTTTCTTTGCTCTTTTTTCAGACAGCCTTCATCTAATCTATGAGGAAGTAGTTCAGAAATATCTCCAAAATCTGATGATTTCTACCACTTCAACTAGTTCCACCCTGGTTGAAGCCATCATTGTCTCTTATTTGTATTATTGTAATATCTTTATGACTGGTCTCCTTCCTTCCTGCCTTGCCTCCCTTTAGTTTCAACTAAAGAGCTTACAGAGGGATTTTGTTAAAATGTAAATCATGTCACTCTACTGCTCAAAACTTTCGTGGGCTCCTTATCTTACTCTGAGTAAAGCCAAAGTCTTTACAATGGTTTATAGCTCCCTATACAACTTTTTTACCTTTGTGACCTGATTTGCTCCTGTATTCACTTAAGTCATTCTCCTTCAGCCACACTGGCCTTCTTTTTGTTCTTATATGTCAGGGTTTTGGACTTACTTCTGCTTCCTAGAATTTTCTTCCTTCAGATGAAAGTGTGGTTTGCTTCTTCAACTCTATTATTTGTTCAAATATGATTGCTAAGAGGCTGTCCCTGATCATCCTACTTAAAACTGCATTGTTTCCCTCTTGGCACTTCTTGTTCCCGCTCCTGCTTTATTTTTCTCTAAAGTATTTGTCACATTTGACAGTCCATATTTTGCATCTTTGCATCTCACTAAAATGTTAGGGGCTTTGTTTCTGCTATATCTGTAGCATTTAGAACTTGCTGAATGAATGAATGTGGAGTTTTGAGCACATAGATAATGGCTCATTTACCAATCAAAGGTGTTTTGAGCATTCTTTTCTTTTTCAGCTCAACATATATGTCATCTATAATAATCCTCATGCCTTTCCTTGGAATATGCTTCACTTATTCATGCCTCTTTGATTTAGACTGCAGTGTCCTCACAGCTTACACTGCCTTCCATTTACTTCCACACTGAAATCTCTTACTGATCATGTAAAACCCAGTATGATTAACAAAATGAAAAGGCAACCTACACAATGTGGAGAAAATTTTTGTAAGCTATGGGTTGGAATATATAAAAACCTCATACAACTCAATAACAGCAACAGAACCCCCCCCCAAAAAAACCCAATTCAATTAAAAAATGGGCAGAGGAACTAAATAGACATCTTTCCAAAGAAGATACCCAAAGAGCCAACAGGCACATGAAAAGATGCTCAACATCACTAGTCTTCAGGGAAATGCAAATCAAAACCATAATGAGATATCACCTCAATGAGATATCACATGGTTTATATATGTGTATTCAGGCATGAGAAAGAAGAATATCCTGCCATTTGTGACAACGTGAATAAACCTTAAGCATATTATGCTAAGTGAAATATGTCAGAGAAAGACAAGTACTATGTGATGTCACTTATATGTGGAATCCCGAAAGCCAAACTCATAAAAAAAAGAAAGTAAAATGGTGATTACCAAGGTATGAGAGGGTGGGAGATAGGATAGATATTTAAAAGTATAAAGTTGCAATAGGTAGTAAATAAGTCCTAAAGATATAGCGTACAATATGATGAATATAGACAAAAATATTATAATTATCAAACTTGCTAAGAGACTAGAAGTTATTCCAACCCCTAAAAAGAAATGATAATTCTGGTAAATATGAGTGAGGTGCTAATTATTGCTACAATGGCAATCATATTACAATATATAATAGTATCAACATGTTGTCCACTTTATATTTTATTTTATTTTTTAGAGAGAAAGCACAAGTGGGGAAGTGGGGCAGAGAGAGAGAGGAAGAGAGAGAATCCCAAGAAGGCTCCATGCTCAGCATAGAGCCCATCATGGGGCTCAGTTTCACCAACCATGAGATCATGACCTGAGCCTAAATCAACAGTTGGACGCTTAACCACCTGAGTCACCGAGGTGTCCCTAACATGTTGTCCACTTTAAATTTACACAGTGTTATATGTCAAATATATTAAAAAAAAAAAAAAAAAAAGACCCACTACAAACGCTCCCTTTTTGGAATGCTTTGCCAATAGTCCTTCCATTTTCAGGCATAGTTTTTCTTTTCCTTATGGTATTACAGCCTTATTCACTTTCTTCTATTACATTCTACTCTATCCAACCCCCCTCCAACTTTTCCTGGTCAGAGAATTATATGTTTTGTTTAAATATTTTACTTGTCCTAATGGATGGTAGATGCCTTACACACAGTAAATGAATAATAAATATTGTTGAAATAATAAAAGAAACCGTATAAATAAGTTATTAAATTAGTACTGGAGATAGAGTTTAAGAATACTTTTCTGTTGTCCTTTTATGATCATTAAATCTCATTGAGCTATCTTGAGTTTCAAGTTTGAAATACCTACCATATTACTATTTTTTGGCACTCAAATAGTATTAAATAACATAAATAGCATGATTTGAAGCTTTTCCTGCAGCACAGAAATCACTGGATGAAAATGATATATTTCAGGTAGAGATGATCAGTTCTGAGGTCATGATCTCACGGTTTGTGAGTTCGAGCCCCGCGTCGGGCTCTGTGCTGACAGCTCAGAGCCTGGAGCCTGCTTCAGATTCTGTGTCTTCCTCTCTCTCTGCCCCTCCCCCACTCATGCTCTCTCTCTGTCTCAGAAATAAATAAACCTTAAAAAAATATTAAAAAAAAAGAAATCCTTTTCTACCTTCAAGTCACAAACATATTCTCCTTTAAGGTTATAAAGGTTTTGCCTTTCACACACACACATCTTAAATCCATATAGAATTTATTTTTGTTTGTATATGAGGTTTTGGTTTGGTTTTATCTTTTATCATATGGATAGCTAATTACCTAGAAGCAAGGAGGCATTCTTTCTTGTTTTCATGTCCTTAAACAGTATGCCTTAACCTTTTATCATGAAGTAATATATTTGCTAGTAATTACCCTTTCTCACATTTTAGAATATTTTCTCTATTCCTAGTTTGCTAAGATCCCTCCTCCTTTCCCCCAAAATAATAACTAGGGTTTGAGCGGGAGGAATATGTGTTGTAGTTAAGTGCGTGGTTTTTAGGTTCAGACAGGCTGGATTCAAATCCTGGTCCTGCTACTTGTAAGCTGGGTGATAAATGGACTTCCCTGTGCCACAGCTTCTTTATTTGTAAAATGAGAAAAATATACATCAGAGGTTGTTGTGAAGATTAAATAAGTTTGTGGATATGTAACTTAAAACTTGGATGGGAACACAGCCAGCAGTCTTAATTGTTACCTGGTACTATTAATGTGTTGATTGGAGAAATTACAATAGACCTTTTATTGGCAGGCAAAGCATCCTTGCATTCATAGATTATGTGATATAACTAAATATTATATTATTAGAATATATTCTATTATTTTATTAAATAGTAACATGTCAATGTTCATAAATAACATTGGCTTATTATATGTATTTTTGTATTCTTTGTGGCTGCTTTTGGTTTTTAGTTCATATCAGGATCATTCATGAGTTGAAGAGAGTTCCTTTTTAAAAATTCTATTCTCCGTAACTGTATAACATGAAGAATATATGCTCTTTGAAGATTTGGTAAAATTGATGTAAGCCATCTGACAAAGTGTTTTGTTCTGCTGCATTTTGATGTATAGATTTTGCTATTAATTTGTTGTCTTTAAAAGATTTAGGTCTATTCTTTTTTTTATTAAAAACATTTTTTTAACGTTTTATTTATTTTTGAGACAGGGAGAGACAGAGCATGAACAGGGGAGGGTCAGAGAGAGGGAGACACAGAATCTGAAACAGGCTCCAGGCTCTGAGCTGTCAGCACAGAGCCCGACGCGGGGTTCGAACTCACGGACCGAGAGATCATGACCTGAGCCGAAGTCGGCCGCTTAACCGACTGAGCCACCCAGGCGCCCCTAGGTCTATTCAATTCTTATGAGTTTTTTTAACTTTTAAAATTTCTGTTTTTTAACAGAAAAATAGATGTCTCTTTCATCTATTTCAAATTTTGGTCATGAAGGTATTATTGTACTTGCTTAGGATTAAAAGTGCTTATTTTTATTATATTTTTTCACTCCCCAAATTGTATATTTATGCATTTTCTTTTCATCTTTCCCCTGATCATTTTTGCTAAAAGGCTATCTTTTTTTGTGATTTATTTGATTTAGGGGAGCCTGGGTGGCTCACTCGGTTTAGCATCTGACAGGCTCAGTTCATGATCTCATGGTTTGTGGGTTTGAGGCCTGCATCGGGCTCTTTGCTGACAGCTCAGAGCCTGAAGCATGCTTCAGATTGTGTCTCCCTCTTTCTTACTTGCATTCTGTCTCTCTCTTTCAAAAATAAGTAAACATTAAAAAAAAAAAGATTGATTTGATTTGAAGAGAAACAGGAGCATGGGGTTTGTCTATTCTCTTAGGCTTTTCAGGAAACCAAGTTTGGCTTTGTAAATTTCTCTTTTTATAAATTTTCTGTAGCTTTGTTTTCTATGTTACTATTTTCTGCTCTTTATTACTTCTTTAATTCTTTGTTCTTTGGTTTTATATTTTTTCTTTGTTCTTAGTGAAGACACTTTGCTTGTTTATATTTAGCCTTTTTTCTTTTCTAGTATAAGCATTTAAAGATACAAATTTTCTTCTTAGCACTACTTTAGCTTTACACTATCCAATATGGTAGGTATGTGGCTATTCAAATTTGAATGAGTTAAAATTAAATAAAATTTACTTTCTTACTTACATTTATCGCATGTCTAAATGCTACTCTGAGCAGATAACAGTTTTATCATTGCAGAAAGTTCTACAGAACTTGTATATATAGAATTCGTTATAGAGAGTGTTGCTCTATATCTATGCATTTGTAGTTGAAAAAAGAACTCAAAAGAGCAGTTTTCTCCTTGATACATTTCATAAGTTGGATTTTTACAAGAGTTTGCTCTCTAATATTTAGAATTTAAAAATCTGTCTTACCCTTTAGATCATCACAGTCCATCTTTTTTTCCTGCTTTATCTATCAATTACTGAGAAAAATGTGTTTTACAACTTCACCATGATTGGGTGCTTGATAATTTTTTCTTGTAATTTTGTCAAGTTTTGCTTTATGCATTTTGAGGCAATGTTGTAAGATATATTAGAATCAGGTTATTCTTTCAGTTTTTGTTTTATGTATTGAGAGCTCATGTTGTGAAATATCAGTTAAAGCTTGTTCTATCTTCTTGGTAAATTATTCCTCTGATGATTACATAAATACCTTATTTTAAAAAATGTATTCATTATTATATTTTTTAATAGAAAATACCTTCTTAATAATAATACTTGCTTTGAAGTCTATTTTAGCTCATAGCAATGTAACTATACAACTTTTTGGTTAACTTTTTCATGATTTCACATTTGCTGCTAGCTTTCCTCATTACCATAGTTTAGGTACATCTTTTTTTTTTTTTTTTTTTTTGTATTCAGATGGCATTTATTTTTCTCTGTTGATATCAAAGGGATTAAACAAAGTGACCTAATTATTCCATGTTTTAATGTTCCTGTGAAATTAAAAAGGAAGGTAACATTTTCCCTTTCTTTTAATATAAGGAGGGTGTGAATGAGCAGTTTCCAATCATATCTCATAATCAGGTTTTCTGTTGTGCCATCTTCCCCCATGTAGGCTCATTTACTGACCAGCCAAGCCAGTCCCAGGACTGGATCTTGTTTGAAAGGATTTTTATCTTTTTTCTTGACTCCTTGCAATTTCTTAACAGATATGTTTGTCTTTTCTTTTCCTTTTTTGATTATCTGTTTCTTCTCCATTCCCCACCTCCACTTCTGATTCTGGGTCTCTCTTTTCTAGGAACTTCTGAGCACTTCCAGACTTCCGGCACCTTTGCCCTCTGGCTAAATGCAGCCTGCTAGTCCACTGAGAATCTGACCTTGAAATTCAACATTTGTAGCTAATGAGAAAAACCTGTTCTGTAAAAAGGAAGAGGAGCTTAAGGAAAGTTTTAAAAGGAGTCGTGTAAACAGAGTGCTAGTTGTTGAGTAAGCCATAGTGCTTTAGCATTCTCTTTAACAATTAGGGCTTTTGTGAGTTTCAGGAGTGAATTATTGCAGCAACAAAAAGAAGGCATGATAGTGCTTAAGATCAGAGCTTTTCATTCTAACCAGAGATAAGATAATCTAAACTTTCATTCACTTAGTACTGCTATATTTACCTTTAGAAAGTACTATCCACAATACAAAGAAAGAGTGGCTTATCTCTTACATTCTCAGCTCTTTCAGTGTGTGGCCTATTAATTATGCTGTAGTGCCTCATGTAATATATGAATTTTCTGTTCAAGTAAGAGCACTGGCTACTTACAAAGCCCACACAATGGAGTATCAGATCATCCAAGTCTTCAGTGAATATTTTAGTCCAGTAAGAGACGCAAAAGAGCCCACTGGAGAGGGCAGTGAAGGTGGGCAGCACTTTCTAGCAGGAGTTTGGTTATGCACTATAACTGTGTAATTATTTTTAATTAATTAATTAATTAATTAATTTATCTAGCATAATTTTACTTTTTTAGTTTACATCCGAATTAGTTCACGTATGATGCAACATTGATTTCAGGAGTAGATTCCTTAATGCCCTTTACCCATTTAGCCCACCCCCCTCCCACACCCCCTCCAGTAAGCCTCTGTTTCTTCTCCATATTTTTTTTTAATTTTTTTTATTTTATTTTTTTTTAAATTTTTTTTAACGTTTTTATTTATTTTTGGGACAGAGAGAGACAGAGCATGAACGAGGGAGGGGCAGAGAGAGAGGGAGACACAGAATCGGAAACAGGCTCCAGGCTCTGAGCCATCAGCCCAGAGCCCGACGCGGGGCTTGAACCCACGGACCGCGAGATCGTGACCTGGCTGAAGTCGGATGCTTAACCGACTGCGCCACCCAGGCGCCCCTCTTCTCCATATTTATGAGTCTCCTATGCTTTTCCCCTCCCTATTTTTATATTATTTTTGTTTCCCTTCCCTTATGTTCATCTGTTTTGTCTCTTAAAGTCTTCATATGAGTGAAGTCATATGATATTTGTCTTTCTCTGACTAATTTCACTTAGCATAATACTCTCCAGTTCCATCCATGTAGTTGCAAATGGCAAGATTTCATCTTTTTGATTGCCGAGTAATACTCCATTATATATACATACCACATCTTCTTTATCCATTCTTCCATTGATGGACATTTGGGCTCTTTACATACTTTGGCTATTATTGATAGTGCTGCTATAAACATGGGGGTGCATGTGTCCCTTTGAAACACCACACCTGTATCCCTTGGATAAATACCTAGTGGTGCAATTGCTGGGTTGTAGGGTAGTTCTATTTTTAGTTTTTTGAGGAACTGCCATACTGTTTTCCAGAGTGGCTACACCAGTTTGCATTCCCATAGGTACATCTTTTGTAAGCAGTGTGTATAGTTGGATTTTAAAACTCTAACATGAGAATCTCTATCTTTTAAGTACCTAATTATTTTGTTTACATTTATTAAGGTTTTTCATATGTTTGGAATTATTTCTACCATCTTATTTTATGGCTTTTACTTATTTACTTATTTTCCTATGTTTTCTTTTCATTCTTGCATTGCATTAGATTGATCATTGTATTCTTTCATTCTTCCTTCTTCTGATTTAGAAGTTGTAATTTATTTCTATTTTTTGAAGTGTTATCTTTATATTTTTTAACATGTGTATTTGATTCAATAACTCTAAATTCAAACAGTATCTTTACCCTTTTTCTTAATTATAGAACACTTTATTTTTTTCCTTTTTTCTATCTTACATAAATTATCAAACTATTTTCATCTTGATTTTTAAGTCCTTAAAATTGGTCATTGTTTTAATATTTTGCTTTTATAATCAATGATTTTTCAAATGTACCCACATATTTACTAATTTATTTCTTCATCTTAACCTCTTATTTTGTGTTTAATTTATTTATTCATCAAGTGTTTTCTTTATTAGTTTTTTTAGCAAATATATACTAATGGTAAACATTACCTTTTAAAAAACTATTTGAAACTGTTTTTATTTCTTTCTGCACCTTTGGATTTTTATTTAAGTGGGCACAAAGTTCAGGATTGATAATTATTTTACCTCATTATGTGGATATCATTCCATTATCTTCCAGTGTCTATTGTTCTTAAGAATTCGTATCTGATAAAGAGTTAGTATCCAAAATTTATAAAGAATTTAGACAACACCCAAAAATAAATAATCCAATTAAAAAGTGGGCAGAAGACATGAACAGACATTTCTCCAAAGAAGATATACAGATGGCCAACAGACACATGAAAAAATGCTCAGCATCATTCGTCATTGGGGAAATACAAACCAAAACCACAATGACATATCACCTCATATATCACCACATGCTTGTCAGAATGGCTAAAATAAAAACCACAAGAAACAGCAAGTGTTGGTAAAGATATGGAGAAAAAGGAATCCTTATTGACTGTTGGTAGGAATGCAAACTGGTGCAGCCACTGTGGAAAACAATATAGAGGTTACTCAAAAAATGAAAAATAGAATTACCATATGATCCAGTAATTCCATTACTGGGTATTTACCCAAAGAATACAAAAACACTAATTCAATTAGATATATGCTCCCCTATTTTTATTGCAGCATTATTTACAATGGCTAAATTATGGAAGCAGCCCAAGTGTCCATTGAAAGGTGAGTATCTTATCATTTGCAACAACATAGATGGATCATCATATGTGGAATTTAAGAAACAAAACAAATGAACGAAGGGGAAAAAAGAGACAAACGAAAAAACAGATTCTTAATGATAGAGAACAAACTGATAGTTACCAGAGGGGAGGTGGGTGGGTGGGGGATGGGTGAAGTAGATGAAGGGGATCAAGAGTACACTTATCTTGATAAGCACTGAGTAATGCATGGAATTATTGAATCATATTTACATTCATATACAACACAATCCTACTGTACCCCTGAAACTACTATAACGCTGTATGTTAACTAACTGGAATTAAAAAAGTCAAATAGTGGTTCATTATAGGTAATTTTATTTTTTTAATCCAAAGTTAGTTTAATAATTCTTTGCCACTGGTGTCTAGATTTGTCTATTTATTTTTAATTTTGTGTGCTTATTCAACATAAAAATTTTATGTCTTTTCATAAGCTCTTGAAAAATTTCTGCCTTTAGCTTATTTAAGAGTATTACTTTTCCCACATGATTACTATTTATTTCCTGGGACTTCTCTTAGATATATATTGGATTTGATCATTCTAACCTTCATATTTCTTAACCTTCTTTGCTCCTTTTCATGTTTTTATTGCTCAGTATTGTACTGGGATAAGAACATTAAGTTTGTTTTTTCTCTTCATTAGTGCTCCTTTCATTGTTGTCTAATCAGTTTTTAACCAAAGCCATTGAGTCCATTGAGTTAATTTCAGCGACTACATTTTTTCATATCTAGAACTTTTCTTTGATTATTTTTCAGATTTGCTTATTTTTTCTCCATGCTATATTGTTTCTTCCTTATGGTTTTATAACTTATTTTATCTTTTTACACAGTTCAAATACTGTTATTTTATAGTCTTTTTCAAATTGTTCTCTTTCCTCAAGTTCCTAGGGTGCTCATTCTTCTGTTTGCTGTGTCTACTATCATTCATGATGAATTCTTTTCCCATGTATTCTGTGAATTTATATTTTAAATGGTAGGTTTAAAAATCCATATTTATTTATATTATACTGAATATAAACATGAGGTTTCTGGAGCAGAGATTAAAGCTATTATTTCTTATATCAATTAGTTCTCCTTGCTCTAATTATTTCCTCCTTCTAGGGTGATATGTTGAGAGCCAAAGTCATTCTACATGTTCTGAAGTCTGTTGTAAGGAGAGGGACCTTGAAATTATGAACTTGGCAGTTTATGTAGGATAGTTTAAACAGCTGCTGCGCTCCCCTGCAGAGAGGGGGAGAGAAATCTAATCTGTCTAATGTAAGTAAGAAGAAAGGGAAGGCTTCTGGGATTTTACCCTTTGAAATGTGAATGTGTGTCTCCAAGGAGAAGATAAGACTACTGTCTCTGGGTTCACAATGCCTGGTATGTCTCTCTGAACTTTGAAATCGAAGCACATGCTCTCAGGAAGGTAAATCTCTAGGAGCTCTCTCACTATCTGTTCAGTCATATTTAACTTCTAAAGCTGTCATCTAACTCAGGGTCCAGTAAAATTTGCTTAGAAAGCCCTAACCATGTAGAAACATGAAAATACTCATTTCCTGACAGTAACATTTTCAGTGGAACTCATTTTCCCTTCCATGGGAAATCCCATGTGGCCTAGTTTATAAGAATTTTCATCCAAAATGGTTTTGCTTTTGCTTCTTCCAAGTGTCCCAGGGATATCACTGGGCCAGGATTATTATTTTTTTATGTTAAATTATTGGATTGGGGATTTCTGTAAAAACTGTGTAGTTTAATTTGGTTTTTATACATTTATTATTTCTCATTGGAGACACTTTCTCTGCTTGTGGGTATCTG
Organism: Herpailurus yagouaroundi; assembly: GCF_014898765.1. NCBI lineage: Eukaryota > Metazoa > Chordata > Mammalia > Carnivora > Felidae > Herpailurus > Herpailurus yagouaroundi. The sequence goes on along the minus strand of NW_024412411.1, from coordinate 14,454,935 downwards.
GGGAGAAAATGTTCCAAGCAGAAGGAATAGTAAATGTGAAACTTGATGGGAGTGTTGGGCAGTGTGGCTGGAGGGGGAATCAGTGATGGGCAGAACAGCAAGAATGAAGTTAGGGATGTAGTGGGAGATAGAGCTAAAGTAAGGGCTTTGGCTTCTACCCCAAATGAGATAGGAAACCTCTGAAGGGCTTGCAACAGAAGAGGGTCATTATCTGACTTTTGATTTAAATGGGTCACTTTCACACAAATGGTTGTATTAAGAATGGGTTATATAGATGGATAATTGGTAGAATTATCGTATTCAATACTGATTCTCTTCAGTCTGGCCTTTGAGAGAGAAGGTGACTTCTTTTAGAGCTCCATGGAAACCAAATATTTAAATCAGTCAATCCTTGTTGAATGCTGAAATGCCAAAATAGCTCACCAGTCTGCCACATCAAATAATAGCAACTACAAGTTTTATATCCTATACCCTGGGAGAAAGGATATTGTTCTCCTAATTGAAGAATGGCAACTTGGTAGAAGAGGGTTGAAGGCCAAGTTTCTGCCATGACACAATTACTGTAGTTGGATCTCTTTGTAATCATATCAGAGTAGAGATTGATTCTTCCCTAATTAGGTAGCTTAAATCCCTACAACCCAATGGCTGGAGTTTGATGTCCAATCCTGTTAGAGTCTTGTTTATTACTTCAGAATTCATTGGGCAAAGGGAATATCATAAACATGTTACTGCTCCTTTCACTATGAAATTCCTTCAATAAAAAGTGTTTCAGAAGGCATGGTGTCAGATTGTTTGCTCTTATTTTCATGACTACGGGCTGGAGGTTAGGCTAGGGGGTGGATTGTGGGTAGGAGCAGGGAGACAAATTAGCTGTTGAAATTACTCAGGTAAGAGATGATGGCTGCTTTGACCAAGATGTTGAAATAGAGGGGGTAGAAGCAGTCATATTTGAGCTACATTTAGATGGGAGAGGGGTACCTGGGTGGGTCAGTCAGTTAAGCGTGCATCTCTTGATCTCGGCTCAGATCTTGATCTCACAGCCATGAGTTCAAACCCTGCATTGGGCTCCAAGCTGGGTATGAAGCTTACTTCAAACAACAACAACAACAACAACAACAACAACAACAACAACAAACAGGGAGAGCTGATAGGATTTGCTGAATGTGATAGAGAAGATTTATAATAATTTTATGGTTCTTGTTTTTCCTACTTAGAAGAAGTGAGTTTCTATTTATTGAGGTGGGAAGAATATGCACACTCAATAATTGTGTGATGAATGAAGTAATGAAGGAAAAAATGAATAGAAGATTTAAAAAATATGTATAAACATAAGATCCTGTACCATCAGCATGCTTTTGGTGATTAAACTATAGCTCCAGCAAGGCAGGGACTATTGTGTTCACTGCTGTATATCTGGAAACTAATATAGTACCTTGTATATAATGCAACCTATCTGTCTGTATATCTGTCTTTGTGGCTGTTTTTCTCTCTCTGTGTGTCTGTGTGTGTGTGTGTGTGTGTGTGTGTGTGTGTATTTATACATATGTATTTAAATATACACACACATATACTTTATTTTTTTTAAATGTTTTTGAGAGAGACAGAGTGTGAGTGGGGGAGGGGCAGAGAGACAGAGGGAGACACAGAATCTGAAGCAGGCTCCAGGCTTTGAGCTGTCAGCACAGAGCTCAACCTGGGGCTTGAACTCACAAGCAGTGAGATCATGACATGCACTGAAGTTGGATGTTTAACTGACTGAACCATCCAAGTGCCCCCACTCACATATACTTTAAATGAAGGAATGTTGGAATAAAGAAATGGATGCATGTGACATACTTTGAATTTTAGGTGCTGCAGAAATTTTACAATGAATACTGGTTATAGTGTCTTGGTTCCAATTTAAGTCTCTTTTTTGGGATTAATGGAAACTTATGCCTTGTACTTCTATTTGTGCTTATGACCTTACCACAGCATTATAACTTAATGAAGTTAATTTTTCGATATTCAGTATGGCAGACATTTTTTTTTTGTCCAGAGGAAATTTATTATACAAATGCTGCAGACAACTACAAACTATTACTGTTTTTTTGTTTTTTATCTTCTCCTGGTAGTAATAATCCTTTACCTTTAAAAAAATTGCTTAGAAATTATGAATACATTCACAATTGTATGAGGCAGGCAGGGTGAGCATTATTAGTCATTTATTTAGCTAAGAGAGATATGAGATCAGAAGAATAAGACTAGGTCACAGAACTAGTAAGCTATGATGCCAGGATTTAAGTTGAGTCTGTAGCTATTCAGCTAAACAATTCTACCTCTTAATCAGTTGTAGCAGTAGTAACATTAGCATTTTAGAGTAAGTACCTTGTGTTCTACAGAGAGAGCTGTGACATACTCAAGTAATGATAGAGTAGAGGACAGTGGCTTGAATCCTGGTCTACAATTTCTTTGGCAAGTTATTTTGTTAATTTCTCTAAACTCAGTTTCCTTATCTGAAATGGGTACAAATCTATCTCAAAGGGTTCCTGTGAGATTTGAATAGGTAGTATATTAAATACATAGTATAATACTTACCTAACAGAAAATACCAAGATAATATAACCTGCCATTATTATTATATGCTCCAGTTTTCTTCAATGTCACTCTCCATCTCTTGTGAAGTAAGTACCAGTCCTTGGGGATGATATTTTTTAATCTGCCCCCACACTTCTCATTTCTCTTATCTTCATTTTATCTCTTTTCAACCTTAAATGGTATATTAATTTGCTGTGAATCTTCTGATACTTTCTATTTTGATGTACATGACTTGTTAATGACACTTTATAATTTTGAGGGATGTTCAAGAAAGCACAGTATTGCCTATTTTTCCCCTGACTAAATTTTCATTTTTTACCAGTTTGTAGTTATTATTGAATGATTAATTTAGTATGAGGCCCCTGAAGCAAAGAATATATCCAACTTGAAGTATTCCATAGATCATTTAGATTGTTTTTTGTTCTTAGCTCTATAGCATGAGCTACTCTAGCCCCAAATTCTGGATATGGTGAAATGTGTCTGACTGGGATAGTTTCCCCATCAACTTTGGCAATACTGTCCATTTATCCTTCCGTTCAATTCAACAAATATTTATTGACTCTACTGTATCAGTTAGGAATTCCATTCACCAGCAAGTAACAGAGACCTCAATACTGTGCTTGAGGAAATGAGTTTTTTTTTTCTTTCAAAACAAGAAGTCAGTACTGATGCAGTCACTCTATTATTTTGTCAATTACTCAGCTTCCTACTATCTTTCTATTCCACTATTCATAACATGTGGCTTTTGTCTTCCTGCCTATCATTTCATTATAGCAAGGTAGTTACTACTCCATACTCACATGCAAACTGCAGATTGGAAGTGTAAGAAATAAAGAAAAAAAAAATAATTGGCTGTATTAAATAAGAAAAACAAAATTTTCCCCTGTGTTTATTGCTCAGAACTGGGTCACAGTTACATAATTCCACTACCTGAAAGGCAGTCTAAGAATGTGAATGTTTTGGCAGAAAAAATGGGAAAATGGATTTAAAAAAAAATTTTTTTTTTCAACGTTTATTTATTTTTGGGATAGAGAGAGACAGAGCATGAACGGGGGAGGGGCAGAGAGAGAGGGAGACACAGAATCGGAAACAGGCTCCAGGCTCTGAGCCATCAGCCCAGAGCCCGATGCGGGGCTCGAACTCATGGACCGCAAGATCGTGACCTGGCTGAAGTCGGACGCTTAACCGACTGCGCCACCCAGGCGCCCCGGAAAATGGATTTTGGGTAGGCAGCTGGCAGTGTTTATCACATTATTTGTTGTGCTTAACACTGGGACAATATAAAGATACATAAGGCACAATATTTTTCTTTTCCACAGTCAAGGGAAAAACCATGGAAGGACGTTATTATGAAAAGATGTGGTAATATTGACAAATTGATAATAATAGTTGAAATGTAGTATGATGGGAGCACACAAGAGGAGGGGAGGGACTGACTCAACCTTCAGTTCAATTCACCTACTAGTTATTGAATGTTCCAATACTCTTGGAGATGCAAAGAAGATAAAAACATATTTCTTCATTTTGGGGAGTGTGTTAGTCTTCTAGGGCTGCCATAACAAAATTCTGGAGACTGAGGGCTTAACCAATAGAAGGTAATATTCTCACAGTTTCAGAGACTGGAAGTCCAAGATCAAGGTGCCAACAGTAGTGATGTTGGGTGAAGGCTCTCCCATTGGGTTGTAGACAACTGCCTTCCTTGCTGTGTGCTCATGTGACCTCTTATATGTTTATATGAAAGAGCATGCTCTTTAGTATCTCTTCTTATAATAAGGACACTAAACATATCTGATCAGGGCCCCGCCCTTATAACCATTTAGTCTTAATCACTTCCTTAGAAGTCCTGTCTCTAAATACAGCCCTACTAGGGTTTAGAGCTTCAACATATGAATTTTGGGAGAACACAAACATTCACTTTGTACCAGGGAGTTTATCACATGCTAGGCTGATATCTCCCCTTGGCAGTTTCCATCTCCTTTCTAAGGCTGTTATGTGACTTGGAAAAGTGAAGACAGTAGAGACATTGGAGGTAAAAACCAGGGAATATATTCTCTGGTTTAAGTATACGCAATAAAAACGTTGAAAAATTGACTGAGTGCCTCCCATCTCTGGCCTCCCCAGGCCCAGGAGTGCAAGGATTTCTCTTACTCTTATAGTGTTGCTGTGATATGGACTATGAGCCTGGCATCACACTGAGGCTGTGTAGTAGTCATCACCCAGGAAACTGCCAAAATATTTTTTGCCCAATGTCATGTTTTCTTGTCTTCCCTTTCCTTATAGAAATAAGTTTTGTCACAATTGTCAATATACCTGAAAGAAGAGAAAAATCTGTTTTTCCCCTTAACTATATTCTTTTCTCTCTTCTATTCATTTTGGCAAGCATCTTGACATTTAGAGGGAATACAGAATAAACTTGAGACTGAAAAAGGAAACCAAGAGAGGAAGGATGACAGTAAAGGTGTTTTACGTCAAGCAGAGAGAAATGACTTTAATATATATCTATTGTACAGCCTTTGTGTCTTTATATATGCTGGATTCCCTAGTGTGTATAACTTCCATAGGAACCCAAGTCCAGCTAAAGTAATTGCTTTTTTTTGATGAATAGTAAAGTTAGGAATAGAAGCTGCTAATACAAAAATATATTTGCAGCTATTCTTTGAAAAATTGCCCTTTATTTTCTAGTGAAAGTTAACAAATAAGCACCACCAAAAATTAAAACAGAACAAAACAAAATAACCCAAACACGAAACAAATGAAACTATAGAATTCCAACTGCCCTTCCCAAATAAAAACTTAACCACCAGCATCACCAGCAACAAACCTCACAAATGCAAATAAATTATAACACACCTAATCATGTTCTCAGTTTTTAGAAGCAGGAACTTAATTTGGAAGACTGTCCATAAAGAGCATGGAACTAAGCTTCTCTTTAGGATCTTCTAATGGAGAACAGCTGTGAAGAAATTGGAGCAGAGACAAAACAAATTGATTAAAATATTGAGAAGTGGAGGATGATTCTGTAAAATAAAAAAAAATGGCTTTTTCATCATGTAAAGACCTTGAGTGAGTTTGTATCATATGAGAGGAATTATGACCAATTGTCCTCAGCCATATGGAACAACATAAAAACAAGCTAAAAAGGTAAAAAACAAACAAAAAAAAATGCATTAGGTACTTGGGTGCCAGGTAGTGTGCTACATAAAGTATAAATATTATCTAGTTTAATCTTATTAAATGATCATTAAATTATCTATTGAGTTAGATATTTTTACTCTCCTTATTTAATAAATGTGGAAATTGAGGCTGAGAAGAGTTAAAAAGCTTCTAGGAAGTTACAAATAATACCAAGTAGTAGCATTAGGATCAGGATCAGAACCAAGCAAAGAATCATGGAAAGAGCATTCTAGGCAGTAAAGGTAGAAATGTTAAAACTTCAAGGTCAGGACAAGTTTGGTGTGTTTGTATGTTTGAGACCACCTTTGTGGCTGATGTTCACTAATGACCCTGATGAAATAGGCAAGGCTAGACAAGCAAGACCTTTCTTTTATGCCAAGTAAAGAATTTTATTTTTTATGTAAGGATACTAAGAAGGCTTAAAGGCAGGAGAGTGATGTGATCCAGTTTAATATTTTAAGATAATTCTGGCTGCTGTAGATTGGGTGGGTGTGTGGTGGTTGCTCAGTGAACAGTGAAATCATCTCTGTTGCAGTAACATAAGAGATGATGGTGACGTGGTTTGGTGGTGAAGATGGGGAGAGAGGTGGATACATTCAAGATACATATTTTTAGGTACTATTTATGGGATATGATGATGGGTTAGTTGTGGTTTAGTGGTAGAGAGGTTGAAGAAGTTATCAAGGCTAACCACTAGATTTCTGCAAGAGTAACTGGGTTGACGGATATAACATTTGCAGATATGAGTTAGATTGAAAGATGAAGTCTGAGATGCCTGTTAGAAGTACAGGGGAAATGTTATATAGGGAGTTGGATATGTAGATTTTGAACCTAAAATTTATTTTGGGAGTTGTTGGTATGTAATATTTAAAGCCACAAGAGTAGTTGAGGTTTCCTAGGGAGACTTTAGAGTAAAAAGAGGATTAGAAACAAACTGAACAGCTCCAGTATTTAGAAATATGAAAGAGGAGGAGCAGGCAAAGGAGTCACAAAAAGAAAAACCGGAAGAGTAGGAGGGAAACAGATTATAGAGTTTTATAATGGAGTTTTAGTTATACTATGGAAGCCAAGAAAATAAAAGAAAGAAAGAGAATTCAATTCTTTTGAAAGCTTCTGAAAGATCAAATAGAATAAGACTCATGGGAAATGGTGGATGAGTTTGACTTTTGTGAGTGTAGTTTTAATGTCTTGATGGGAGTAAAAGCCAGTTTGGAGTAGGCTGGAGTGAACTGAATTCTATTACCTGCAAAATTTCAGATAAGACGTCCTGAAAAAAATCCCTGTTGTAAAACACGTAGAAATACTGGATAGAAGAGCAATGATAATATTATTTTCACAAGTGAGCTCACAAGGAATTAAGAGAAATCTCTGGGGGTCAAAAAAGGAATTGGAAATCAGAGTTGTTGGTAGTTGCTGGTATTAAGGTTGTCTCTGAGGGCATTTGCTGATTTTAATGACTTTAATGACTATAGTAGAACTGGAGAAAAAAATCCCTGCACTCACACAGGTGGAATGGTATCCCTGAGAACCCATAGAAAGTCATCACTTTAACTTTATGATTAATGTGAAGATGGAGTTGAAAAATTATATCTCCCTGTCAATTGAAAATGATAACAAGGCAAATTGTGTCTTTTGGCTTCGGTTCTGAATAGAAAACAATACATGTGTCTTGAGAACTGATAACCACAAAAGCCTACTCTCATATCACTTTAAATTTTGAATTCTGTGTCATTTTTGTGGTCTGAGTTATCTAGAGCAGAGGGGAAAAAACTTCCTTTTTTAAGTTTATTTAGAGAGAGAGAGGGAGAGGGAGAGAGAGAGAGAGAGGGAGAGAGAGAGAGAGAGAGAGAAACGAACATGTGCAGGGAGGGACAGAGAGAAAGAGAGAGCGAGAATATTAAGCAAGCCCCAAGCAGACAATGTGCTATCAGTACAGAGCCTTCTGCGGGGCTTGATCTCAAGAACCATGAGATCATGATCTGAGCCAAGATCAAGAGTTGGATGTTTGACTGAACCACCCAGGTGCCCCAAGCGGGGGGGGACTTTTTAGTAGTTCTGGGTTGGTAGCACTTTTGGGTGATTGGCAGAAACAAATACCTATCATCCTTTGCTGAATGCAGCTTCAATCCAGGCTTCACAGTTTCCTCAGAAAAAACTTTGAGAAAACATGAATTGACAATCCAGATTACAAAATACATGAGAAATATGTCACCATGAGTGAGACTCAGAAGAAAATCTCTCTAAACTCTTTAGGTAATGTTTAAATGTTTAAAGAATAGATCCTGGGGCACCTGTGTGGTTCAGTTGGTTAAGGTCCAACTCTTCATTCAGGTCAGGTCATGATCTCAGGGTTTGTGAGATCTAGCTCTAGCCTTGCCTCAGGCTCTGTGCTGACAGCATGGAGACTGCTTGGAATAAATCTTTCCACGCTCTCTGTCCCTCCTCCACTTGCACGTGTGTGTGCATGCTCCCTCAGTCTCTCCTTTTCTCTCTCTCTCTCTCTCTCTCTCTCAAACAAACAAACAAACAAACAAACAAACAAACACAAAAAGAATGGACTCTATAAGAATAAGAAAGGAACAAGATGCAGTAAAGGATGATGCTGGTTAAGAAATACAACATAGAACTTCTAAAGATGAAAGTTACAATAATTCAAATAAAAAAGTAAATTAGAGATTAATGAAATAAAAGATGGAGTTGCAGAAATTGTCACAAAGAGATGACAAACATGGAAGAGAGGTTAAAAGGTATTAGAATGAGAAGGCCTGATATGTCTCATTGGAGTTGTAGAAGAGATTGGACATAGTGTGGCAGAAGTGATTTGCAAGTCCTGGATGAGAATTTTCCAGAATTGGTAAAGGACATAATTCTCTATTTCAGGAAGCACAGAAAATCCCAACCAAGAAAATGAATGTATTAGAAAAGAAGAAAGGATGGAAATTAATGGGCTAAGAATTTAGTTTAGGAAGTTAGAAAGAGGACAGAATAAACTCAGTGAGTAGGAAAAAAGAAAATAATAAAATGGAAAAGACACTGAAAAAGAAGACAAATAGAGTAAAGATAACATTACAGTAAATCAGCTTTTGGCCAGTTTGATAATAGAGAGAGTGGAGGAGAGAAAGGAGGGAGGTGGGGGGAAGGGAGGAAGGAATGCAATTAGGAATGAAAAATGGGTGTGTCAGTGTTTGATAAACTAAAAGGAGAGAAAAGATCAAGGCTGTGTGTAAATGATTCACATATAGATGTCAAAGTGGACTTATTGTTTGGTTTCCTTGAAAGCAATAAAGTTAAGATAGATTTGGAATACTGTGTCCTAAAAACTCTTCCCTTATCTGAAGCTATTTGCCTGGGTCCTAAATAGAGGTTGCTTATCTGTGTCAAAATGACTTAGATCCTCCAGGAAAGAGTGGGATATTTATTCTTATGAATATAATTTCAAAAGCAGTCTCTAATCATTTATGATTTTAGAGTAAAATGACACAGATGAGGTAGCTTAAACAACAGAAATTCATTTTCCCACAATTCTGGGGACTAGAAGTCCAAGATCAAGGTGTCAGCAGACTTGCTTTCTTCTGAACTTTTCTTATTGGCTTGCATATGGCTATCTTATGTCTTTGTTTTCACATAGTCTTTCTCCTGTGTGTATCTGTGTCCTAATCTCTTCTTCTGACACCAGTTGTATTGGATTAGAGCCCACTCTAATTACCCCATTTAATTTAAATACCTCTTTATCTTCAAGTATAGTCAGATTTTGAGGTACTGGGAGTTTAGGGACTTCAAAATAAGGATTTATTTATGGGGGTGTGGACACAATTTCATCCATAACAAATATGTTGTTCATCATTATATTTCTGGAGCCTATTACAGTTACTAACCCTTAGTATTTATTTGTTGAATAAATAAAAGGAAGTTAAATGATCAGGATGGGAGAAGTTTGAAGACTTAAAATCATAGTAAAGTTTGGATTTAATAGCAGCCAACATACTGTCAGTTAGTGGAACTCATTCTCCCTAAGGGGCTAATAGTTTAAGATGATCTTCAAACTTTTGGGATAAACATTTCCGACTTTAGCCATTTACTTTTTTATTCCACCTGATCAGTGTGTGGTCAAAATTGTAGCCATTTTATTTAGCAAAGTAAACTTACTTGAAATAAGAAAACAAGGGAAGATTTCTCATATGAATACTTAAATTTAGAAGCCAATTTAGTTACACATAAAAGATTAAATGGAACAGCTACCTATTGACGTCACATTACAATTTGATTTTTTTATACAACCAATGCACATTCTGTTGTGTCTTTTCTCTAAACAATGTAAAACAACCATGATTCATTAGACTAAAAGGTTTTGTTAAAATGGCAGAATATATTTTTCTTTAACATAAAAAGCTTTTTATTACAACTTTTTCATTTAAAAATAAATTTATGCAGAAAAAGCATTTGGCAAAATACAGCATCCTTTTAATAAAAACCCTCAAGAAAGTTGTGATAGAAGGAACATACCTTAACATCATAAAAGCCATATGTGAAAGGCCTACAGCTAATATCATCCTTAATGGGGAAGAATGGAGAGCTTTCCTCCTGAGATCAGGAATATGACAGGGATGTCCACTCTCACCACTGTTGTTTAACATAGTGTTGGAAGGCCTAGCCTCAGCAATCCGACAATAAAATGAAATAAAAGGCATCCAAGTTGGCAAAGAAGTCAAACTTTCACTTTTCACAGGTGACATGATACTTTACATGGAAAGCCCAAAAGAATCCATCAAAAAATTGCTAGAACTAATACATGAATTCAACAAAGTTGCAAGATATAAAATCATTGTACAAAAATCGGTTGCATTTCTATACACTCATAATGGAGCAACAGAATGAGATATCAAGGAATTGATCCCACTTACAATTGCACCAAGAATCACAAAATACTTGGGAATAAACCTAACCAAAGGGGCAGAAGATCTGTATGCTGAAAACTATAGAAAGTTTGTGAAAGAAATATTGAAAAAGACACAAAGAAATGGAAAAACATTTCATGCTCATGGATTAGAAGAACAAATATTGTTAAAATGTCAATACTACCTTGGGGCACCTGGGTGTCTCAGTTGGTTAAGTGTCTGACTTTGACTCAAGTCATGATCTCACAGTTTGTGAGCTCAAGCCCCACGTCAGGCTCGGGGCTTACAGCTCAGAGCGTGGAGCCTGCTTCGGATTCTGAGTCTCCCTCTCTTTCTGCCCCTCCCCCCTCTCTCAAGTGAATAAACGTTAAAAATAAATAAATAAACACACAAATAAATAAATAAATAAATAAATAAATAAAATGTCAATACTATCCAAAGCAATCTACACATTTGATGCAATCCCAGTCAAAATAGCACCAGCATTCTTCTCAGAGCTAGAACAAACAATCCTAAAATTTGTATGGAACCACAAAAGACCCTAAATAGCCAAAGTAATGTTGAAAAAGAAAACCAAAGCTGGAGGCATCACAATCCCAGACTTTAGCCTCTACTAAAAATAATCTACTGATTACAGCACTACTAATCAAGACAGTACGGTATTGGCAAAATCAAAAACAAAAACAAAACAAAACAAAACAAAGAAACACACATAGACCAAAGGAACAGAATAGACAACCCAGAAATTGGACCCACAAATGTAAAGCCAGCAAATCTTTGACAAATCAGGAAGGAATATCCAATGGAAAAAAGAGTCTCTTTAGCAAATGGTGCTGGGAGAACTGGACAGCAACATGCAGAAGAATGAAACTGGACCACTTTCTCACACCATACACAAAAATAAATTCATAATGGATGAAAGACTTAAATGTGAGACAGGAAACCATCAAAATCCTACAGGAGAAGATAGCAACCTATTTGACCTTGGCCACAGCAACTTCTTACTTGACATATCTCTGAAGGCAAGGGAAATAAAAGCAAAAATTAACTGTTGGGACCTCATCAAGATAATAACTTCTGCACAGCAATGGAAACAATCAACAAAACTAAAAGGCAACCAATGTAATGGGAGAAGATATTTGCAAATGACATCAGATAAAGGGTTAGTATCCAAAATCTATAAAGAATTTACCAAACTTAACACCTGAGAAACAAATAATTCAGTGAAGAAATGGGCAGAAGACATGAATAGACACTTTTCCAAAGAAGACATCCACATGACTAATAGACACATGAAAAGATGCTCAACATCACTCATCATCAGGGAAATATAAATCAAAACCACATAGAGATACCACCTCACACTGGTCAGATTGGCTAAAATTAACAACTCGGGAAACAACAGATGTTGGTGAGGATATGGAGAAATGGGAACCCTCTTGCACTGTTGGTGGGAATGCAAACTGGTGCAGCCACTCTGGAAAACAGTATGGAGGTTCCTCAAAAAATTAAAAATAGAATTACGCTACAACCCAGAAATAGCACTACTAAGATTTTATCCAGAGGATGCAGGAGTGCTGATTCATAGGGGCACATGTGCCCCAATGTTTATAGCAATACTATCAACAATAGCCAAATTATGGAAAGAGCCCAAATGTCCATTAACTGATGAATAGATAAAGAAGATGTAGTATATGTATACAATGGAATACTACCTGGCAATGAAAAAGAATGAAATCTTGCCAGTTGCGACAATGTGGATAAAACTGGAGGGTATTAATGCTAAGTGAAATAAGTCAGTCAGAGAAAGACAGATAATATATGGTTCACTCATATCTGGAAGTTGAGAAACTTACCAGAAGACCATGAGGGAAGGGAAAGAAAAAGAAAATAATTATAAACAGAGAGGGAGGCACACCATAAGAGACTCAAGTACAGAGAAAAAACTGAGGGTTGATGCGGGTGGTGGGGGTGGGGGGGGATGGGTGATGGGCATTGAAAAGGGCACTTGTTGGAATAAACACTGGGTGTTGTACACATAGGTGATGGATTACAGAAATCTCCTGAAGCCAAGAGCATTCTGTATACACTGTATATTAGCTAACTTGACAATAAATTATATAAAAAAAGGAAAAAAATAAATTTATATTCTAAATTTAAAAAGGATATGTATAGGGCAGTAAAAATACTTTGTATGATAACATAATGATAGATAACATGTCACTATATATTTGTCCAAACCCATAAATGTACAACATGGAGTTTGGACAGTAATGTAAACTATGAACTTTGGGTAATTGTCAGTGTAGGTTCTTCAGTTATAACAAATGGGATACTTTGGTGGGGGATCTTTGATAATTAGGGAAACTATGTAAGTGTGGGGTCAAGGAGTATATGGGAAATCCCTGTACTTACCTTTACCTCAACTTTGCTCTGAATGCTAAATTGCTCTTAAAAAATAAAGTATGAATTAAAAAAATTTTTTTTGTGCAAACACATACACACATATATACATCCCCCAAACTGGATGTGTAATATCTTTTGTAATGTAGATCTAATCAGGGCATAGTAGAGATAGTATAGGTGTTAGAGTTAGAACCAAGTGGGTTTGCACTGTGGTTGTATTATTCATGCTGTATCATTTAGTTAAGTATTTAAACCTTATAAGACTGTAAAATGTGAAAAATAGTATTCTATCCCACAGAGTTGGTGTGAAGATTAGATGTTTGTAAAATGCCTGCAATATTTATCTGCTCAATAATTTACTAAATAAATGGGAGCTATTATTATGACTGATTATTATTATTAAAATAAATTAATTTTCATGAGAATCTCAAAAGTTTGTCTTTGTTATCTTATAATAAGAATTGTTACTTTTTAAAGAGTACGAGCAACATTTTGCGGTTGTAAAAGTAAAATCCTACTTATTTCCCTTAGAAACCTGAAACAAAATAATTTCCTTCCAAGTTAACAAATGGCACTATTAGTTTTTATGCTAATTAGCAAAACTTATTTTGCATTTGATCTGTAAGCATGATTGCAGTAGAGTGTGCATCTTGTGGAGGCATGTTAACTCTGTCAGACTTGAAACGCCTATTGGAGTTAAAAGATCTCTAAATGTTCTCAAACATTTTGTCTTTAATATGTCTCAACTTTAAAGTAACAGAAAACACTATACCAACACTTTACTTTTCAAATTGATAAATCCAGAGTATTACAGTTTTTAAGATGAAATTTGTTCTTTTATTTAATGGGTAAGGCATCCTTTAAAAAACAAAGCCACAAGTTATATTGTAAGGGATGGGTTTTAGAATCAGCAGATGTATGTGTGGTTTTTGGATAAATTGTTGAATATCTCTATGCTCATTTGTAGAATGGATACAGTACATCCAATGACACAGAGTCTTTCAAGATACTGAATTCCTTAACATGCTGTTTAATACATAGCAGGTACAGAGTTTTCTGGGGAAACTGGAAGAGGTTGATCCATCACTGTTTTAGTGTATGTTTATCACCTGGATTTATGTTTCATTTGTTCTATTCCTTTGCTTATGTTAATTTTGTTTTTTAATGTTTTAAATTCCACTTCCTGGGCACCTGGGTGGCTCAGTCAGTTGAGCACCTGACTCTTGATTTTGGCTCAGATCATGATCCCAGGGTCATGGTATCAAGCCCTGCATGGAGCTCTGCTCCGTGCTGAGTGTGGAGCCTGTCTGGTTTTTCTCTCTCTTTCCCACTGTGCCTCTTCCCCTCTCGTGCACTCTCCCTCTCTCGCTAAAAAATATAAAATAAATTAAAAAATAAATTCTACCTCTTAATCTTTTTTTCTCCTCATGGCTATATTTCATTCTTAATTTTTTAACCCTTGAATCTCCTTTTCAATTTGCATTTCTATTGATTTTCACTGTATTTTATTTTGTGACCCTTATTTTCTTTATTACTTTTAATACTTTATCTCTGGTAAATTTAAGTCAGTCAGAGAAAGACAAATATCATGATTTAACTCATATGTGGAATTTAAGAAACAAAACATATGAACTTAGGGGAAGGGAAGGAAAAATAAGATAAAAACAGACAGGAAGGCAAACCATAAGAGACTCTTGAATACAGAGAACAAACTGAGGGTTGCTAGAGGGGTGTTGGATCAGAGGATGGGCCAAATGGGTGATGGACATTAAGGAGGGCACTTGTTGGGGTGAGTACTGGGTGTTACATGTAAGTGATGAATCACTAAATTCTATTCCTGAAACAAATAAATAAGCAAATAAATATAATTTTATTTCATTGGTTTATTACCTTTTAATTTCTTTTAAGTTAACATGACTTACTATGTCTCTTCATTTTCACTTCCTCTCCTTATTTAAAATTTTTGATTTTTTTGATGAAAAAAACCCTCATTTCTAAATCTATTATTTTTTGAAAACTTTCCATTCTATTGTCATTCATTGTTTTTTCTTAACATTGAATGTCTGTAATTTAATTTATTTTCTTTTTATGTTTTATTTTATTTTGTGATTTGTTTATTAAGTATCAGGAAGCATGGATTTAGGATGGTAGAAAGAGGAAACTGTACAGAATTAAAAGAAATGATCAGTCTGTCTTCCTCCTGGTAGTCTCTGTTGCCCCTTGGCTCTCCTACAGATATTTCATCACTTTAAAAAAATTTTTTTAACGTTTTTATTTTATTTTTGAGACAGAGAGAGACAGAGCATGAATGGGGGAGGGTCAGAGAGAGAGGGAGACACAGAATCTGAAATAGGCTCCAGGCTCTGAGCTGTCAGCACAGAACCCGACGCAGGGCTCAAACTCACGGATGGCGAGATCATGACCTGAGCCGAAGTCGGTCGCTCAACCGACTGAGCCACCCAGGCGCCCCCATCACTTTTTTTTTTTTCTTCAACATTTTATTATTTATTTTTGGGACAGAGAGAGACAGAGCATGAACGGGGGAGGGGCAGAGAGAGAGGGAGACACAGAATCGGAAACAGGCTCCAGGCTCTGAGCCATCAGCCCAGAGCCGAACTCACGGACTGCGAGATCGTGACCTGGCTGAAGTCGGCCGCTTAACCGACTGCGCCACCCAGGCGCCCCTCCCCATCACTTTTAAAGAGGGCTTCTAAAGAGCACCACTCCATGTGACTCATCAGATTTCAGGTGACTCATTGGATACAGGGTCTACCTTCCTCACTGTAGGAATTATTTTTTAATTCCTTCGTCAATAAGAAATATTTGATTTCCTGTAGTAGTACTTTCTAACATCCCACACACCCTGGACCTCTCACTGGGAACTGAACATTGTGAAATCCCAGCTGCGTGACATACATAGCTATTAGATTTTGAGGAAGCTGCCAATGGCATGCTCTAATCTCGAAGGAGATGGTAGGCAGGAGATGATTTTCTGGAAAAGATCTCTTGTCTAACCTTCATGATAAACATTCTAGAAAGAGGCACAACAGCCAACTGTTAGAGTATTCTAGCTTTGACTTTATAGAAGTATGCTTCTAATACACTTATGAGAAAGAAATTGCCTTTCAGTAAGAACTGCACTTGCTAGACTCATTGAAGGCCTCCATATTGACAAATCAAGTGTATATTTTTTGATTCTCACCTAGCTTGTGTTCTCAGAAACATTCCCAAGGTTGACAATTTCCTGTGTATTCAAACACTTCCTTTACTTGATTTCCAACATTTTTTTTTTTTTTTCTCCTGACTCACAAGTTTCTTTTTAGTCCCCTGGGCAAATTCCTGCTTTTCTGATGTGTTTCCACATATTGATGATCCTTGGGTCTTGGTGCTTTCTTCTTTCTACACTTTCCCCAGCTGATTGCATGTTTTCATGAGTTAAGATTTTGTCAATAGACTTATGACACCTCAGATTTTATTTGTAGCCAAACATCTTCTCTGAATTTATTTATTCAACAATGTTTTTGAGCACCTCTTATATACATGTTGATTAAGCACAGTGAACAACATATGCATGATTTCTTATAGAACTTGTATTTTAGTGGGTAAAGAAAGGCAATATAATAAATAACTAAAGTATGTAAAAATGTCAAATGGTGATAAGGGCTATAGAGAATAAAGCAGGGAAGAAGCAGAGACAGCACCAGGATGAGAGAAACATTGAAATTTATTTTTTAAAATTTTTTTATTAAAAAAAATTTTTTTTACATTTATTTATTTTTGAGAAAGAGACTGAGACAAAGCATGAGCGGGGAGGGGCAGAGAGAGAAGGAGACACAGAATCTGAAGCAGGCTCCAGGCTCTGAGCAACCAGTCAGCACAGAGCCTGATGCTGGGCTCAAACCCACAAACTGTGAGATCATGACCTGAGCCAAAGTTGGACACTGAGCCACCCAGGCGCCCCAAGAAATATTGCAATTTAAAATGAGATGTTTTGGGGCGCCTGGGTGGCGCAGTCGGTTAAGCGTCCGACTTCAGCCAGGTCACGATCTCGCAGTCCGTGAGTTCGAGCCCCGCGTCAGGCTCTGGGCTGATGGCTCGGAGCCTGGAGCCTGTTTCCGATTCTGTGTCTCCCTGTCTCTCTGCCCCTCCCCCGTTCATGCTCTGTCTCTCTCTGTCCCAAAAATAAATAAAAACGTTGAAAAAAAAATTAAAAAAAAATGAGATGTTTTGGGAAAGTCTTACTGAAAGGTAATCTTTGAACAAAGACTTAAAAGGAAAGAGGCAACAAGCAAGTGACTATCTGGAAGAATATTTCAATTAAAGAGAATAGTTAATGCAAAAGTCTTAAGGTTGAGTGTTACTCTGAGCTATCTCTTCAGCTAATGGGTTTGGATCTGAAACTTGGCTTAGGTCTCCATGCTGAGGAGGAGATTACAATTTTTACTGGACACCCACCTTCAGCCTCCTTCTCCTTATTGTGGCTTTTTGTGATTTGGGATGTTGCCCTTATGAACATCATGCTCTGTTAACTAATGCCAAAGTTCCCCATGTGTCAGTCCTTTTGGCTGTTCCTCTGACATTGCCACTCATAATGGTAATTATGTCCTCCTGGCTTTTGTCAGTTAAATGCTTCCACTTTTCTAACTCTGTGACCATCTCTGCTTCTATCATCTTAGGCCCACAAAGAGTCACTTCTGAATTTTTTAGTGAATCTGGTGCCCCTCTTTACCAGTATGTTCCTGATGGCCTTGGTTAATGTTGTGTTCGCAGGGAATTTGTATAGAACATAATCCTGGTTCCTTTGGCCTTTTGAAATATATCTATTCCAGTATACCTACTCCCCTTAACCTCTTTTCCTTGCCTCTACCATCTTCTAGAGAAGCACAGGAATTTCTCCTTAACTGAGGGTTACTGTTGTTTCTCTCATGCATCTAAGTGCCAATCCTACAGAAGCTTTGCCCCATCCCTGGATATCTTGGTTTAGATATTAAATCCCATGTCACAGTGTCTCCAAGTTGAAGAATTCTTGCTTAATTACTCTGACATTCTAGTCCCCTTATCAAGTATCCTCAAAATCTAATCCCAGGTGTGCTTCCTTAGTTCCTGCTAGTATATTCCAGGTAGTTCTTATAATTCTTTAGATATACAGTCTTTTTCCTCCTTTATCAGGCTTGTCAAGTCATCAGCTTGGTTATGCTAGGATTTGACACTAATTCTGGTCTTACAGCAAGGAGAAGAGGTAGGGGAAGCTCTTGAGGGGGCATCTGTTGCTTTGTAGAGGAGAAATTTCATCCATATTCCACTGGTCACAATTAAGTTATCTGGCTATCTAACTCCAAAGGAAGCTTGGTAATGAAATCTGTGTTTTAAGGAAGCAGAAGTAACAGGTTTGATAAGCATGTAGTCAATTTCTGCCAAAATTTCTTTAGGGCTTACGAGTAAGTTGTCCTGGAAGTAAATTGACCTTTTTTAGCTTTTGACATGCTACTTTTTAGGCATAGAGTAATTCCACTAGGATTAGCTTTCTTCTTCTGTAGCTATAGCAGCAAATGTTTGGTCAAGCATACTTTCTACCAGTGATTGCACCCCCACCCCTGTTCATTATTATTATTATTTTTTTAGATTGTCTAAATTATGTTTCATATGTTTTCATTATGTTTAATTATGTTTCATCTCATATTTTTGTGTTTCTAAAAGATTTTATACATTGGTATATCTTAAATTGGGATAAATTTTTTTTTTACTTTAAAAACATATTGAGGTAGAAATTAAATAACACAGAACTATTGAACATAAGGTGAATGTTGTATAATGGGATATACATTCTTGAAAGGTTCCTTCCCAATCAAATCAAACTTTGCCATTTGTAGATACTAAAAATTAGAGGTTTGATACAATGATAAAAAAGACTACATTGGTTAAAGCATTAGAAAGATAGGGGTGCCTGAGTGTCTCAGTTGGTTGAGCATCTAACTTTGGCTCAGGTCATGATCTCCCGGTTTGTGGGTTCGAGCCCCACGTTGATCTCTGTGCTGACAGCTCAGAGCCTGGATCCTGCTTTGGATTCTGTGTCTCCCTCTGTCTCTGCTCCTTCCCTGCTCATGCTCTGTCTCTCTCTCCTTCAAAAATAAATAAACATTAAAAATTTTTTTTAAATAAAAAAAGCATTATAAAGATCTAGAAGAGGTTATGAACTTGAGTTATGACCTATAAATACACTCTTGAAAAATTAGGGCACACTTTACTGTTCTTGCAATGATCACATACAAAAGAACAGCTTGATAGAAGATGAAACAAAGAAAAATCATTAGTTATGAATATATCTTTTCAAAATGCAGTACAACATAATTTAGCAGGTAACGAGCCTCATCTCTTATCACAAATCATTTTTTAAAAAAAATTCCCTCAATTACAGCATTCTGCTTACTATTCTAATCATTTGACATTTAAATATGGTTTACATCATCAATGAGATTTTCTATGAAGGAGAGCAATATTTCAATTTTCATTTCACACATGAAGAAGCAGAAGCATTGACTGTGTAGCACATTTAAGGTTCATATAAGTCTGGAATTTTAATGATTGCTTCTAACTTTCAGGCTTAATGTTTCCATATATCATAGAGAAACTTTAATCATAGACTATTAAAGTTGAACGTGATCTTAAAGAGCATCTGCCTTTTATAACTGAGGAAAATGAAGCTCAGAGAGAGTAACTTGACTGTTACACCCATTTAATGAATGGGTATGTTCTATGTTCTATGTAGTAACAAGTACTATGTTCTAGTTTTTGTGCTAAATTCTGAATGAATTACAGTGAATCCTGCCTTCAAGGAACTCATAGTTTGATGGAGGAGACTGACATCTTAAGGATATTCAGAGAAATTGTGTTATCAAAAGTAAGTGGTGGATCTTTTTTTTTTTTTTAAGTGTTTATTTTTGAGAGAGAGACAGAGTGTGAGCAGGGGAGGGGCAGAGAGAGAGGGAGACATTGAGTCTGAAGCAGGCTCCAGGCTCTGAGCTGTTAGCACAGAGCCTGGTGTGGGGCTTGAGCTCATAAACTGGGAGATCATGACCTGAGCTAAGTCTGAAGCTTAACTGACTGAGCCACCCAGGCACCCCAGTGGTGCATCTTAAGTGGAGGAGGTTTCTAATTCAATTTGTATTTTATAAAGATTAAACTGATAGTATTATGGAGATTTTATCCCATTCTGATTTTTTCTATTCAGAACATTTAAGGTTTTTTGTTTTGTTTTTTTTGTTTTTTGTTTTTTTTTTGTTTTTCCTATAAGAAATCATGGTACCATCAGTTTATATTGTTTGCTTCTATTTTATGTTGTCATATCACTGTATTTCACCTTACAACTTACACCTGTCAAAAAGAAACAAGTTTGCCCCTTGCTTTTTCCATCACAAACTTTTCCTTATTTCTGATATTCTCATCTGAGTCAATGGCACCACTCTACCCTAATGCTTCTCATGCTACACTCTTTGATTCCTCATTTTCCTCACCCCCATGTCCAAACTATCAAGTCTCATTGACCATGCCTCTAAATATACCTCAAATATACTTACATTTCTTGCTTATTCCATTGTAGCTACTTTAGTTTCAAGCTACTTTCATCTCTTGCTTCCATTGCTTTCATAGTTGCCTCATTGATCTACCTAATTATACCTTAACTTCTTGAATCCATTTTTCAAACAGCAACTAGAAGTCTCCTTTAAAATGTAAATTCTGGAGCAACTGGTAGCTCAGTCAGCTGAGGGTCCAACAAACACTTGGTTTTAGCTCTGGTCACAATCTCATGGTTTGTGGGATCAAGTTTTGCTTCGGGCTCCATGCTGATAGCATGGAGCCTACCTGGGATTCTCTCTCTCTCTCTCTCTCTCTCTCTCTCTCTCTCTCTCTCTCCCTATGCCCCTCCCCTACTCTTTCTCTCTCTCTAAAATAAATAAATTTTAAAAAATAAGGTATATTTGATCATGTCATTTCACTGCTTCAAACTTTCCAATGGGTTTCCATTGCACTTAGGATAAAATTCAAATTTTTACCATGTTTTGCAAAACTCTACATGATTTTTGAGCTTTCTGACTTCATCTCTAATTGCTTTCTTTCTTGCTCAATGTGCTTCAGCTTATCCGTTTCTGAGGGCTTTTACACTGTTTTTTCTTTTTTTTTTTTTTTCTTTTCCTCCTGCATCGGATACTCCCCTTCTGGATCTTTTCATGACTGGTTCCTTCTCATCATTCTGGTGTTAATTCAAATCAGAAAAGCCTTCTCCATCAGCCAGACTAACTAGGCTTCCTTACCTCTATCACGTATTCTTTTATTTATTTATTTATTTTTATTTTTTAAAAGTTTGAGACAGAGAGAGAGAGAGGGAGAGAGAACGAGAGAGTGAGAGAGAGCAAGAGAGAATCTTAGTCAGGCTCCACACTCAGGGTGGAGCCTGACGTGGGGCTCCATCCCACAACCCTGGGACCAGGACCTAAGCTGAAATTGAGTCAGATGCTCCAGTGACTGAGAGGTGCCCTTCTCCCACATAGTCTTTATAATATCACTATTTATTATATTTCCTTAGTACCTACCACTATTTGAAATTATCCTGATGCTCACATTTTTTTTTTTTCTTTTCTGACAGGAGGATCCTTTCTATTGTTCACTGTTATATTTTTAGGGACTGAAACAGTGTCTTCACTTACTATTAGCTGATGAACAGTATTTTTTAGATGAGTAAGTGAACTATAGCATTTACCATACTTTGTGCTATCAATACCTTAATTCTCTTTCTCTAAAGACTATAAGCCCTAGAAGAGTGGGATCCATGCCTGCCTTTCATACTGTTGTATATTCAGAGCTTAGCACATAATAGGGACTTAATAAATATTTGTTGATTGGATGAATATATGATCAATTCATTGATTGACACTGGAATCAGACAGGACAGTTTGGAGACTATTAAAGTGATCACTTGAAAGATAATAAGGGTGTTAACAGAACCAAGGGCAGAAGGGACAATAGGAAGTTAGAGATTTAAGAAACCTAAAGGAAATATACTAGAGAATACTCAGCATTTGTTATAAAGGGCTTACTATGAGAAGGGAGGTGTCAAAGTTTGGGTGAAAATGAAGGTTATGGTACCATTTACAAAAATAAGGAAAAGCAAATTTGGAGTAGAGTGGGATAAGGGGAAGAAGTGAGGTGAGATAAGGGAGGAAAGGGGTGAGTTTAGGTTTGAAAAGTGTGAGTTTGTGATGCCTGGGGGATATCCAGCAGAAATTTTAATAAGATATAAACTTTGGTGCCCAAGGAAGATATCTAAGCTGGCTTTATGGATTGTTGTGATATATAGGTAATATGGGGGCATTTAAGAAATTGTGATTGTCTAATCATCAGACCATATGCTTTTCCTTCTTATCACAACTCCCCACTGGTCCATTATTGAGAGAAAATCAAATGCCCACCCTGCTCACATCAGGCTTGGCCATGTGACTTTCCTTGGCCTATGAATTGTGAAGTTGTGTGCCTCTTATGAAAATAAGTTTTAAGAAGCATCTTGTAGTCCACTATCTTTCTCTCTGTCACAGATGGGTATATTTCAGATAGGGCTACTCCTTCAGTGGAGAACAAATTGCTGAGCCAGGCTGCAGTGTTGACCTATAAGAGACATAACACATGAGTGAGAAATAAGCTTTTGTTATAAACTGTTGCGATTTCATGATTATATGTTGCTGCAGCATAGCCTAACAAAAACTGATACAGAAATAGAGAATAGCAAGTTTCTAGAGTTGAGAATGGAGGAGGGTGAAGGGCATAATTCCTAGGGAAATTTAAAGGTGAGTCCAGGAAAAGGACCCCGCAAAGAAGACTAAGCGACTTCTGTGATGGGAAGAGAACAAAGGTGGAAAGAATATATCACAGAAGCTGAAGGAAATACAGCAAGAATAGAAGAGTGGTCAATGGTATCAAATGATATAGAAGGTTTTAGTAAGTAGGAACTGAAAAGTGTTCATGGGATTTAAAGAAAAAAATAAATCCATTGGTGATCTTATGAGAGCAGTTCTAGGTGAGTGGTTAGGGAATTACTTAGTGACTGAGACAAGGGTAGAATTCATTATTCAAAATTTGTAAAACATGCTTCTTCCTCCACGGTGCCTATTCTGATCCTCCTCCAATCTGATATAAACTTCCCTCTTGTTTAACCTCTTTGGGCTCGTTGTATTCTGTGCTCAGTGTTTCTTTTTGACTGCTAACCTGGTGGGGAGACTTTCACTTTAAATTTAGAGTTTCAAATGAAAAATAGAAAGAATCCCATTACTAAGCTGTCAGATTTTTTTAAAAAAATGGAAGTAACTATAAATGACAATTTTTATAGATATAAAGAGAAATAGTAAATTTTGAGATGCAAATGCATACTGTTCAGGAAACAGGTAAAATTCAAAGAATGTATTGACTTTGCTTAAAATGGCAGGTAGCACTTTCTGAAATGTCCTAGAAGAGTAGACATGTGATTTTTCTTTTCATTTTTGTGACTTATTTACTAGATGGTGCCCTACCCTCACCTCATCTTCCTTTGTTCCTCATTTATCTCTTATCATTTTACCTCCTCCCATTACTGAAATTTATTTCATCCTTACACAACCCTTTCACTTATGCTATCTCCATCTTTAAAACCAATCTGAATTTTAACCAATTTCTGACCCCACCCTTGTTCCCACCCCTCCTTGACCTCATTTCAAAAGATTAGGACTTAGGAATGATGTGTCTGTCTTAGCACATGGTACACACTAGTCATAAAAGCTAAAAGCTGAGGTATCAAAATGCCCAGTACCAAAACATCCCTGAATCGAAACCCCTGAGTTAAAAGGACATGTCAAGGTGCCACTGTATTTCTGAGAGGGGTTCTACTTGAGATCTTAGTTTTGAGTTTACAGAATCAAATTATCTACCTCATAGGGTCACCTAGACTCAACAGACTTGATAATATCATTGACTGTAACTTCTTCCAGGGATCTCCTTTCCTACCTGCTTTGCTTTTAAACCCACTTGTAGACAGTTCAAATCCTAATACATTATTAGACCAGATAGGAATATGATTGTGTTTACTTCATATATTTCACTCTTGAAAAAAAGAATTAATCATAATTATAATAACTTTGTCCTAATTTAGAGACCCATGTTTTTCAAAACTCAATTTTCAAAAACAGTCTATAACCAGAAATTGAACATAAGGACACTTCTGGGCTAATAAAGTATAGTTTGCTGTAAAGTTTCTGCACTCAAATCTTTATGTGGCAAATGAAAGAGCTGTCCAAATGACAGATGACTGCCTGACTCATGGGAGAAATGGGAAAAATGTTGGTCTTACAATATAATAAAATAATTGGTGATTAGGAAAGGAAGGCAATTAACATTTATCTCATATTTGTTATGTGCCAGTCATCTTAAATATGTTATCTCACTTAATCCTTATCACAGTTCTACAAAGTTTTTTTTCTTCTTTTTGTACAGATGAGGAAACTGAGACTCAGCCACTATTGTATGATTTGCCCAAGGTCACACAGCTAGTACATAAAAGGGAGACAGAACAGGTGTTTAAAAATAATAATAGCTGACAATTTTGCGGCAGGCATGTTTCTAATTCCATTATGTATATCAACGCTTTTAATCTTCACAACAACTTGATGAAGCAAATAGTAGTATCACAATTTTACAGATGAGCATATTAAAGCACAAAGAAGATAAGTAACTTACCCAAGTTGTACAGTAAGTGACAGAAGTGTGATTCAAATCTACATAGTCTGACTTCAGAGCCTGTGCTTTTTACCTACTGTGATAAAATGCCTTTGCTGAGCATTTATGATCTTACTGAGAAGAAGGCACTGATCTCTAGTTCCTATTCTCCTTCCTTCTGATATACAGCCCTTCTTATCTTCCTTTCTTCAAGAATTTATTCATAAAGCAAGACTTTGTAATATGCAGTCTGTCTTCTTAACCATTATTCTACACTGTCTGTTACTACTCATTACTTTTTGCTTCATACATGTTGTTTACTTTAATTGCAGCAACAGGTCTGAAAGTTATCATCTTTGTGTTAAAATCAGAGGAAGCAAAGAGATAAAGTGGTAAGGTTACTTGGCCTAAGTTCCCCTGGTAAACATGCAGCACATCCAGAACTCAGACTAGAATTGCATCACTCATATATTCTTGATGGGAATGTAAAATGACACAACCATTCTGGGAAGGGGTTTAACACTTTCCTATAAAATAAACATGCGATTACAATATGGTCACACAAAATCCTATACATGAATATTCACAGCAGCTTTATTTGTAAAGGCCAATATCTGGAAGCAACGCAGATATCCTTCAGTAGGTGAATGGCTAAACAATTTGTATCACATTCATACTATGGAACTCAGTAGTGAAAAGGGATGAACTATTAATATACTAAATAACTTGGAGGAATATTCAGGGAATTATGCTGAGTGGAAAAAAGCCAATCTCAAAAAGTTACATAGTGTATTATTTCATTTATATATTTGAAATGACAAACTTTTAGAAATGAAGGGTAAGTTAGTAGTTTCTAGGAATTAGGGATGGAGGTGGGGATAGGGTGAGGTGAGTGGGGTTATCCAAAGGCAAGGGGTTATCCAAACACAGTTATTGAATTGTTCAATATTTTGACTCTGGTGGTGGATACAGGAATCTATACTTGTGATAAATTATACAGAATTATATATGCATGCATGTGCACACACACTTATAAATAAACCTGGGGAAATATGAATAAAATCAGTGGGTGTTATCAATATCCATATCCTGGTTATGACATTGTACTCTATGTAATATTGTATTATAATTTTTATTTATCATTGGGGGAAAATGGTTGTAGTATATAATGCATTTCTCTATATTATTTCTTAAAACTGCATGTCAGTCAATAATATTGTCAATTAACATTTTTATTAAAAAATATATCCGAGAGGAGTGCCTGGGTTGCTGCTCATTTGGTTAAGTGTCCAAGTCTTGATTTCAGCTCAGGTCATGATCTCACAGTTCGATCCCTGCATGGGGCTATGTGCTGATAGTACTGACCCTTCTTGGGATTCTCTCTCTCTCCCTTTCTTTCCCCCTCCCCTGTTTACACTCTCTTTGGCTCTCTCTCTCAAAATAAATAAATAAACTTCAAAAAAATATGTTAGGGAATGAATAATCCTGTAGAAAAGACAGACAAGAAGTACAGTAACAGTTAAATAAAAAATATGTTACAGATAAGTATTAGCTCTGTTGGTGCTTATATACCTAAAATGTTCATAATAGTAATCTACAAATGAAGGATTACAAATAGATTTTTTTCTTTTACTTTTAATTATATATATTTTGTTTTTCTAAGTTAATTTGTATTAGTACTATTATAAAAAAAATTAAACACATCCGTACTGCCTATAAAAAATAAACTGGGTTTGATTTGCTCTAAAATATGTGCTCTTAGGTATTATGTGAGGAAATGAATAACTAGATAGCTGAATCGAGTTTATAATATATAGGTTAATATTTTTGAGTCATGTATATTTGTTTCCCACACTAGATCAGTGAGGACAGGGGCAGTGCCTTATTTGTCTTTTATCCTTAATATTTAGCAAAGACTGGGCACACAGTAGATGTTCAATGAATATTTGGTTTTACAGAATGATGTTGCCACATTAGCTCAAATAAATTAATGCTTCCATTTCGTGACCTTCTTGGCAACCAATGCACAAAACATCTTATGTGATCCTTCTTAGAA
This sequence comes from Herpailurus yagouaroundi, assembly GCF_014898765.1. Taxonomy (NCBI): domain Eukaryota; kingdom Metazoa; phylum Chordata; class Mammalia; order Carnivora; family Felidae; genus Herpailurus; species Herpailurus yagouaroundi. The sequence continues at coordinate 14,428,097 of NW_024412411.1, read as the reverse complement.
AGTATAAAGAATATCATTACCTTGTCTTTGTAACAAGTACAAAAAGCAGTAATACACAATTACTAGCCCTGAACTTGGGACCAATTCTGAAAATGTTGGCACTTAATGTAAACAGTTTTTTTTTTTTTAATGTTTTTATTTATTTTTGAGACAGAGAGAGACAGAGCATGAGCAGGGGAGGGACAGAGAGAGGGGGAGACACAGAATGGAAGCAAGGCTCCAGGCTCTGAGCTGTCAGCACAGGGCCAGATGTAGGGCTCAAACTCACAAGGCGTGAGATCATGACCTGAGGCTAAGTCGGATGATTAACCGACTGAGCCACCCAGGTGCCCCAAAACAGTTTTTTTTTTTTTTAAGAAGAGAAGGAGATGAGCAGAAGTTCTCCATATAATAAAAAAAAAATCTATACTTCAAGATCCAGTTCAAATGTTACCTTCCTCACTTACCAAGTGAAACTTTCTTGATTATCCTGGGTAGAATTAAACCTTCTTCTAATTATAATCTCATAGCACATCACATATAACTTCTAGTGTAGTATTTATCCCAATGCATAATACTGTTTATAAAATTTTTACCCTTATTAGAATATGAATACTTAAGAAGGCATGAATGATTTTTTGTTCTTTGTACTTCTAGTACTTATCACAGTACCTTAGAGTAATGCTCAAAAATATTTATCAATGAATGAGTGAATGATTATATATACATATATTATGTAGATCAAAGTGTGCCACTTTCTGAGCAAGATAACCCTTATTAATTTTGTGCAGACTCAAAGTAATAAGGAGAAAAATCAATAAAGAAAGAAATATTCAATAAGGGGGAAAAAACCCTGTAAGATAACAAGGTAAGAGAAGCAATCATGTAGTTAATGTGTTTTGAATACTTAAACCAATAGAGATGGGTCATTCTATATGTTTGACAATGAGAAATTTAAAAAAAAAGTCACTAAAGCTGATTATTTTAAACAACAATTTTTTTACACCGTTTTTCTTTACTAACTGAATAGCTTTCCTATTATAAAGATACAGAATGTTTTTCTGCTTGAGTGTTGTACTTTTCAGTTCAGTCTGCTTAAAAGCTGGCTGCAGTTACATTTGTGAAAATTTCCCAGAAAACAGCATATAATAAAACAAATATTGTACTTTAACAATTTTCTTCTATTTTCAACCAAACCTAGTGACATGAGGTTAAATCAGAGCTACCAAGAATATATATACAGAATTGTCAAAATTTGCTTTTTAAAATTTAGGGCATATTGCCTCATGAACATCTCTTCATGCTGTTAAAAATTTTTAAATTGTATTTTTTAATAGATTAAGAATATTATGTTTAATAGATATATAATGATTTTCATAACTAGACTGCTACTATAGAATAATTAGATTTTTTCTAATTTCATCATATTAAAAATTACACTGTAATCAATACTCTCAATAATACACATTTCTTCCCTCTCTTTTGAATTATTTCTTTGGTATAAATTCAGAAAGGATTAGTAGGTCAAAGGGTATAGGTATTTTCATAGTTCTTGTAATGTATTGCTAAATTTTATTCTAAAATGTTTTTTCCACTTTAAAGTATTACCAGTAATATATGAGTGTACTAACTTTACCATAACCTCACTAAAATCAGGTATTCATGATTAAAGATTGACTATTTACTATGTATATTTCCATTGTGATAAATTTTCTATTTATATCCTGTTCATTTAACTGCTAGCCCCTCTACATTGTTTTAATATGCAGTTGGTTGTAGACTGGATGTTTGTGTCCCACCTAACTTCATATGTTGAAATCCTCATGCCAATGAGATGGTATTAGGAGGTGAGGTCCTTGAGAAGAGATTAGGTCATGAGGACAGAGCCTTTATTAATGAAATTAGTGCTGTTATTAAAAAGGTTTGAGAAAGCTCCCTTGCCCCTTCTGCCATGTGCAGATACAGTGAGAAGTTGGCAGTCTGCAACCTGGCAGTCTGTTCTCACCAGAACCTGGCCATGCTGGCAATCTAATCTTGGACTTCTAGCCTCCAGAACTGTGAGAAATAAATTTCTGCAGTTTGTAAGCCATCCAGACTATGGTATTTTGTTATAGTAGCAGACTAAGGCAGCAGTATTTAAATAAATCCTTTTGAAATTATAGATGTTAATCTTTTGTAGTTTATAGAGTAAATATTTTCCAGTTCTGTGGCTTTCCTTTTTATTTTAGTATTTTTTAAATACTGAAGTTTCAAATTTTATGTATTTGTTTTCCTCATTAGATCCTCTGCTTCAAACCTTAGAAAATCAACATCTATCAAAGGATCTGGGGGGTCTTAGTTGGTGAAGCATCCGACTCTTGATTTTGGCTCAGGCCATGATCTCATGGTTCATGAGATCAAGCCCTGCATCAGTCTCCACACTGACAGCTTGCTCTCTCTCAAAATAAATAAACATTAAATAAAAATCTGGAAGTAGTCTATGCTGTTTTCTGTAGTTTATAATTTGTTATTCACTTACAGTTTTTTTTTCTAGTTTATGGGGTAAGGCATGGGTTTATGTTTTTTCATTCTCCAAAAGAATTAAGGCCAGTGGATAAAAGCATCCACAGGAAGAAACTAGGGAAAATTAGGACAAAAATAGCAGCATGATATAGTGGAATTAGTTTGCATGGCTTTAGTTGGTTTTATTTGCATGTTTAACCCTTACTACGTGATCTTGGATAAGTTTCTTATCCTCTCTCTATCCTCTATTTCCTCATTTGCAAAATGGGAATAATAATAGTACTTACCTAAGGATTGTTGTGAGCTTGTAAAACACTTAATGCAGTGCCTGGTATGTGGTAAGCATTCAGCAAATGCCTACTGCTTTTATTATTGCTTTCATTACTACTCTTATTATCACTGTTATCAATAATATAGAATCTCTATTATTGTCTAAGTCACTATACTAGTTCCATAAGTAAAACTTAGATCCTGTACTTTCAAATCTTCTAGGTTACTTGAAGAGATAAATAAATGTGAACACGTTTATTTTATTTTATTTTTTTTATTTAGAAAAAATTTTCATTATTTTTTATTTATTTGTATTTTTATTATTAGTATTTTTTAAATATATGAAATTTATTGTCAGATTGGTTTCCATACAATACCCAGTGCTCATCCCAACAGGTGCCCTCCTAAATGCCCATCACCCACCCTCCCCTCCCTCCCACCCCCCATCAGCCCTCAGTT
>NW_024412411.1:14354482-14424787 GCF_014898765.1 Herpailurus yagouaroundi | reverse complement strand
AGAGAGAGAGAGGGAGACACAGAATCCAAAGAAGGCTCCAGGCTCAGCTGTCAGCACAGAGCTCAACGCAGGGCTCGAACCCACCAACTGTGAGATCATGACCTAAGCTGAAGTCAGACACTTTTAACTGACTGAGCCACCTAGGTGCCCCAATGTGAACACATGTTTATAATGGAAGTTAGTGATCAGTATCATAGGAGCAATATAAAATTTTATAGGAAATTAAAAGAAGGAAGGATTGTATTCTGTTGGTGAAGCAGGGCTTCTTATGAATGTAATTTAGAATTAAGGTAATGGAACTAAGGGAATAACAAGCAGAGTTAGCACGAACAAAAGTAAAGAGAGGAAAAAAATAGGTATAATACTCAGTTTGGAATATAGTGAGAAAGAAAGAGGAATTAGGAAAATATGCTTAGAAGCCTAGATTGGGATCAGAATGTGTGAGGACTTGAATGGCAGATTAAGGTGGCAAGACTATTCTGTCGAGAGGGTGGTAACAGTGACAGTTTTGGACTGGAGTATCACATGCAGCATATGTTTTTATCTAGTTAATAAAGAACTGTTTCAGGGAAGACACTGTATTATATTTTATTTTTAATAATTATTTTAAACTTTTTTAAATTTTAAAATAATTTAAAACCTACAGAAAATTTGCAAAAATAGTATATGGGCTCCTTGTGTATCTTTACCCATATTCTCCAGATCTTAACATATCATGTTTACGTTATCACACTATATATACGTATTATGTTTTCTGGTTACAGTTGCAGACAACAATGCTTCTTTACTCCTAAATTCTTAAATGTGTATTTCCTAAAATCAAGGGCATTTAAAAATATGTTTGCATAATAAGTAATAAAATTAGGAAATTAACACTAATATCTAACTCACAGGTTTTATTCAAAATTTGCCAATCATCCCATTAATGTCTTAATATCAAGAGAAAAGAAAATCTTGAATAGAACGTAACCCAGGATCACATATTGCATTTAGTTGTCAAATCTTTCTATTCTTCTTTAACGTATAATGGTTCTTTGTTTTTCATGACCTTGAAATTTTTTTGAAGAGTACAGGCCATTTATTTTGTAGCATTGTTTCAATTATGATTTAGCTGATCTTTCCTCATGATTAAATTTAGGTTACGCATTTTGGGCAGAAATGCAACAAAAATGATGTATCCTTCGCAGTGCATCATATCAGGAAGCACATGATATCTATTTGTGCCATTATTGATGATGTTAACATTGATCACTTGGTTAAAATGGTGTCAGGTTTTGCAGAGTTACTATTTTTCCCTTTGTTAGTAGGCAGTATTTTGTGAGGACAATATATAAGTATCCCATTTCTGATCAACTTTCACCTACCAGTTTAGTATCCATTAGTAATTCTTGCCTGAAACAGTTATTACTACAGTGATCAAAATGGTGATTTTCTCATTCCATAATTTGTTAGTTGGCTTTCTCCTGTATGAAAAAACTTTAACTTTCCTTCCAGTTACTTATGCTATTATTTATGGATTCTTTTTTCATTCTGTGGTATGTAATCAGTTACTGACATTCTTTATTTTCATGTTCAGTTTATCCTAGATTTGCTACTTTGAGTCCCTTTAAATGGCCTATTACTGGGGCGCCTGGGTGGCGCAGTCGGTTAAGCGTCCGACTTCAGCCAGGTCACGATCTCGCGGTCCGGGAGTTCGAGTCCCGCGTCAGGCTCTGGGCTGATGGCTCGGAGCCTGGAGCCTGCTTCCGATTCTGTGTCTCCCTCTCTCTCTGCCCCTCCCCTGTTCATGCTCTGTCTCTCTCTGTCCCAAAAATAAATAAACGTTGAAAAAAAAATTAAAAAAAAAATAAATGGCCTATTATGTCCTTAGACAAATCCTTCTTATTTGAGAACTCCTTACTTTCTGCTATAATAGCAAGATGTTTCAGTTGTAGGCAAGACTGTTTTAAATATTTTTGTGTTCTTCAGGGTTTTGCACCTAATAGATGATGAATAAATACTTTATAAGTGAATGAATGAATATATGATTGACATGAACTGTAGGTATACATAAGGACTTACTGGTTTTCTTTCTTTGTGTTTTTAAACATAAATCTAATTATTATCTTCATAAAGACTGGGCCAAAAGAAAGTCTCTTATAGACTTTTTCAGGAGAAGAAAGTAATTTTTATGAAGAAGTATAAAATTAAAAATTACTTCATTCATTTATTATTGAATTTAAAGTAAATATTGGTACCTACTGTATCCCAATTATTTTTGGCATTGGAGATACAACAGTGAACAAAATAAGATAGATATGGCCTCGGGCCTTATAGAGCTTGTCTACTGATGAATAAATGAATTGCTGCAAGATACTTATAAACAGTTTCAATCTTTAGTTTCTTCTCTTTTACTTTGTTGATATTCTGTCAAAAAAGGCATGGGATATCAATGAAAAATAACAAAATATATTTTGAAAGCTTACACTCTAAATCATGCTAGGCCTCATTTTGAATAGAATTCTAAAAATGTATAAGAAATGCCTCTCATTGTCATACAATTCACGGTTAGTAGGAAAAGAGAAATCTGGTAGTATAGCACAGTAGAAAGAATATAGGCCATAGAGTTAAAAAAGTAGGGTTTGAATCTCAGGTCTGTTCTTTCTTACCTCATCACCCTTCATCAAATTATTCAACGTCTTTAAGTTAATAATACTTAGTGCTTCACTCTCTGTAACGTACAGGAAGATGATGCCTAACTTGTAGTGTTTATTTCAGTTAAATACTTCATCCTTATGTGACAGAAATCCCGATGTAAATTCCTAGTTTAAATAACAGAAAATGTACAGACTTACCTTCCTGGACATCTGGTAGGGCAGGTTTCAGAGTTGTTTTATTCAGTGAATCAAGGATATCATCAGGAATCGAGGCTCCTCCTATCTTACCTCTTTGTCATCCACAGTGTTGTATTATCGTTGGCTGTTCCTTCTCATAGGCTGATGGGCTACCTGCCAACCACAGTGTGTGTTACATGCTTCCTTGTTCTATCCAGTAGGAGAGAATGGATACATCCTGCCCGCTATTGGACAGATAAAAATTTCTGAGTCTCATTGGGCCAACTTAGATTATACACTTACTTCCAAAATACCACCAGGGGAATGAAATATATTGATTTGCTCAGTCCTGAGAAAGGGGATAGGATTACCATAACTGGTTTAGACTAATCAGAGCTCAAATTGGACCTGAGTTCAATTACCTAAAGCCCATTGGTGTCATACCATGGCTGAATATGAGATGGATTTGGGAAGGAGCTTTTTGTGTAAATCTTAAATATTCACATTTAAAAGAGTTTGGAGAATTGGAAAGGGCATTGCAGGCAGCAGTGTAGAAGTGGAGGGATTTTTCTTATGTGTAGTATGAATAAGGAAACTAGCTGTTATTGCTTATTCTCCTTATTTTAGGCTAGAATCAGAGCTGTCTTTTGTATTGGAATTCTCATATTCCTACCTAGAAACTCCTTCCCTGAGATTGAAATCACTTTTCCTCAACACTTCTCACTTCCACCAATCAAAAAGCAAATTTATCTTTTATCCTTATATAGATCTTTCTAAGGACAGGATAATTATCAGTTTCCCATGCTCAAAATTTGTATGTGTGCACATGACTAATGATACTGACCACTACAGCTAGGTACGATTTGCAACACCTGTATGATACAGATTGTGAAACGATAGAAATTAGTGGTAGTAAAGTGGTATACTGTTGTACCTTAAAAAAAGCCCTGCAAACAAAATATTTCAACAAATTTGTCATTTGCAAATTTCACATGATAAATTTGAAGTCAAATGCAATTTGAGAATTTAGAATTACTCTTTTAGGTGTTTTCTTTATGTAACATGAGAAGTAATTGTGAAATTATCACGCCATAGTTTTATAATTGCAGCCTGACTGGAAGCAAAAAGCAGGTTTTGTGACATTTCTCAAATTTTCTAAGAGATAAGCAATTCTTTTTTGAAAATTACTGCAATTGATGTCATTTATTATCTTCATCTATGTTTTACTTCTAGGGGAAAAGGAAGTACAGAAGTCTCAAACAGGGGGAGTTTCTGTCTTGTCTTGAATCAACTCAGGGAAGAGATGGGTGATGGGGTTTCTTTATTGAATATTTTATCTGGATTCTTGAATTCTGATTTGAAAAACAGAACATTTCTTCAAAATAATTCAGTATATACAATATAAATGTAATTCCAGACTTACTAAATTAAATTACAATGTATAATTAATTATAGGGCATATAACACTGTACTTCTATAAGTTAATCATATCTTCTATTCATCTAAAGTTGATCCAGGATTATTTTTCTTCCATTCCTCATCTTGCCTGCAATGTTCCCACTTATACTGTGTTTTACAGTGTCTCTGTTCTTTGTTACAAGAGCCTCTTGACTACTCCTGAAAGTGTCTTGGAGTCTATCTAAATGCCACTTTTCCTCTCTTCATTTCCTGGCTTTTTCTTTCCTTTCTCATTTTTGCTTTCTGTTTTTATTTCTCTCTCTTTTTTTCTTTACATTTAATTTTCTGCAGAATCACACTCCATACCCTACATCATACTGCTCATGTCACTTCTTTTTCTTCTTTTCCATTGTTCATTCTCTGTTTACTAATTCTTTTTGACTTCTATTTTGTTCTCTGCTTTGAAGAGTATTTTATCAAATCTCTTTCTTTTACTTCTCATTCATTTTCCTTCCTTCCATTCTCTTTCCACTGGGATGAATTATCTCTGCCTGTCCAGCATTTCCACTAACTGTGAGGAGAGTTTGTATCTGGAAGCAAACCTGGTTTGTTTTCTCAGTTTAAAGCATCTCTCAGCTGAAGCAAACAGTGACAGTGATGAACATCAACCTGCTCCAAATAATTGGGGCTTGCTGTTTTAGCTTTTATAATCACTTCCATTAAAGTATGAGCAAATCTGTTAGGCAGGGTAAGGAATCCCTCCCCTGTGTTTTCATTAACACCCTGCATTGCTTTCTAACCCAGCGCTTACTACACCATAGTGTAACTCAAATAAACATAGATTATTTAATTGTGAGCTTCTGTGAAGCCCGAGACTATATTTTCTTAACAATCTACATTTTCAACATTCAGTAAGTGCATTTTTATGACAAATATTTCATTCTTTAAACAAAGCCATCGAAGTACAGTTGTACATGTTTGCACTATACAATCCTAGGGGACACTATTCACATCACACAATTTAAAGTTTGTATATTCATTCCAATTTTCTGGCAGATGGCAATAAAGTGTCTAGTTATAGGAAATCATTATATTATGACAGTTTCTCAACAGATGAAAGTAATTTTTTTTGAGGAAGGGGCACCTTTTTCCAGTTTATTCAGAAGTGGCTTATGGGCTGCTGGTGGCCCTGATTTGTATTTGATTTATATTTATTAACACTCCATTTCCTGAAGATTCCATCTGGCTTATTTTGCTGAAGGCAGGTCTTTCATTTTATTTTATTTTTTATTTATTTTTTTTTTCAACGTTTATTTATTTTTGGGACAGAGAGAGACAGAGCATGAACGGGGGAGGGGGAGAGAGAGAGGGAGACACAGAATCGGAAACAGGCTCCAGGCTCTGAGCCATCAGCCTAGAGCCTGACGCGGGGCTCGAACTCACGGACCGTGAGATCATGACCTGGTTGAAGTCGGACGCTTAACCGACTGCGCCACCCAGGCGCCCCAGGTCTTTCATTTTAAAGAAGGTGAAATGCAGTGTATCTTTAATATAAAGAATGAGGTGCTGATTCTCCTAATGGGAGAAAAATGCCTTTTCTACCTCATTCCTTTTCATATATGGCTTCCTCTTCTTCATTTTCACTGACTTGTCAATTTCTTATTCCTTTTGAATGTGTCAAATAATATAGTAGTAATCATTGTTTCAACATGTACATATCAATGTTGCTGAGAATAATAAGTGTTAACACCATACCATACCCCAACACACATCAATCCACATAAATATCCCTACCAATAAATCCCTTCAAATTGTACCTTTTGGTTCCAAGGCGATGTTCCATCACAGTCCTCTTTTTCCAATTTAAATGGATTTAATTAAGCAGCTCTATATGACCGGTAATAACCATGAACAATATCTACCGATTACTTCCTATGTAGTAGGCACTGTTCTAAAAATTTTTAGGTACTTTTGTTGTTCCTGTTTTATAAATGAGAAAACCTTGGCACACAGAAATTAAGAAATTGCTAAAGTTCAGATAACTGTGGTAGAACCAGAGTTTAAACCCAGCAACCTGTTCTTTTCTTCAAAAATACATACTGCGTCCCCTGGCATTATTCTTGATAACCTTAATCAGAATTGTAGAAAGCCCTTTCAGGATTCTTTAGCGTATAAACAAAACTACACTAAAATTGTTAAAACCCGTTCCTTCCAAGATGCCTCTAATTCCTTATTTCTATGCAGTTTATTTTTTCTATCCATTTATTTTCTCTTTCTTCAATGCAACATTAGACTGATAATAACAAACATTTATATGATACTTCCTTCTTATCATACTTTTCAGATTTTAATTATTTAGTACTCACAACTACCTTGATTTAGATGTTTTCATATTCCCCGTTTTAGGGGAAGGTCACAGACATTAAACTGGTTGTGTAGTGTGGCCAAATAGTGTAGGTGCAGATTACATGTGCTTAAACTTTGTGTTATGTATGAATCAGATTCCATGTAAGCCAGGACTCTGAAGGCCTGGAATCTTCTCTTTTACAGGCTGTGTGATCTTAGACTAATTGCTTTATATCCTAGTTTTCTCATTTGTGAGATGAAGAGTTTACCTTAGGTAATATCTATAGTCCAAGATGGTAAGTCTATATATGGGAAACAGTGCTGGAAACGGGACATCTACAGTTCAAGGCTTCTTGATCAATAACTAGTGATACAACCTTGAGCAATGCATTCAATTTCTCATAGACTCAGTTTTCTTTATAAAATGGAAATAATCCTGAGGCACCTGGGTGGCTCAATCAGTTAAGCTTCCAACTGTGACTCAGGTCATGGTCTCATAGTTGGTGGGTTCGAGCTCCACATTGGGCTCTGTGCTGAAAGTGTGGAGCCTGCTTGGGATTCTCTCTCTCTCTCCTTCTCTTTCTGCCCCCCCCACCCATGCTTTTTCTCTCTCTCTCAAAAATAAATAGATAAACTTAAAAAGAAAGGAAACAATCCCTATTCTTCTCTTCACAGAGTTGTTATAAGAACTGTAAGAAAACAGGTAATGGGCTGTTAAAGATTTCTATATTAGACATTATATTGTGTATCATGTATCTTATTATATAAGTGTTAACATATTTGTTGCAGAAGCTTAAAGATGAGCAGTTCACAAAAAAAGAATATAACAACCATAGATAATTTTACTAGTAAGAAATAACCACTGGGGCACATGGATGGCTCAGTTGGTTGAGCGTCTGGCTTCAGCTCAGGTCATGGACTTGCGGTTCGTGAGTTCAAGCTCTGCATTGCACTTTCAGTGCAGAGCCTGCTTGGAACTCTCTCTCTCTCTCTGCTCTTAGCACCCCCCCCCCCAAATGAATAAACATTGAAAAAAAGAAATAATCACTATTAACATTTTGTAGTATATTCTGTCAATCTTTTTTCCTCTTATGGATGTGTAGCAGTGTTACCAGTGCTCCACCCATATCCCTCAGATAAGACTATTTTACTGAGCTCCAGAAGATTTCTAACTGCCAGTGTGTGCCTCTCTGTGCTTGAGGGCTCTTTCAAGAACCAGAGAAGGCCATTCTACTCATGAAATACAGACAAGGGCAAGCTGGAAGTGCCTGGAAATGAACAATTCCTAGGAGCAGACTTTAAACCATGACTGAGCTGACTTGGAGTATAAATATGATTCCATCCCCCTTGCTCCTTGGGTGGACAATTTTGTGTTCTAGTCTATTTCCCAGTGTTTCCCTATATGATTAAGTTTCAGTTGTACACTGCAGTTGTGGGTTTGGTAACAAACATTTTATAGGCTTTTTTTCCTGGACTGTGTCACTTCCCCGCTCTCCTGATGTTGTTTATGTACTCCCCTAATAAGTAAATCACACTCGAATTCTTGTCTCTGGGTCTGCTTGTGAGGGAAACCCAAAATTAGACATGATAGAATAGAGTCTGATGTATAGTAGATGTTCAGTACAGTTTTAGGATTCTTATTTTATATAGGAAGATATCTAGCCTTGGGAATGTTTGAGCCAGGATTTGAATTCCTGGGTTTGACTTCAGAGACCGAGCTTTAACCATTATTCTTTAAGAATAGACAGCAATTCCTTGTGTCCAGGGATATACTCATACAGAACAGCCTCCTAACCGGTCCTCTTCTGCTCTTGCTTCTACCACCTTTGAACATGTAGATAAGGTTATATTACTTCTCTGCTAAAGTTTTTATAAAAGTTTTCCATTTTAGTTATAGTAAAAGCCAGAATTCATATAATGTCCTTACAAGATCATACATGATTTAGCCACTCTACCTCCACTATCTCTTGGCCTTATTTCCTATGATTTTCCCCTCTCACTTTGCTCCAAGCATACTAGTCTCTTGGCTTTTCCTATAGGATGCTAGATCCCCCTTGCCTCAGAGCCTTTGCTTTGGCTTTTCTATGTTCTCATCCTGGTATCTACGTGGGTTGACCCCATATCTTCTTTAGGTTTCTGCTTGATTGTCAACTGTCCAGTAAGACCTTCCCTCTCAATTCTATTTAAAACTATTGTCCCTATGCTAGTGTCCTATGGCTCTCATTTCCCCTTCCTTGCTTAATTTTTCTTCATAGCACTTAACATCATCTGATGTACTGTATATTTCATTAAAAAATTCTTATTGGACCAGAATGTAAAGCTCTACAAGAACATTATTATTCATCTTAATGTGTTTCTAGTGCCTAGAACAGGGCTTCAATAAATATTTGTTGAATAATGAATGAATAGAATTCATGCCGATTAGTGTTATTATTGAATGCCAGAGGAGTAGAGACTCCATACCATAGTTTTTCTGAATCTCAGCATTTTTTTTTTTTTTTTTTTTTTTTTTTTTCTGGCCCTCACTAGTCATAGTATAGTGTCTTTATGGTGTAGCCATTAAAGTTGTAATTGGGTTTTCTGTCTCAGCGACATGATGACACATCACAGCAGCTGCTTGGACTTAACAGAATTCAGTTTTGATAGGTTGTCTAATGTTGTTGAGCGTGATTTCAGTATTCTAATTTGTTTTGGGTTTTAAGAATTCCTTTCAGAATTTATTCCACTTCCCTAGAATGCTGACTCTTAGATTCTCTCATGCAGCTTGACTCTTTTCTCAGTGGTGTTTATCTCAACTTATACAGACACCTTCATTTTTTCCCTTCTTTTTTTTCTCCTGCTGTCTCCATCAGAGAGGATTTATTACCCTTCAGTCTGGTTTTTATATCCTGTCACAGATATTTGGATATAATTGTCTAATGGTCTCATGAATAAGTTCCATTTAGAACCTGAGGTTTGACACTCATCAGTCTACCCTATTTATATGCATTGTGCAACTCTATGATTGAAGAATAAATTGTGTGGAAGCTTAGTACTGCCTATGACCCATGAAGTACAATTTACTGTGATGATTAGATGATAACTGTTGATTTTAAATGAATATATTCAATTTAGTTTTTTTTCATGAAAATGAAACACATTTGTATCATTTAGATCAATACTGTAGTAGCACCTCTTGATAATCTAACTTTAAATCACGTCTTCAGATCTATCTCCTTCATGAGGCTTTTTCTGATTCACTGCACTTAATTTTCAATCCCTTGGTACTGTTCTGAACTCAGTCTTTTAACTCCTCCGTGTAGTTACTCTAATTTACTGATTCAGTTTTGTGGGATGGTGAAGGGCATAGGTTGTGGATTCAGATAAACTGTGTTTGAATCCACTGCTGTCGGTGATTAGCTATGTAACCTTGAATAAGATATTTAACTTCTTAACTTCTTTGTCTCAGTTTCCTTATCTGTAAAATGAAAAGAATAACACTTTTTACCTCAGTGAGTTGTTATGGAGATTAGTAACATAATGTGTATGAAATACTTAGTGTCTAGCATGGTAAGAATTCAATGCATATTGTTTTTAAACACACACACATAACAATGTGTGCACTGATTAGAAGTAATCTGTATGCTCTCTTCTATTCTCCATGTAAACTTTAATTTCCTGCATGTTATTTAGTCATTTTTAGGTCTCTAACTGTTATTAGGTATAATTGTTATTAAAAAAAATAATTCACAGAGGAGAAAATCTTATGCATAAGGACTTCTTGGTCATGCTGTACATTTTTGTGTATTAGTGGCTTATTCCTTAGAGACTGTGTCTCTTGCTTATATGAGTTAGATTCATTAAGCCACAGAATGTTAGGGCATTCTATTCAAATCATTCACCTTACAACGGGAAAAGTTAAAATTGGGCATGCCAAGTGGCAGAGCTGGGACTGAACACAAGTTGCATGATGCCTGGGGATGTCAAACCATGCTACCCTACTTGCTGGTATGCAGAATTCTCAGTGTCTGATCAAATGAAATGTTATTCAGCAATTAAAAAAAAATAACCCATTATATTTATTCTATTCCCTCTTCCAGCACTCTTTTCCATCTAGGGGAGAATACATAATTTCTATGGAATTTCAAAGGATTTTTTAGAATCCTCTGACTGTTGGAGGATTTCTTTACAGTCTCAATATGGTTAATTTGGGTGTAGAAACTATATAGTGACAATTGTTTTTCTTTTCACAGCCTCTTAGACATGGCTCAATTGCTGTATGATACTCTTAGAATGTATAAAGTGATCACTGAAAATATTTTGAGGGTTAAGAGCTAACATGTTTTATTGGAAAGAGAAACTTGATACATACTGTAAATCCCAACATTCAAATTTTAGTAATGTCCACATGAGATTGCATTTGCCAGTACTAATGCTATTTCTTGCAGATCCCTTTTCATTTCATTGTTAGAACTTCTCTTGGTTCTTCTTTAAATAGGTGCTATCTTGTGCTGTCCTCATAACTTGTGAATTTTTGTATTATGGTACCTGTACAACAGTTTTGCAAGAATCTGTTTGCTCATGAACCCCACTAGACAGCAGTCCTTGTGCAGAAACTGTCATATTCGTTTTTATATTGCTACTTCCTGGCACAATGGCTGGTCCATTGTAGGTGATGAATACTAGTAGAATAATTGGAATAGTGGGCAGTTTGGAATAAATAAATTCTTATTTCTTTTTGGTCTCCTTCAATGGCTACACTTTTAAAAATCCATTCAGTAGTAGTGTTTCCAGGTCCTATATCTCTGGTTGTCTGAATTCACCTCTGTGCCCTCTCCCTGAGTCATCTTATTGTTTCCTATTTTAAGTGCATATTTGGCAATGAGTCCCATGTATTTATCTCTAATGCTGATCTTTCTTTCTAGCTCAAGCTTGTATTTCTATCTTTTATGTATGTTCACCTAGATCCTATGTTTGTCTTTAATCTAGAGTAGGTTATGGTCTCCAGAGCTTCTCCTTTCATAAAATGATTCAAGCTCCACTTCAGTTTCTTTCTCTTCTATAAATATGTTAGCATCCGTTAGTATCTCAGTGTGCCAGTTAAAGGCTTGGAACCTTATGTGGTTCTTTTCTCCCCTCCATATCCTTTAACTCACCAGATCCTGTTACTTCTTCCTTAGGAACATCTCTTGCATTTACCCCTGGCAATCTTCACTGCCAGTGTCTTATTTCAGACCTTTATCTTCTTTTACTTAATATATTACAATGGCTTACCACATTTGTGTTTTGCCACCTGCTCCTTCCCTCTAGTCTGTCTTCCACATGTCTACCAGGAGCATCTCTCCCTCCAAATAAACAGGAGCATGCCATCATCTTGCTTTCCTCTGTAAGTTTTCACTCTCTGCTTTCACAATCTGATACTAACCTACTTCTTTGGTTGCGTTTCCCAGATACCAATAACACAAACTCTAGACTCTAATTATACTCAAACTTCAGTTTTTCTCCAAAGCCAGGTCCTTTTATGTTCTGTGCCTCTATCCATGCCCTCCCATTTGCCTGTTATGCCCTTCTCAGCTTTATGTACCAAGCTTCAATGTTACCTCTTCTATGGAGGCTTTCCTAAATATCCTAGTGCTTTGTTCTTTATTAATACTTTTTCCATGTATGTTTATGTATCTGTCTCACAATAGATTGTGAGAATAGGGAAGTTGTGTTATTCTAGTGTTGAATGCTTAGACCTTATTAAGTGATTCACTGCTTAATAAATGTCTATTCAATTAATACAATAATGACTGAATGCTCAGTTATATTTTCTCAGCTTTTTGAGAATTTAACAATTAGTTTAACGATCTTTAGTGCTAAACCAGACAAGGTCATGCATTTCAGTGTGTTTTGGCAGGGTCAAAGCCTGACATCTGCTGTGGGTGGCACAGACATCACTGTTGTCTTTTGCTGTCACTCACCTGCTGTGGATTGCTGTAGGTCCCAAAGCTTGCCTCTTTTCATCTGAAATTGGCTATTGCCGCACTTACTGGTTTGTAAAAATTTTCAGATGAACTAATGTTTTTAATCTACTGTTTTCATTTGTTTTTAAACTATTTTCAAGTATACAAATCCTACAGTTTTCTAAACTTTTAAGCAACAGATAAAAGGAAATAGAAGGCAAGGCAAACAACTTATATAGATATATTGAATTTTTTCTAGACTTTCCATTTTTAAAATTATTAGATTTTATATGCATTATTCTAGATTTATTGCACTCAGAGTAATATGGCCCCCTTTAAACATTACTGACTTGACAGAAAGTAATAGGATGCCCTTTTGCACATGGTGGTCAGAAATTAGCCAATATTCATGATTCACTATTGAGGTTATAAACAAAGTACTTGGCTTTCTGACAGCTACATTAGTCGCATTGTTCACCATCCACAGCTGCCAGACATAGAATGGTTACTTGGCAGCTGCTAAGGCTTGGATTCATACAGTGGCCCTTCCTTAAACTTTAGTTTTAAAAGTGTTACACATTGAGTGCAATTAAATTGAGAGCTCACTAGTAGTACTTGTATTTATTTTATTAAAAAAAAAAGTGTTTATTTGTTTATTTTGAGAGAGAGAGAGAGCATCAGCGGTATGGGTGGGGGAGGGGGAGAGAGAGAATCCAAGCAGGCTCTGTGCTGTCGGTGCAGCCCCAACATGGGGTTTAATCTCATGGGTTCATGACCTCAGCTGAAATCAACAGTCGGACACATTACTGATTGAGCTACCCAGGCACCTGTAGTAGCACTTGTATTTAAATGAAAAAACTAAACCCAATATTTTCTAACTTTTCAGAAAAAATTGACAACTCCTCCTAATCCAAACTATCACCCAATTTTCTTTTTTTTAAATTTTTTTTTTCAACGTTTATTTATTTTTGGGACAGAGAGAGACAGAGCATGAACGGGGGAGGGGCAGAGAGAGAGGGAGACACAGAATCGGAAACAGGCTCCAGGCTCTGAGCCATCAGCCCAGAGCCCGACGCAGGGCTCGAACTCACGGACCGCGAGATCGTGACCTGGCTGAAGTCGGACGCTTAACCGACTGCACCACCCAGGCGCCCCTATCACCCAATTTTCAAGCTAGTTAATTCTGAGGAAAATGGACTAAATGCCATCTTATATTTTCTTTACTAGAACAACTGTTAGAAACTAAGGCAGTTAATAAAATGTTATGAGAGATTTTGAAGTAAATTTTGCAAAGTTAATATATACTGGAATGCTTTCCACAAAGATAAAATATATTTCATGAAGGCAGAATACTCTTCATCCTGACTTTTAGGTTTTTGGTTAGTTTTTGGTTGCCTTTCTGTTTTCTTCCTTGCTTTCCCAGTCTCCTTCTCTCCTTTCCTCCTGTCCTCATTCCTCCCTTTCTTGCCTCCTTCTTTTGCATGGATATCTAGTAAATATTTTCTTTGTACTCGGCATGATGTTGGACACTGTAACAGTTATAAGGCCAAATAAAAAGATATGCTCCCGGCTTTCAAATGATCTAATAATTTAATGAAGAAAAAAAGATGTGTATACAAATCATGCAGAGGAGTGAACAAAGTGGGGCCAAAGCATCAGGGAGAGTTTTAAGTGTGGACTTAGTCTAAAACTCCCCTAACATCTACATTTAAAACTAGAACAATGGTATGGAGGGGCTGATTCAACTTTATTTATTTATTTATTTATTTATTTATGCTGTTTTTAGTTGAAGCTAAGCTCATTTTATTTCAATAAAGGGTATTACCTTCTAAAAATCTAAGAGTCTGTAACAATGGGATGAGTAACATAATGAAGAAGATGGAAGTATGAAAATGGAATTTGGAATTTGTAGGTCAGGGATGCTGTAGAAACTATTTCTACTATGACTTGTTATTTTAATTAAATGACCATTAAATATTATGTTTTTTTCTTATTTTATGAGTTATAGCTCAGAAAAGCTAAAAGATAGGTGAATGTAATATATGTCAATGTTATGTCATATACATAAACTACAGAGCAATTGATATTATAATTCTCTACATTGTTCTCCAAATTATCATGAAATTGTATATTTTTTCAGACATTGACAGATCTATCTGTCTATCTATTTATCTATCTATCTGGAAATATTGAGTTCTGGAAGAGATAATGTGACTACTTTTAGACCCTACAGCATAATCTATGTTAATAATCATCATAACAGAATCTATTTATCATGTATGTACTATATTTCACGAATTGTGCTTCATATATATATATATATATATATATATATATATATATATATATATTCTTATTTAACCTTCACAATGTCCCTATGAATTCATTCTATTTTGTAGTTGAAGAAAGAGCAGTGAAGGGAAAAAAATATCAGAAACAACACATCAGAAGTCAATATAATGAGATAGGAATGTTGTCTTTGGAACTAGGATGACTGCATTGAAATCCTAGTTCTGTCACCTACTAGTTGTGGGGTTTGATCAAGCTACTTTATCTCTCTAAATTTCAGCTATCCTCATCTTTAAAGTGGAATCAATAATAATACCTACATATAGAGTTACTATAAAAGTTAAGAAAGTTAACATATTAAAGTGGTTAGAATAACCAGTGACATGTAACCATTGTTATTACAAGTCTGAAAACACACAACCAGAAAGTGATAGGACAGATTTTCTAGATTCCAAAGCCTGTGCTTCATTCACAATTCCATATTGCTTCCAACACATATCCAAGTCTTATGGATCACAGAACTTAAAAAATGAATTGGTTAGTAATCAACTAAGTTTCTGTTTGTTTCTTAAAGAAAACATATATAAAAAGGATTCTTAAAGACTATTTTTCCTTGGGGATGAACTCTGGTATCTCAGACCCTAGTAGTACTAAACAGTGGTATACCTGTCACTTTTCAGGGACTGTAGGGTGGAATAAAGAGGAACTTGGAAGTGAGTTAGTTGTGTCTCCTTTCCAACAGGGATTTGAAAATTTGCTAATTCTTAGGATCGTACTGAGGAGGAGTTCAGCTCGCTCTCCCCAGTTGTTCAGAGCACCTGTTGTTTCTGTGGCTCTCTTTCTTTCTGGTTTCCCTTAAAACTCCCTTCTGGCCTTAGAGGTGGTAGTAGTGGGGATTGATTTGTAAAATCACCAGTTTCACAGCCTTAGCAGTTTTCTAAGTGGGCTTTTAGGAATGAAGACATGAAGAGTGTACTAATGTGAGCAGTTCAAAATACTGTTATTATTTGTTTTCATTTTGGTTGACTCTTACATGAGAGATCTAGATCAATTTTGGATTTCCAGTGTTCACTATTAGATTGGAAGTTACCTGCCTACAGGTTTGCTATAAAAAATCATTGGTGTTTTTTCATTCTGTTTCTCTTTTCTGTTTATTCATTTATATACAGAACTTTATAAAACTTGGGAGGAACTTCCAGATTTTTTCAGAGTGGGTACACCATTTTCATTCATAACAGCAATGTGTTCCATTTTCTCCAGATCCTAATCAATACTTGTTTGTGTCTGTCTTTTATTGTTGCCACAGTTTTCTGGTGTGAAGTGTATTTCATTGTGTGTATTTTTTTTTCTGCAAAAAGTTCTGTTGTTTCCATTTGTTTCACAGCTTGGGAGAAGGCTCCAGGGTGGTTAAAAAGCTTCATAGTGGCTGCAGGGAGAGGCTCCGGCACAAGTCTTGGCACCAGGGGGATGCCAGAGGGGCCCCTTAAAGGCTGTTGGACTTCAGAGGCTCCTAGTCATGATTGAGGGTGAGCCTTTCTAGGAGATACTTACCCAGCCCAGTCTGGGGGCCATCCAGGCTGTGGAGGGTAGAAGGTGGTCACTCATCTTCTTGATGTTCTTGAGTTTCACTTTATCATCTAAGAAGTGGTTCTCCAGAGATGAGAGCAGGGTTCTGCATGGGCAGAACCCAGAGCATACACATCCAAAAGGGCCTGGTTCAGGTTCTTCTTCAGAACAAGGGCGGCTTCCATGGCATTCCATGTGTAGAGTTTTACCCCACTAATCTTGGGATGGCTTCTGCACATCCTGTAAGAGCGTGTGGCCACTGCACTGGTTTTGCATCTTTAAGAGATGCTCAGCACTCTCAGACTTCTTCTCAGCCAACTTGCAGAACAAGTGGCCTGTGTTCTCCAGAGCCACATCATGATGGTCGAAATAGAAACCCAGAGAGAGGGAGGTATAGGAGACCCACAGATGCACATTGATCAAGCAGTTGACAGTGGTCTCCACCTTGGTAGAATAATTCTGATGAGTGTGGAAGCTCATGGTTCATCAATAAAATAAGGTGTTGGATGGTCCTTGAGGCAGAGGGTGGCTGAGATGGATCTGAAGGTTGCAACTGGAATAAAGGTTGGAAGGTGGTCAGAGGCTTGTAAAAGGGGTGTCCCTGGGTCTGTTTCATCCAAACACCTTGAAGCAAGAGACAGATCTGTGGGATCACCAGGTGTGCTGCCTCACTGTGGTTTTTTTGATTTATATTTCCCTGATGACTAATGATGTTGAGCATATTTTCATGTGCTTATTGGCCATTTGTATGCCTTCTTTGGAGAAATGTCTGTTCAAATCTCGGTCCATTTTAAAATTGGGTTGTTTGTCTTTCTGTCATTGATTTGTGATAGTTGTTTATATATTATAGATAATATACTCTTATCAGATATATTGTTTGTAAATATTCCATCTGTAGGTTGCCTTTTGGCTCTACTGATAGTTTGAAGCACAAAGTATGATTGAGGTCCCCCCCCCTTTGGTTGCTTATGCTTTGATGTCATATCTAAGAATCCATTGCTTAACCCAAGGTTATGGAGGTTTTACACCTTTTTTCTCCTATGAGTTTTGTAGTTTTGGTTCTTACATGCAGGACTTTGATCCATTTTGAGTTAATTTTTATATGTAGTGTGAGGTAGGGATCCAAATCCATTCATTTGCATGTGAATAATCAGTTGTCATAAAACCATTTGCTGAAAAGACTGTTCTTTCCTTTATTGAATTGTCTGGCACCATTGTTGAAAATCGATTAACTATAAATGTAACAGTTTATTTCCTGACTCTCAATTTCACTCCATCTATCTATATCCTATCATTATGCCAGTACCACACTGAGTTGATTATTGTAGTAGGTTTTGAAATCAGAAAGTACAAATTAGTCAATGATATTTCTTGTTTCAAAGATTGTTTTGTTATTCTGGGTCACTTGCATTTCCATATGAATTTTAGGATCAGCTTGTCAATTTCTTTTAAAAAAATAGCTCGGATTTTTATAAAGGTCATGTTGAATCTGTAAATCATATGATCACCTTGCCACTTAACAATTTATTGTCTTCTAGTTAATGAATATTGGCTTTATTTCCATTTATTTACATCTTTAATTTCTTTCAATAATATTTGTTGTTGTTAGTGTATAAGCCTTATGCTACTTTTGTTAAATTTATTCCCAAAAATTAAAAAAAATTCTATGCAAATGGAATTGTCTTTAAAATTTTATTTTAAAGGGAGAATCTGAGAGTGCAATAACATTATTGGATGCCACTGGAAGAACCACTACATTTATTGTATACTTTTTTTTTACAAAAGAGTATATCTTATCATTTTTTTTTTGTATCTCTAGAATCTAGCATAGTGCCTGGCACATGGTAGGCTCACTAAATTTGTGTTAAGTAATATTAGTTGTTGATAATATTTAGATGAGGATTTTTTTATGTGCATAAAACTTCAAAGGCAATATTTTGTGAAAAATTAAATGTAGTACTTTTATGTTTTGATGATACAGGTGAAATACTGCTCACCTTCTTTTATGCAATTATTCTGCAAATATAATTTGTAAATAATAAGTCTGATAAGCAGAAAACTTGACACTTGTGACATGTAAAAAAGAAAGAGCTAATGATTTTTTTAATAATTAAAATTATTTTCTGTGAGTAAAATCTCTGACTATGAATTTTTAGCATTTTAGGGACTTAGGTGAAAATAACATTTTCATGTCTACATGATATTGCAGAGAAAAAACAACAGCTAGGGGCTATCTTTGGAATGTCTATAATATCATTGCCAACCTTTGGCTCTAGGCTGTTGAGTTGTTTATCTCATTGAAGTAGCATACTTTGTATCAGTTGCCTTTATAACATTAGTGTTTCATCTTCAGTGGCACCCAAATGGCTTTGACATTTGTGTTATATTCCAGAATGCACATCTTCCAGCTCAAAGAAAACTGTGTTGGGTAGTCTTAATATATTCAATGGAGCCATGGATGTGAAGCTAATTATGTGGTTAAGCTCACAAATTAAGCCAATCTTTTTTGAGGAACATGTAGGGAGATAGTGCTAGAGGATGATATTTAATACAGTTTTCTTCTTGGAAATTTCATTATTACATGCAACATATTTTTGAAAAGATCTTCTTTAAATTTAAAGACAGGATTAAAAGTCAGCTGTTGGGAAGGAGTGTCTGTGGTCATATGTTTGGCGAGGTGGTGTGAGCAAGAGACAGAGCTGAGGATTCTACCAACTAGTAGCAGATATCTGTGTAATTTAGAAGTATACATTCACCCCGCTCTTCTAAACAGTTTCATGGAGTCCAAGGAAGTTCTTGTTCACTGTAAGTTAATTTACTTTCCTCTTGACCTACATATGGTGAATGAGGCATGACTGGTGACTTAAATATTTCTTTAATGATTTGCTCACAAGTACTGAATTCTAGAGCTCTCATATATTATTGTTCACTTTGCTTTGCTTGTTCTGTTTACTACTAAAGTCATCTCTACATTTATTATAATAAAATCAGGGATCCAAGTGCTGACAAGGGTTGCCACATTATCTAATAACTTGGAGATTTACTTAGAAATTATGTGTGTTTCTCCTGTCAGAATGTCTATATTGTAATTTAACTAGTAAGTGCATGGAAAGATGTATTCAAACCCATATGTGTGTAACTTTTTAAGTGCTGAAAATATAATTTGGTTTGCCATTTTGATGTAGTTTAAGTGCTAGATTGCAAAATATCTTAATAGAATATATTAAATATTGATCTGCCTACTTAGGAACTTGGAAGAAAATGTCTATTTCTTTTTCTAAGTGGTGTTTTCTGTATGATTTGGAGTGAAATAGCTGCAAACACTAGTTTTCTTTGTAGTAAAATGAGTTAGTATTAGTTCATTTTTTTCTTCTAGTATATATGTAGTTACTTTTAAAAGCTAAGGATAGTGATAAACTTAATGGATTATTAATCATTAATTAATGATTAGTCATTAAATAAAGTGTTATATACGAAGCATTTTATGTTTTGTCTGTTTAGTAACTTTAGGAGATAAGTATGATAATTTTCATTTACATATGAAGAAGTTGGAGAGCAGATCAGTTAAAGTCTCTCAGCTTGTAAGTGCTAGAGGTAGGATTTCTCTCTCTCTGTATTTATATCTATTTGTATGCTTGTCAGCCTGACCCCAAAACTGACGCTGTGAATCATTACTAGACTACATTCCATGAATAACCACATGACACACAGTATTATTGCCAGTTTATGTCAACCAGAGGAATGGAAACATTTTCAAGATGTGGAAATTGTTTCTTCAATTTCTGTATGAATTGTTTAGAATTGTCACAGAGCTCTTCTCAGAGGAAGAAAAGAAAAGACAACATTTTCCAGCAAGTTTCTATATATCATGCTGATTCTGCTGTCTTTTACAGTGGCTCAACTGTGGCATCATGTATTAATCTGCATTCCAGAAAAATGTGCCCCATGGAGAGAATGTGTGGGAACAGCTGGTTATGGCAGCTGTAGGTAATGAACACAGTGAGACAAGTCTGAAAGTTCAATCTCTTCTTCTTTCTGCATGTATCCCCTTCATGTATCAAAAGGAGGAATTACAATATATATATGCACACATTGTACTTAGCAAAGAAATGGAAGCACCATGATACTGTTATTCAAGTTCTATCTCAGAATCAGAATGATGATGCAAGGAAGCACCTCCTTTTGGGCCTGAGTTCAGTCGTTAAAGAAAATGAACAAAATTGAATGAATTTTCTCTCAGAGAGTAAGGAACAGTGTGTTTTAAATTGCTATATCCCCCAAAGTACTTACAACAGAGTTATAAATATATGAGGCTCAATAAGTATTTGTGGATTGCTGGATTCATTGCCCTATTTCACATGGATGATAGTAGCTGTGGTTATAATCTGAGTCTTTTGACATTTAAGTTCAGTGTTGTTCTTACCCTACTGTGCTTCTTGCTTTTCCATCTCAGAATAAGAATTGCTTCCTCCTTTTGCAAGGAAGAAATTAAAACTCTGAGAGTTTTACATAACTCACCCAAATTCGCACAGGTAGGGCAGGGCTGAATAAGGTCTTAAAGTCTAGTCTACTTGACGCTAAAGTTTGTGTTCTTAGAGGCCATATAAACTGCTGCTTCCTAGAACATGAACTCACATCATATCTTATGGGTGTATCTTAAAGCCCTCGTCAAAAAAGAAAATAGGCAATCTCATTTTTAACAGGTGTTAGAGCTCAGTGGTTAAGAACAAGGATTCTATAGCCAGACAGAGTTTAAATCCCAGTTCTACTACTTGCATGACTTCAGCTAAGTTTCTCTGTGGCTCAGATTCATCAGCCACAAATGATGTTAATAATAATACCTATCTCATGGGAGTTACTTGAGAATTAATTGAGTATGAGGTGCTTAGAGTAGTGTCTGACATTTAGTAAGCCTCGTATGTGTTCTTATTATCTCCTGGGTGTACATTTGCATCAGGAAAAATTGATCTTATAGCCGGTGAAGCTTAATCCCATTGTACTTTCTAGTTCTATCCTCTAAGGACACAGAGACTAGTAGGGCTTCACCTCATTGCATACTACAGTCTCTAATTATCATGATGAAGTTGTTTTGTACTTTTTTCCAACAGGTTTCTTATTCTCTAAGCAAAGATCTGTTATCCCCAGTATTCATATTTAAAGTACTATAACAATTTTTTTGTACTTAGACCAGGAAATAACATTAATACTTAGAGGGTAAGAATATTTATTTTCATATGGTGTACAAAGGACTGCCACATTTATTATTATAGTAGGAATGAATAAGTCTTTTTTTAAAAAGTGTTTATTTATTTGAGAGAGACAGAGACAGCAAGCCAGAGAGGGACACAGAGAATCCCAGCGCAGAGCCCAATGTGAGACTCAATCCATGAATGATGAGTTCATGATCTGAGCCAAAACCAAGAGTCAGACGCACAACCAGCTGAGCCACCCAGGCACCCCTGAATAGTTTTTTTTTGTTTAATGTTGTCTTGAAAGAATGCACATTCTCTTGCCTAAAATTAAGACATTTCTTGGAGGATGATGTAGTAGATAAGCACTGGACTTGAGAATCAGAAAAGCTGGGTTCATGTCCCACTTGATATTTGTCAGTTGTTTGACCTTGGATGAGAAAGTCCTCTTAGCCTCTCAACCCCAATTTCCTGTACTGTGAAAGGACATACTAGTGACTATAATGATTATCTTGTAATGTTTGGTGTTAATCAAATATATATATATATATATATATATTTTTTTTTTTTTTTTTTTTTTTTTTTTAAGGCCCAAATTCAAATACCACCAGCTCAGGGAATCAGGGAAGCCTTTCCTAACTCGTCCAGTTTCATATCTTCTTTATATTTCAATAGCAATTTGCATCTCTATAGTATTCCATTTCTTGGACTCAAAATGACCATATCTTCCCACTGGATTATAAGCTCTTTGTGTGTATATATTATTTTTGTTTTCTGCACACTGTCTGGTATAGTGCCTTGAGTATATGCTCCATACATACTCACTTAGTTGGAATGAATTTGTGTGATAGTGCTTTGTAAACTGAAGTATATACACATGGAAAGTATTACCAACATCCACTTATATTTGGCACTTCTCTTTTTCATGGGCTTTATTTCCTAACTCATTTATGCTATCCTATGTTTAATTAGACTCCGCTCTGCATTTCAAGTATCTTATCTTGGGGAGAGTCAACCAGGAGCATAATTAAAGTCTTTATGAGTTTCTGAATGCAAGTTGTATTGTCCTAACTGCTGTCCAAATCAAATTGTCATGGTCTTTGCTTTATAGGAGCACAGTCAAAAATCATTATCAGATGTCTGCATGCAAGTTATGCTGTCTTTAGTACTGT
The DNA here is from genome assembly GCF_014898765.1 of Herpailurus yagouaroundi. Lineage (NCBI taxonomy): Eukaryota > Metazoa > Chordata > Mammalia > Carnivora > Felidae > Herpailurus > Herpailurus yagouaroundi. The sequence goes on along the minus strand of NW_024412411.1, from coordinate 14,402,090 downwards.
TTAAATTGAATTAAATAATTAGATCAGTGATGTCTAGACTTACAGTGTAAAGAAGAAACACTTGTGTGGATACATTTATGAAGGACTGCTAAAAACTACTGAAAAAATAAGACCACACTGATTAAAAGATAACAGCTTCTGTTCAGAATTATGACTGACATGGACAGTTTTAGATTTGGATGTTTGGTCTAAGTCCACTAGACAAGAAACCTTCACGTCACTTCTTATTAATTGGGGAAAATCTATGTGTTTGGACTTTTCTCAGATTTTTGATGTAGTCCCTGGTAGTTATATAAGGCATTTTTCCTATCCTATAATATTCCACAAGGTCATAAATTTACCATTCTGTGGTATTTGATCAGTTTGGTCTGAGATGAAGATGTTTTTCTTCCACCTCATACAATTGGAGAAACAAGACCTTACTTGTGATTGTAGAAAACCGTTCCAGGATACAAAAATAGAAGTAAAAAAGAAAGGAAACAAAAAATAAGAGGAAACAAATGGAAAATCAAAGAAACGAAAATGAAAAGAAGCGAAAATAAGACATGGACATTTATATTTGTTATGTGGTATTAAACTATAAGTATATATGATGTGTTGAGATTTAAATGTTTATAAATGATTAAATGAATGAGTGATAGTCCATTGTGTATATATACCACATCTTCATCCATTCATCTATTGATGGACCCTTTGGTTGCTTCCATATCTTGCTATTATAAATAATGCTGCAGTGAACTCAGAGACATAGAGGTGCATAAATCTTTTTGAATTAGTGTTTCTATTTTCATGGAGTAGGTACCCAGTTGTGAAATTACGGATCGTATGGTATTTCTATTTTCATTTTTTTGAGGAACCTTCAAAAAATTTTCCACAGTTGTTGCACCAGTTTGCATTCCCACCAAGAGTATACAAGTGTACTGGTTCTCTTTTCTCTACATCTTTGCCAACAGTTGTTATTTCTTGCCTTTTTGATACTAACCATTCTGACTGGTGTGAGGATATCTCACTGTCGTTTTGATTTGCATTTCCCTGATGATTAGTGATGTTGAATATCCCTTCACGTGTCTGTTGGCCATCTGTGTGTCTTTAGAAAAAATGTCTGTTCAGGTCCTCTGACCAATTTTATTGGATTATTTGATTTTTTGGTGTTGAGTTGTAGGAGTTTAAAAAACTTAACACTCTAGCAAAATTAAAAGAATAGTACAAAGAAACCCATATATTCTTAGATTATCCAGCTGTTGATATTTTGCCATGTTTGTGTGGTCTCTCTTGTATATACATGTATTTACTGAGGAATTTGAAATTAAACTGCAAATATCATGCTACCCTAATTCTTCAGCATGTATCTTCTGTGAACAAGGAAAGTCTATAGAATGACATTTTCTGTTTCCTTCTTATTATGGATGTGTATGATTATTGCTTGTAGTTTTCTTTTCATTTTTGAAACATTTTATATTTTCTTGGACCAGCAATCACAGGATTCTTTGAAGTGGTGTAGGTGCTTAGGTGGCTTGCTAGATTTCTTAGTTTGAATGCCCTCTTTTTTTTTTTTTTAGATTTTAAGAATTTATTTTTCTCATTTTGAAGTCATTTTCCTTACACTATATGATTCTTTTTTTTTAATATGAAATTTATTGTCAAATTGGTTTCCATACAACACCGAGTGCTGATCCTAACAGGTGCCCTCCTCAATGCCCATCACCCACTTTCCCCTCCCTCCCACCCTCCATCAACCCTCAGTTTATTCTCAGTTTTTAAGAGTCTTTTATGGTTTGGCTCCCTCTCTCTCTCTCTCTCTCTCTCTTTTTTTTTTTTTTTTTTTACTATAGATGCTGGAGAGGATTTGGAGAAATGGGAACCATCTTGCACTGTTGGTGGGAATGCAAACTGGTGCAGCCACTCTGGAAAACAATGTGGAGGTTCCTCAAAAAATTAAAAATAGATCTACCCTATGACCCAGCAATACCACTGCTAGGAATTTACCCAAGGGATACAGGAGTGCTGATGCTTAGGGGCACTTGTACCCCAATGTTTATAGCAGCACTTAATGCCCTCTTTTATTGGTATAGTAAGGTGCATTTAAAAAATATCTGGTGCTGTAAGGTGGTGGTGGGGTTAGTATATTTCTGATTTTGTGCTTCTTGTTTGTTTCTACAGGGTTCTTAATTTTAACTACTTGCTTTTTCTTTCCTATCACTTTCAAGCTTCCAAGAGATTTTGCTTTCCAGGTTGCCTTTCTCTCTTTTTCTCTGCCTTCAAAGCAGATTCAATCTTCACTGAGTTCTGCTGTCTTTATAATTAAGGCTTGAACTTGATCCTCAGCAATTTCTGCCTTCTGGCTGCAGGAGATGAGAGAGTCTTTATATACTGCTTAGGAGTTCTTGTGACTTTCACAATTTTCCTTAAATTCATCATTAATCACCCTTAGTTTTGCATTGTCTTTGTCCAAAGCTTTGACCACACTTAGCAACATTCATTCAAATCTTTTGTCTTTATAATTATAATTTCCTCTGAACCTGTTGCATGACTGAGATATTATATCTGCCAGTGTATTCCTTGCCACCAGTTTTTCATTCTAGTTCACCAGAGGTAAAAGTGTTAACAGTTGCACCATCAACATGCCAGGAGATATTATCAGCACTCTACCTACGACCAATATTGGGTTCTCATTGGCAGCTGCTGGTGCGTGCTGCAGCTGAAAAATTCCATTTTGTAATTTGCCTTTTTCAGACCACTCTTTATGCCAACTATCTTAGGTCAGTGGTCCTGGGAAACAGATTCTGGGATGGGGAATTTGCAAATAGAGAGTTTATGGGAGTGCTGTCAGGAACAACCCCTGTGAGAATGTGAGGACACAGGACTAGGCAAAGTGATGAGTTTAGCTGCAAAGTAGTTACCACAAAGTCTTTAGTTGATCTACAGGAGCCTTGGGGCTTAGATAACCTTGTTCTAAATTGAAACAAGGGCACAAGATCTTATATTGACCAGTCATTGGATACTAGCTACCTCTGTGGCAGAGGTAATTATAATTCTTGTTTCTACAGGGTTCTATTATTATAAAAATAATTTCAAGTGAGGGAGCTCCTTTTGAGCTGAAAGCAGTTTCTAGGTAGGAACTCAGATATGAGCTGTCAGCAGCCAACAAACCTGGCAGCTAGGGATTTGATGACTTTATTTCTGATGGAGAAATCTGGGCAGTGCACCACAGCCTACACCAGAAGAGGTAAGAGAAAAAGTAGAAAGTCTTATCAAAAGGTCAATAAAATACTTCAGGTGAGAGATAATGACAGCTTGGAGTTTGGAGGAACAGTGGAGGTAGTGAGAGGTGGTTGGATTTGAGATATATTCCAAAGGATTTGTTGATGGATTAGATGTCAAGGAATGAGAGGAATCAAAGGTATCTTCAAAGATTTTGGTGTGAACAACTGAAAGAATAAAGTTGCCTCATTAATTTAATGAGAAGTAATGGCTATCAGAAGATTTTAAGCATCTATATTGACTGAAGAATGTAACCTCTTATCTCATTTGTAATTTTAAGCTGCATTAAAGAATATGGTTTATAGTTTTCTGTTTCTATAACATAAATTTCCTAAATTGATCCAATTAGAAATTAAAAAATAGAATGGATTCATCATCGTGGAATAAATTAAAATTTTGTCAAATAATTATCTTTAATGAAATAAACTCAGGTAGAATTAAAGTCAAATACTTCTAAACTTTCAAAGATAGGTAATTCTCGTGATAAGTATCCATTTCCAAAGATGTGAAATTACAAGAAATTTTTCCAACTGATTTTAAGAAAATAGCATAGCCTTGATAACACTGATAACACTAAAGGTAGAAAATACAGATTAATGTCATTTGTGAATATAGATTAAAAACCCTAATCAAATCAGTCAAATAAATCTGAATCAAGAGTATTTGAGGACATCAGCAAAATGATGACATAGGAATTTCTACTGCTCATCTCCTCTCAGAGATGTCATTTTGAGCAATTATCTACACATGAAATACCTTCATGAGAGCCAGGATTTCAGGTGAGGGATTGTAGCCCTGGGATGAAGAACAGAAATAAGAAAGGATGCATTGAGAAGAGTAGGAAAGGTAGATTAACATTACTCCCATTACCCGTCCCCCAAACTATAGCAGCCTAGAGCAGAGAGAGAAGGAGAATAAAGTGAGTGCCTACCTTCACCATGGACCTGAGAGCCAGCATGCCGTATTGCCAGGTAGGCTCCTGGAGCTCTAGGTGGCTAGCCCTGTAGCCTATTCATGCAAGCTTCTAAGAAACCAGTCCCTGGCCCACCCAAGAGCCCACCTACTTCAACAGCCCCAGATACTTCCTATGGCCCCCAGTGGCTTTTGGGGCAGGATTGACTGCTGGTGGACTATCATGAATCAAGCCCCTGACTCAGCCTCGTGTCTGACAGATTCAGCAGCACCAGGCAGCTCTGATGGCTCCAGGCTCTCAGAGGATTGTGAATCCAGGATTTTCCAGCCCACCCAGGTGCTAGTTTGTTCCTTAAGCCCCAGACAGCTTAGTGGCCCATGGTGCCTCTCGCAGTTCCAGGGAGCTTCTTCAGTTCCAGCCTCCTAATGGATTACAAACCCAGACTCCTGGCCCACCTAGAACTAGCTGGTTCTTGTGGCCCTAGGTGGTTCCCATGGCTTCAGGCTCCCAATCAATGTCTGCAAACCCAGGCTCAGGGTAGGGAGGGGGTGGTACCTGTGAACCTAGAGTGCTGATGGTACCTGTGAACCTACTGTCCCAAGTTTTCAGCCCATCCCAGGACTAGGCCACTCAGGTACTCCAGCAGCAAGCCTGACTGCATACACCACCAGTCACCCTACCCAGAATCTCTGGACAGTGTGAGTGATGAAGGGGTCTGCCTGTTGAAGCCAGTCTGCAGAGATTGGAAGAAGTGCTTATGTCCTCAAATATGCAGACATCACAGAAGGAAAAATCATGAATAATTAAGGAAGCATGACATCACTAAAGGAAAGTAATAAAATTCCAATGACTGAATGTAAAAACATAAAGATTTATGAAGCATCTAATGAAGAATTCAGAAGAATCCTCTTAAATTCAGTAAACTACAAGAAAACCAAGGTAGACAACTAAGTGAAAAACAATGCTCAATCAAACACAAAATTCAACAAAGATATAGAAATATTAAAATGAGCAGAAATCTGAGAGTTGAAGACTATAGTGATTGAACTGAGAAATTTAATAAAGGGCTTAAATGGCAGACTTGACTAAGTGGAAGAAACAATTAGTGAACTAGAAGAGAGACCATTTGAAATTACATAATTAGAGGAGCTATGGGATAACATTTAAAGAAAAAAATCCGTGTAGTTTTGGAGTCTTAGAAGGAGAAGAGAGAGAGAGAAAGAAGCAGAAATCTCATTCAAAGAAATAATGGGTGAAAACTTCTGAAATCTTGGGAGAGATTTAGATATCCAGGTTCATGAAGCTAATAGGTCAAAATTTCAACAGAACACTCTTCTCCAAGACACATTATAATAAGACTGTCTAATACCAAAGAAAAAGAGAAAACTTCTAAAGCAATAAGAGAAAAATATATTCTCACATAAAAGATAATGAAAACAAAAGTCAGCTGAGTAAATGCAAAGATCTAATTGGTTTTTATTAAATAATTCATGAATTGGGCAGCATCCCATCCAGCAAGTAGAGGGGAGGTCCAGGCAGTTTACAAAATGGAAGGTTTTTATAGGAAGAAGTGTGGGGTAAGAAAGTTACTAAGAAAAGAATTGTTTCAGGCAAGGTTGCCTTCCCTTAAAGGGAGGAGTAGAATGTTTTGGCATATAGATTACCACATTCTCCTTTGGGGGATTGAGAGGGCCCATGGTGGTAGACTTATTGGTGCCCATAAGAAATTGCTAACAGATAGGTTAAGACTAATTTCTGGGGAAAGTTGAAATAATTAGATTAGGTATTAAGTCCTGGTTTGAGGACTCAACCTAAGTGATGGCATTTTTGGGCCTGTGGTTTTCTTTTTAAAAAAGGAAATCCCCATAAGGCTTTCTGTGGGTTTCTCAGCAGAAACCTTTCAGGCTAGGAGAGTGAGAATGATATTTTCAAAGTGCTGAAAGAAAAAAAAAAAACTGCCAACCAAAAATATTTTACCCAACAAAGTTGTCTTTCAGAAATGAGGAAGAGATAAAGATTTTTCCAAACAAAAGGTGAGAGTTCACCACAACTTGACTTGCTTTACAAGAAATGCTGAAAGGAGTTCTTCAAGATGAAATGAAAGGATGCTGATTAGTAGCAAGAAAACATATGAGAATCTATTATACTGGTAAAGGTAAGTGTGTAGTCAAATTTAGAATATTCTAATACTGAAAAAAGATGATAGATTAATCAATTAACTCTAGTATAAAGGTTTAAAGGAAAATATCAAAAATAATGGTAGCTACAATAATTTTTTAATGGATACAGTATAAAAATAGGTAAATTTGACATAAAAATATAAATTATGTGGGGAATAAAAGGGTTTGTATATGATTGAACTTTGTATTAGCTTAAAATAGACTGTTACATTTGAAGATGTTTTATGTAAGCCACATGGTATCCACAAAGCAAAAACCTATAGTAGTTACTCATAAGATAAAGAGAAGGGAATCAAAGCATACCATTACCAAAAAAAAAAAAAAAAAAAAAAAAAAAAAAAAAAAAAAAAAAAAAAAATAAAAAAAAAAAAAAAAAAAAAAAAAAAAAAAAAAAAAAAAAAAAAAAAGAATCAACCCAGAAAGAAAGACAGCAAAATAAGAAGAAAGACATTAGAAAACCTTATGTATCAATAATCATTTTAAATGTAAGTGGATTAAATTCTCTAATCAAAAGGCATTTCAGCTTTAAGGACACAGGATTAAAGTGAAGGGATGGAAAAAAGATATCCTTACAAATGGAAAACAAAATAGACCAGGAGTATAAGCCATACTTATACCAGACAAAATAGACTTTTAAGTCAAAAACTATAACAAGAGACAAGTGTTCCTATAATGATGAAGTGGTCAGTTCAAGAATATATAACAATGGTTAATATATGCATCCAGTAGCAAAGCAAATATGTTGACCAAGTGCTAACAGATTTGAAGGGAGAAATAGACAAAAATACAATAATAGGAGAATTCAATACCCTAATTTGAACAATAGAGAGATTATCCAGACAGAAAATCTATAAGGAAACATTGGACTTGAACCATACTTTAGACGAAATGGGCCTAACAGAAATATACAGAGCATTCTACTCAGTACTAGAAGAACACACATTATTCTCCAGAAAACAGAATATTCTCCAGAACAGATCATATGTTAAGTCACAAAACAAGCTTTAGCAAATGTAGGAAGATTGAAATAATACCAAGTTTCTTTTCTGACCAAAATGGCATGAAACTAGAAATTAGTAACAGGAGGAAAGCTGAAAAATTCACGAATGTGTGGAAATCTTACAACATATTCCTGAACAACCAATGGGTCAAAGAAGAAATCAAAAGATTTAAAAAATCTTGAAACAAAAGAAGATGGATATACAATATACCAAAAGCTTTTGGGATGCGGGAAAAGTAGTTTTGCTGCAATTAATGCCTACATTAAGAAAAAGGAAAGATCTTTTTTTTTAAATGTTTATTTTTGAGAGAGAGCGAGAGAGAGAGTGAGCAAGCATGAGTGGGGGAGGGGCATAGAGAGAGGGAGATACAGAATCTGAAGCAGTCTCCAGGCTCTGAGCAGTCAGCACAGAGCCCTGCAAAGGGTTTGAATTCACACACTGTAAGATCATCACCTGAGCTGAAGTTGGACACTTAACTGACTAAGCCACCCAGGCACCCACCAAAAAAGGAAAGATCTTAAATAAACAACCTAACTTTATACCTCAAGGAACTACAAAAAGAAGAACAAAGTAAGCCAAAGTTAGCAGAAGGAAGGAAACTATGAAGATCAGAGCTAAAATTAATGAAATGGATATAGGATAAACAATAGGAAAGATCAGTGGAACTAAGAGCTGTTTCCTGGAATAAACAATATCAACAAAATTTTAGCAAGACTAAGAAAAAAAGAGAGAAGACTCAAATAAATAAAATCAGAAAGGAAAGGAGGGACATTACATTTGGTACAACAGAAATAGGAACATGAGAATTCTGTGAACAATTATATGTCAACAAACTGGATAATCTAGAAGAAATGGATAAATGCCTAGAAACATTCAACCTGCCAACACAGAATCATGAGGAAATAGAGAATCTGAACAGACCAATTACTAGTAAAATAGTGAATCAGTAATAAGAAACCAACAAAGAAAATCTAGGCCTGATGGTTTTACTGGTGAATCCTACCAAACATTTAAAGAAGAATTAACACCAATACTTCTTAAACTCTTCCAAAAAATCAAAAAGGAGGAAACACTCCCAAACTCATTTTATATGGCCAGTATTAACATGATAACAAAGCCAGATAAGGGCACTACAAGAAAAGAAATTATAGGCTAATATTATTGATGAATATAGATGCAAAAGTTCTTAACAAAATACTAGCAACTTGACTTCAATTGTATGTTAAATGGATCATATACCTCAATCAGGTGGAATTTATCCCTATGTCGCCAGGATGATTTGACATACACAAAATAAGTATATACGTGATACACTACATTAGCAAAATGAAGGATAAAAATATCATTTCAATAGAGGCAGAAAGTCATTTGACAAAATTCTGCATCTTTTCATGGTAAAAACTCTCAACAAATCAGGCATAGAAAGAATATATCTCAACATAATAAAAGGCCATATATGACAAATGCATGGCACACATCAAACTCAATAGTGAAAGGTTTAAATCTTCCCATTAAGATCAGAAAAGAGACAAAGATGCTCACTTTTACCCCTCCTATTTAACATAGTACTGGAAGTCCTAGTCAGAGTAATTAGGCAAGAAGAAATAAAAGGCATATAGAAAAATAAAAGGAAAGGAAGAAATAACTCTTTGTTTGTATCTGATATGACCTTATATACAGAAAACCCTAAAGACTCCACCCAAAACTGGTAGACCTAATAAATAAATTCAGCAAAATTACAAGATATAGAATCAACATACATCAGTTATATCTGTACACAAACAATAAACTATTGAAAAAGGAAGAAAACAATACCATGAATAATAGCATTAAAAAGAATAAAATACTTAGGAATAAATTTAACCAAAGAGGTGAAATATCTGTACTCTGAAAATAAGACATCGATGAAGGAAACTGAAGAACACACAAATAAATGGAAATACATCCATGTTCATGGATTAGAAGAATTAATATTGCTAAATGTCCATACTGCCCAAAGCCATCTATATATACAATATATGCAGTGCAATCCCTACCAAAATTCCAATGATATATATCACAGAAATAGAAAAAAAATCCTCAAATTTGTATGTAACAACAAAAGACTCCAAATAGACAAAGTAATTCTGAGAAAGGAGAACAAAGCTGGAGGCATCATACTTCCTGCTTTGCATGTACATTACAAAGCTTCAAAACTACATGGTACTAGCATAAAAACAGACAGATAAATCAATGGAACAGAGTAGAGAAAGAGCCTAGAAATAAACCCATACATATATAGTGAACTAATACTTGGCTGCAGAGCCCAAAACACTCAGTGGAGAAAAGCATAGTCTTTTAATAGTGTTGGGAAAACCAAATAATCACATTCCAAAGAATGAAATTAGATGCCCGTCTTACACCCCTCATAAAAATTAACTTGAAATGGATTAAATATTTAAATGTGAGAATTTAAACAATAAAGCTATTTGAAAAAAACAGGGGAAATATTCTTGACATGGGTCTTGGTAAAAAGTTTTTTGGATATGACACTAAAAGTATAAGCAGCAAAAGCAAAAGTAAACAAGTGTGGCTCCATCAAGTTAAAAGGCTTCTGCCTGGCAAAAGAAACAATCAGCAAAATAAAAGGCACTCTACAGAAAGAGGGAAAATGTTACAAACTGTATCAGATAAGGATTTAATATTCAAAATACATAAGGAACTCATATAACTCCTTAGGAAAAAATCAACAATCTAATTAAAAAATGAACAAACGGGTCTTTCCTCCATCTTGGATCCTGTGGAGGCCTGCTGTGATCCAAGGACATTTCTGCTGGCTGTAAGTGGGGTCTCGAGCCAGACCGAACACACAGATCTTAAAATTGAAGATATTTATGTTTGAGATGAAACTGATTTCTGCTTAGGCAAGAGATGTGCTTATTTGTACAAAGCAAAGAACAACATAGTGACTACTGGTGACAAACCAAATCAGAGTAATCTGGGGAAAAGTAACTTGTGCTCATGGAAATAGTGGCATGATTCATGCCAAATTCCAAAGCAACCTTCCTGCTAAAGCCATTAGCCACAGAATCCATATGATGTTGTACTCCTTGAAAAGGAAATGTTTCCCAAGATGACATACAAATGGCCATCTGGTACATGAAGATGCTCAACATCACTAATCATCATGGAAATGCAAATCAAAACCATAATGGGATATCATCATACCTGTTAGAATAGTTAAAACCAAAAAACAAGGGACAACAAGTGTTGGTGAGGCTATAGAGAAAAGGGAACAGTTGTACACTCTTGGTCAAATGCAAATAGGTATAGCTACTATGGAAAACAGTATGTAGGTTCCTTAGATAATGAAAAATAGAACTACCATTGGATCTAGCTCTCCCACTTCTAGGTATATATTCCGAGGAAATGAAGACATTATCTTGAAGAGATATCTGCACTTCCATGTTTATTGAAGCATGATCTATAATAGCCAAGATGTGGAAACTACCTAAGTGTCTATCAATGGATGAATGGGTAAAGACATATGGTATATATACATAAAAAATGAAATATTATTCAGCCATAAGAAAGAATGAAATCCTGCCTTTTGTGACAACATGGTTGGAGCTTGAGAGCTATGCTAGTGAAATAATTGAGACAGATAAAGATAAATACTGTATGTTCTCCCTTATATGTGGAATCTAAAAAAATGTGAACCAATGGAAATAGTAGGATGGTGGTTGTCAGAGGTAAAGGGGTAGCGAAAATGAGATGTTAATCAAAGTGTACAGACTCTCATTTATTAGATGATAAGTCCTGGTGATCTAATGTGCAGCATGGTGATTATAATTAACAAAACTATATTATATACTTAAAAGTTGTTAAGAGAGAAGATGTTAAATTTTTGTCACCACAAAAAGAAATGATAATTATGTGAAGTGTTGGAAGTATTAACTAACCTTATTGTGATGATCAGTTTGCAATATTACATGTATCAAATCATTACATTGTATACCTTAAACTTATATATGACAATATCTCAGTAAACTTGGGGAAAAAGGAGTACTTTGAAAAAAAAGCACCAAGCTAGATTTATTTTACAAATGCAATGGGGTTTACTATTAAGAAATCTATTTATATATATATACCACTAATAGCTCAAAGAAAATAAAAGTATAACTATAATAGAGTAATAATACTAGTTCACATTTTTTGAATCCTATAGTACCTATGGTCTAGGTACTGTTTTAAGTGATATCTATATCTCTCTCTCTCTATATATACCTGCACCCACATATTACATATACACATATGTATGTATATATGTACATATATACATGTATACAGATATGTATATATACACACATACTCACACAATTAGTTTATATAAAACTTCATGACATAGGTAATATTTTTATCTTTATATTTTAGATGAGAAAAACTGAAACCCAGAAAAGTTTAGTAACTTGCTCAAATTCACACATTTACTATGTGCAAGAGCTAAAATATGAACCAAGGAAGAATATGTAATATTAAAGTACTATGCTAGATTGCCTCCCAATAGATAACAATAATAACACTATAATATTTATAATCGGCTAACATTTTTCAAGTGGTTATTATGTGCCAGATACTACTCTAAGCACTTTGAGGTAACTCATTCACACTATAGCAATATGATGCAGTATTTTATTAATTAATTAATTGATTAATTAATTATTTTTACTTGAAATGACAGAATTTAATTTATTTATTTAAAGTAATTTATTGTCAAGTTGGCTAACATACAGTGGATGCAGTATTAGTTTCAAAAATTTTTTTTTTAATTTTAGAGAAAGAAGCTCAAGTGGGGGAGAAGGGCAGAGGGAGAAAGAGGGAGAATCTTAAGCAGGCTCCAACCTCAGCACAGAGCCTGAGGAAGGGCCAGATACCATGACCCTGGGATCATGACCTGAGCTGAAATAAAAAATCAGATGCACAACCTACTGAGCTACCAAGCACCGCTATGATGCAGTTATTTATTATTATTATTATCATTATTATTTTTACAGATTTAGTAAAGTAGAGAAAGGTTAAGTAAACTCCTCAAGATCACTTTTCTACTTCTCTACAAGTGGTGAGTTAGGATTTGTATCCATGTAATCTGCCTTTAGAGCAGATTTTATACTGCCTCCAAAATATTTGAATATTCATTCCTGATAATAAACAGAACAAAAAGCAATGCAAAATTAACCAGAAACTATGTTCCTAAACTAAAAAGGATGTTTCCTTAAAATTATTTTTTAAAAATCTATGTAAAATTTCACTGTATATCATGCTTCATGAAGTTTTTAGTTTTATTTTTTACATATATAAGATTTACTCTATTAGTATTTTTTATGAATATAATTTATTGTCAGATTGGCTTACATACAACACCCAATGCTCATCCCAACAAGTGCCCTCCTCAATGCCCATCACCCACTTTTCCCTCACCCCCTTCATGAATTTTTTAACACTAAATACATTACCATTAAATTTAGTAACAGGGTATGATGTATTGGATCAACACTATTAAAAAGAAACTTTTCTAGATGTACATTGTATGTTATGAAAACTACTCAATGGGAAAGATGAAACCACACTGATACATAATTGAGATGATGTCATAAATAAGGCATTCACAAAAATATAAATTGGTGATCAAAAAAAGTTCAAGATGTAAATGTTTAATTGTGTTTTGCACAGATTATGAAAATAATAGTACGTCATAGTCAAGATTAATGAAAATGTTAAAACAGAAAATTTGTTTCATGTTGGTAGAAATGGAAATAAGTTCAACTATTCAACTATATCAAAAACTTAAAATACTTTAACTCTCTTATCCAGCAAATTCCCTAGGAATTTTGAATGTTGAACAACAGGTTATGGGTTTTTAAATTATGCTATGTTCATTTAATAGGCTATATCCTTTTAATAAAGGCTTTACTGAAGTTGAGCTCCTAAGTTCCTCTTGTTTTTAATGGCCTATTCAAACTCATGACTTTTCATTTTTATTTGGGTCTGGCCTAAGAATGTTCTAGAATAATAGTTTTATTAATAATTTTTCTTTTAGGGGGCGCCTAGGTGGCTCAGTTGGTTAAGTGTCCGACTTCAGCTCAGGTCATGATCTCATGTTTCATGGGTTTGAGCCCTGTGTTGGGATCTGTGCTGACAGCTCAGAACCTGGAGCCTGCTTTGTATTCTGTGTCTCCCTCTCTCTCTTCCCCTTCTCCGCTCATGCTCTGTCTCCGTCTCTCTCGCAAAAATAAATAAACATTAAAAAAATTTTTTTAATTATTTTTGCCAGAAAGAAACAAGTCATTTGCATTTAGCTATGGAGCTGGATGAAATGTGTATTTGCGAGAGGATCAAGCATATTTTCCTTATTGAAGAACGGAAAATTGTTGTGAAGGTGTTGAAGGCACAAGCACAGAGTCAGAAAGCCAAATAAGTGAAGTTTTATTGAATAATAAGAAAATCAAAAGGCTTGTTCTATTTAAAAAAAAAAGGCAGGGGTAGAAGTGGTTTATGAAAGGTAGGGTGAAATGAACATTATAAGGGCCTAATAATTTGGTCTGTTTAGATTCACCTAGAAGAGGCCCAAGACAAGGATTCAAGTTCATGTTTAAGTGATTTATTTGGGAGGTGATCCCAGAAAGCATCAGAAGAGCAGTGAGGAAGTAAGATGGTGAAGTTAAGGTACCCTGTAAAGGGTGCATTGTCAAGCTACTAAATGAATCTTACTAGGGAATTCCAGGAGTTAGTTTAGAATCACCCAGCCTCAATCAATCTCTGTTACCTCAGGTGACCAAAGGAGCTACGATATTTATATACCAACATCTATTGCTAAGGACTAGTTAAGGGTTACTTCTTTTTATTTATTTATTTATTTATTTATTTATTTATTTATTTATTTATTTATATATGAAATTTATTGTCAAATTGGTTTCCATACAACACCCAGTGCTCATCCCAAAAGGTGCCCTCCTCAATACCCATCACCCACCCTCTCCTCCCTCCCACCCCCCATCAACCCTCAGTTTGCTCTCAGTTCTCAACAGTCTCTTATGCTTTGGCTCTCTCCCACTTTTGGTGCTGGGAGAACTGGACAGCAACATGCAGAAGGTTGAAACTAGACCACTTTCTCACACCATTCACAAAAATAAACTCAAAATGGATAAAGGACCTGAATGTGAGACAGGAAACCATCAAAACCTTAGAGGAGAAAGCAGGAAAAGACCTCTCTGACCTCAGCCGTAAGGGTTACTTCTTGAAGGGAGAGGATGTTCATTGATTTTCTGGTACCTCCAGCTTGCCTAGCACACTAACAGAATGGGTTCTGGCTCCAGAAAAAGCCCCAAGGCAGTTGGAAGTCTGGCTTGCATCATAATGGTGAGGTGGGGGGGGGGGTGAGGCTACACCACATCCACATTTTTTAGGAGTTAATAATTTTTTTTTCTGTAAATAGAATAAACAACAACAGAATCTCATTGTAAAACCCATCTGTTAAGGAGAATTTGGAAAAAGCAGCTTAGCTGGACCTCAACTAAGGGGGCTTATTTTACGAGTAAATGAAAAAAACCTTGCTATAACCCAATTCATCTATAAAATATTGGTGCTCAGAAACAAATGCTAACAATCTGCTTGTTGTTAAATCTTCTATTAATAATAGAGAACATGATTTCTGTTTTAAGATCAGAAGGGACTAGACTTATTTTAATCCTATGAACCAATCATCTTGCAAACCATATGAGAAATGATGCTGTCAACTTGGAATATACAAACTATAATTTTCCTCCATTGCATGGGAAGACAGACTCTGAATTTATCTTCAGTTACAATTGTTATATTCTGACAACCATTTGAAAAGATTAATGAACATTTCCATGTCTTATAAGCATTAAAATACCAAAGCACTTAAAAATTGTTCCAAATGGCTAGATCCTAGCATGGTGTCTGAAACATAGTTGATACGTAAGAGGTATTTTTCGAGACTCAATTACCATTAGTGCTGAACTTTCTGGATTGTATTGATCCATTCTTTTATTTATTCTGTGAACATTGAGTATCTACAACACATCAGGCACAGTGCAAATTTATAATTTTACCTAGATCTATGTATTATTTGGCAGAGACAAATAACGAGTCTCTTAATAATATACATGTTTAACCTTAGAAGTGTCCCCATATACAGAGGAAATCCTCACCCTTAATGCAAATATTAGAGACTTGTTTGTCTTTCTAAAACTCTTCCTATATCTGTTCAAGCTTTTCTTCCTCTCCATTGCCATTTCTTATTGTAGCTGTTTGACAGCATCCTTAATGGGAGAATAGCTCACTAAAAACTCCTGGGAACTTTACACAAGATTACACAGAGACATAGTCTCCACATTCCCTGCCTTCTTCTCAGTAGAACATTGCATTTAATTGGTAGACCACTTTGAGCCTAGTGAGTACTATCATGATTTTACTAGTTGTTTAGATGTTCTGAAATTGTCAATCATGTGGTGGTAAATATTTCTTGCCAAGGACTCCTAACCCCACTGCTCTGGAAATCACTCAATTTCTCCTCCTCCTCCTCCTCCTCCTCCTCCTCCTCCTCCTCCTCCTTCTCCTTCTCCTCCTCTTCCTCCTCCTCTTCTTTTATTCTCTGCCTCCTCCTCCTTCCTCCTTCTTCCTCCTCCTCCCCTTCTTCTTCTTTTAATTTTTTAATGTTTATTTTTGAGAGAGAGAGAGAGAGAGAGCACAAGCAGGGGAGGGGCTGAGAGAGAGGGAGACACAGAATCTGAAGTAGGCTCCAGGCTCTGAGCTGTCAGCACAGAGCCCCAAGTGGGGCTCAAACTCATGGGTTTGAGTGTGAGACAATGACCAGAGCTGAAGTGACTGAGCCACCCAGGCACCCTGGAAATCACTAAATTCTCATGTTCACTAATTGTTTTGGGTTTCAGGTTTAGTTATCTCTGAAATTTTGTATTTGTGACAGCATCCACAAGGTTTGTGACTATGCCTGTCATAAAATCTGTTCTCACTTTAGTCGCTTCAAATCAGTGATGCTTTTGCAGTTGGCTCAGTAATTGCAGGGAGAAAAACCTTCCCTTTTAAGAAGTACTGCTCCTCAACTTTATTATTGTCCTTAACATGCTCAAAATTTTAGAATGAGGTACTGTGTATCAAAAATAAATCTAGACATTTTTATTTTTTCATTTATTCAGCAATTTCATTTATTTTCAAATGGAGTGTTCTATAAAGAAAGCTCAGTGGACTAAGAGTGAGGTCTACCATTTGGTATGTCTGTGCCTTCAGCCAGACAGGTTGTATGACCTATATAGACTCTTTATACCTCAGTTTCCTGATTCATTAAAAGGAAGAAAATGATTTTCCTAGAGTTGTGAAAATACAATGGGGTACTATGGGAAAGAGCTTTGTAGACAATAAGGCATTCTATGTATGTAAGGTACTATTACTGCTACCACTGTTACTACCACCACAGTCATTTAATAGTTGGTTACCTTGGCGAAGTTACTTAAGCTTTCTGAGCTTCCATTTCCTCATTTGTACAAAGACAGCTTCTGTGTTCGGTTCTACCTCAGCATCAGGAAAGATTTTACTGAGGAAGGCATCCTAGAAGAGAATTTTGAAAGATGAGTCATTCTTAGCTTGAGAGAAAGGGAGGACATTTCAGGTAAAGTTACTAGTGTGCAAAGCTGAAATAGCCTGGTGATTTGGAACTGCAAACAATTTGGCAGGAGCCTCTCTGCAGTGGGGTAGGAGTCTTAATGATAAAGTTCCACAGGGAGGATCAGGCCAAACCAAGCAGTTAGGACTGAATTCCTTAGTAATGTGCTGGCTCTGAATGATTCAAAGCAAAAATAAGACTCATAGCTATGAGGAGGATGGAGTGGGTCATAGGAAAATTGTAATGAAAGTAAGTCCCAACTTATAATAGTATTCAGTATGTACTAAATGCTTACGTGACATTGAGTTGAGCTCTTTACATGTATTATGTCATTCAGTGCTAAGTACAACTATGTAAGTTAGGTCCTCATTTTATCTCCATTTTACAGGTAAGGAAATAGAAGCTCAGGTTAAGTAACTCACCCGTGGTGATACACCTAGTCAGTGGCAGAATGGAAGTCTTTCAGCCTTCACATTCTACCTTCTCAACTGTACACTGTGCTTCATAATTCTAAAACTCGTGTTTTTGGAACTTATTTGGAAGCCACTAAAAATTGTGTTAAAAATTAGATCACAGGATCTTTGAGTTGCAGGGGATTTTGTGCATTTAAAAAAATCCTCTGTCCACCACAGTCATCCTCTGTGATCAGTGCGTGCCCTGTGAATTATGCCCTGTGAATAGTCTTGTGCTTCAGCATATGCTCTGTGACAGGAGCTCCTTATAGAAAGAATGGGTCTCTGATAATTTTTCTCATATTGAGCGGAAGCATCTGTTTTTATCTGTTGTTGTCATGGTCTGAGTGAATTGTACTGGAGACCACCTTTAAGAATTTTCAGGAGTGCCTGGATATCTCAGTCAGTTGGGCATCTGACTCTTGATTTTGGCTTAGGTCACGATCTTATGGTTTGTGGGATCTAGCTCTGCATCGTGCTCTGTGCTGACAGTGTGGAGCCTGCTTGGGATGATTCTTTCTCTCCTCTCTCTCTGCCCCTACCCCTGCTTGAGTGTGTTCTCTGTTAAAATAAATAAACATTTAAAAAAGAGTTTTCAGTCAGATATTTCATTTCTGCAATCAGTAGTATTATTATTTTTGGCAAACAAAAGAAAATTCAGATTTCTCCAGTAATCTTTGCAGGCTGCTATTCACTCTCTTTATATATGTATGTTTAGTTATGAATTGTCAGCCATCTAAGAAAGGCTATATGTCTGACAATTAATAGTGTAGGCTTTGGAGCCACATAATAATGAGTCAGACAATCCAACCTGTACCACCTACTAGCTATGTGACAATCATGTTTTTTTTTTTTTTTTCTGTGCTTCTCTGGGTTTTAATTTCCTCATCTGTAAAACAAATAATAGAGCAATTGACATGTAAGAGATTTGTAAATCATGCTAGTTGTTTTACTCAGTCAACCAAGTTTCCTTTTTATTAATGTATTATTAGTTCTTTTTTTAATAATATTAATACAATAGTCATTGTGCTAGATTGTTGCAATGATGTTAGTAAAGTTTTTATAATATGCTGAATTGTTTGGATTGGGAAAGTGGTCTTTAGGATGGAATCCAAAATTCTTTTTAGATTCGATACTATTCCATACTCCTACCAGTCTAGATTTGACCTTGTTCTCTCTTGACCCTAAATGTTTTCTGTGCCTTTATGTCACTGTTCTTGTAGTTCCTTATCTTGTGATGGCTTCTTCCACCATATATGTTTATATAGATTCTATTAATATAAAGCTCAATTCAATGCCGTATTCCCTCTGAGGTGTTTTCATCCCCTGACACAAGTAATTGCTCTTGTTTATGACCCCCTATGTTGATAATAGCTTTCCATTTTGCACATCACATGCAGCTCAGTACAGACTTTTATAAATTCCATGGAATGGAATACTCTGCACCAACGACCTCTACCTCCAATCCCACTGCTTAGAACTCATCTCTCCCTGCCCTCCCCAACTCACTGCTTTCTAACTCTTCTGGTTTTCTTTCTCTTCCTTGAACATGCCAAGTATTCTTCTGGCTCAAGACTTTTTTTACTTGATATTCCACTTGTCTAGAACACTTTTCCTTTAGATATCCTTTTGACTTGCTCTCTCATTTTACTTGGGGCTTTCACTAAGTGTTACTTGTCAGAGAATACCATCTTTTATGATGATTCTACCAAAATAGCAGCCCCAGAATCACTCTTAAATCTTTTGCTCTGTTAGAAAGACAGATACCATATGGTTTCACTCTTATGTGGATCCTGACAAACTTAACAGAAACCCATGGGGGAGGGGAAGGAAAAAAAAAGAAGAGGTTAGAGTGGGAGAGAGCCAAAGCATAAGAGACTCTTAAAAACAGAACAAACTGAGGGTTGATGGGGGGTGGGAGGGAGGGGAGGGTGGGGGATGGGTATTGAGGAGGGCACCTTTTGGGATGAGCACTGGGTGTTGTATGGAAACCAATTTGACAATAAATTTCATATATTGAGAAAAAATAAAAAATTAAAAAAAATTAAAAAAAATCTTTTGCTCTGTTTTTCCCCCAAATCTTTACTCTGTGTTTTAAAAATATGTATCATTGTCTGATATTGTGCCATATATTAATGCATTTGTATTTCTGTTATCTGTCTCACAAATAGAATGTAAGATTCAAGAGGAAAAGGGTATTGTCTCTTTTGTTCATGGCTAAGTTCTTCTTTTTGAGGAAAGCATGTGACATTTAGCACGTGTTCAATGAAAATTTTCTGAATGAATTAATGATGAATAGATCAATAGAACTGTGTTTGGCAACATAGTTCCCTACCTCCCCACCAGCCTGGAGACATTTGAAATAGGATATCAGTTTGGGTTCTTAATTCTCCTGTCAGTGCCCTTATTAAGACAGAAGTTTAATGAACAGAAAAATATGTATGAAAACTGATACTAATATATTTAAATGAAAAACTAAACACAGAAACTGATTCCTCATTCTATACAAATCCATCTCTCTTGGATGTCCTTCTCATACTCACAGCAGCTAAAGTGCAGCGGAATTGTTAGTACTCCTATTATTGTCCTTTCATGTTCACAGCTATCACCTGTAACTCTATTGAAGAACTGCCCTCAGCTGTTGGAAACACCCCCTTCTGCTCCCAGGTCCCACTGTGGGTTGCTCTTAACCAATGACTAAAAGGCGTGGAAATATAAATACTTCAGCCCTCTGGTCCTCTTATAAGGACTTCTTACATGTTTTCTGCACTGTTTTCAGAGCATCCTGTGGATTTCAACTAAAGATACCCTTTGTCAGATACTGCATGTACTTTTGCTTGGCCCCTTTCAAGTGCCACTTTCTACTCCTCTACTATTTTTTTAAAGGAATACACTTTCTACCAAATAGCTTTCACATGAATCCTATTCTCGAGGTCTACTTATGGCAAATCCAAGCTTAAGCTAAGAGAGAGGGTGTATATATGTAGTTGGCCTTCTCAGTAGCCTAGGCTACTAGCATAGAGCCACCATACAGCCTTGACTCTCATCTTCCTCCACAGTTCAGATGTGAGTATCATCTGTGGTCCTTCTAGGACCCACAGGCAACTGGGTGTGTCCTTGTCTATGATAAATTGGAAATTTTCTGCTTTGCTTATAAACTTAATAGGGGAAAGGAGAAGAAAAAGAAGTTTTGTGTGTGTTTGTGGGAGAATAGGGGACACCGTTTCCTTTTTTGTTCTGTTATTACTCTATTTCTCTATATTACTCTCCCTATCCTGACCCAGTTCAAAAGTCATTAAAGTTTCTTATTCTGTCCGCTTTGTTTCTCTTTCCCCTATAATATTTCATCTCTCATACTATGCCCTTTATTAGTGAAGAGCATTGTGTAAGCTGTCAGCTCTCTAATTACAGTACTGTGTAATTACAACTATGTTAAACAATTGTTCGTTGTGCATGTCACCTCTAGTTGATTGTGAGGTGCTTAAAGGCAGGGTCCATGTCTTATCGATCTTGTTTTTCCCACAGCGGTCAACACAGCACTGTGCACACATTAGACATGTGATTAAGTATATCTTGAACAGATTATTTTGTCCAGATTGATATTGAAAGGGCATAGATTTTGGTAAATTATTTTTTCTAATCTCATCTTGCTCTCATCTCTGAAGAGAATAATTATTTTCCTCTTTGAATTTCAAGACTTATGGTTTGTTTTGTTAATTGCTTGTTGAAAAGTAGGCTTAAATTAATCTGCTTGTTCTTGGGTACTTGGTGGAATTTTATAGGGTGAAAAGTCATTTGTTGAGTGAAGAGGATTCTTTCTGTTCATCTGATGCTAATTACCACCCATCATTGAGCTATCTAGAGCTTGAAGGTTTATTTATTAAAGAGATTCTAAAGTGAACTTCACTCATTGGGACATCAGGTTAAAAGCCAACTTAATGAGATGGTGTAAATTATTAGTGTGATAAAAACTCCTTTCCACAATCTGAAGAAGATTGGTGTTTCATCTCCTTCTCACTAAATAACTTGCTGAAATTACATTCCTGGAGGTTGTTTAAATTTTTGATTCTTATATGAACAAATGGAAATCTAGTACACATTTCAGATAAAGTGCAGAGTAGTGAGTTCTGAAACAGAAACTTAGATAAGGAAAAGGAAAAACATGATTAGCTCTGAGAAAATAGATGCCATTTTTTAAAAATGAGGAAGCACACAAGAAATGAATTTTCTACCATTATCTTACAAACAGAAAGGCAATCCTTCCTAAAGTGCACCTAGGTAAGGTTCACACTATGCTGAGTATTCAAAAGAATTGAGCATCCGGTGTCTGGTCCCAGCTAGGAGTTTAAAATCTGGTTGAGAAGACATTACTGATACACTTGAAGCAAAGTGAACTTTATATTATAGAACATGGGATGTGCTACACCGCACTGCCCTGATAGTATAGCCTTTGCCTTGAGCATTTGAATGTATTGTCCCTTTCACTGTCCTAATTCAACACCTCATTGTCTCTTGCTTTCAATATTGTGATAACATTTAGTGCTTGGAGTGCATTTATTTGTTGCCTGAGTAAATAAGTGAATGGTCTAGAATCTAAACACTAGAAAATTATGGGGGGAGACTGGGTTCTGGAGTAGTCAGTGTGAAGACTGCCTCTAGAAACTATTATTCAAATTAAAAGCCAAAACGCCCCCGAATGATATAGTTAAGAAATGGGCAGAAGATATGAAGAGACATTTTTCCAAAGAAGACGTACAGATGGCTAACAGACGCATGAAAGTGTGTTCAATATCACTCATCATCAGGGAAATACAAATCAAAACTACAATGAGATATCACCTCACACCTGTCAGAATGGCTAAAATTAACATCACAGGAAATAACAGGTGTTGGTGAAGATGCAGAGAAAGGGGAACCCTCTTACACTGTTAGTGGGAATGTAGACTGGTGCAGCCATTATGGAAAACAGGATGAAGATTCCTTAAAAAGTTGAGTAGAACTACCCTATGATCCAGCAATTGCACTACTTGGTATTTACCCAAAGGGTACAAGAATACTGATATGAAGGGATATATACATTCTGATGTTTATAGCAGCATTATCAGCAATCACCAAATTATGGAAAGAGTCCAAATGTCCACCAATTGATGAATGTACATACACATACACAATGGAATATTACTCAGCCATAAAAAAGAATGAAATCTTGCCATTTTCAATGACGTGGATAGAGCTAGAGCATATTATGCTAAGTGAAATAAGTCAGTCAGAGAAAGACAAATACCATATGATTTCACTCATATGTGGAATTTAAGAAACAAAACAGATGAACATAGCGGGGAAGAAGAGAGAGAGGCAAACCATAAAACAGATTCTTAACTATAGAGATCAGATTGAGGGTTGCTGGGGGGGGGGGAGGTGGGTGGCCAGATGGACTAAATGGGTTATGGGCATTAAAGAGGGCACTTGTGATAAGCACTGGGTGTGATATGTAAGTGATGAATCACTAAATTCTACTCCTGAAACTAATATTATACTGTTTGTTAACTAATTGGAATTTAAATAAAAACTTGGAACATAAACAGAGTAAATAAAAGCCACATGGGAAACCTGGTAGAAGGAGGGCAAACACAGTAAGCGAGCTATGGCTGTCTGTCACAATTCTCAGAACCAGATGACTACAAATAATAAAGTCATATTTATTTTGGTTTTAGAGATTTTTCTGAAATAAAAAGTTTTTACAGAGCCAGGCTATATTTTCCATCAGAGAGAAGATATTTAGCTAGCCACTAGAAAGCCTTTTTATTCAAATGATCTGAAAAAAAAAATTGTAAGTTATATATTAATTTCAAGTAGTTCTGGTATTTTTATTAAAAATGTCTATTTGTGGTTGTTAACCTTTTCAATTACACATATATGAAAATAATGATGTATTGTCTTTAAAATATTCTCTAAGATGTTTAATTTAGTCTGATAACCCCCTACATTTCAGTTATCTTGTCACTTGAATAGTTTTTGTGAAACAAAAACCTGATCAAGTTATTCCTTTGCTTAAAAACCCTAATTAACTCTCTATGATTTTAGGATAAAGTTTGAAGTCCTTAGAAGCATGAGAAAGTAAGATTTTAAGGCTTACTGAGTGCTTACTATATGCCAGGCACCATCCTAAGTGCTTTCCATATGTTATACTATTTATATATATGTTAATATATGATTATGTTTAATGATTCTTACAACATCCTTATGTGGTAGATACCATCATTATTTACATATTGTATGGAGGCAAGTTAAGGTCACATAGATAACATAGTCATATGGGTAATATGTCGTAAAACTGGTATCCAGATCTAGGCAGTTAAACTCCAAAGTCTTAACCACTATATTATACTGACACCTGAAAGGAGATAGCTGTCTAAGCTAAAATAACTTCAAATATCCATCATGTCATATGAAGATCATCTAATCAAAATGAAAATTGGTGGTTGCCAGTATTTACTTCTGTGATTCCTTTTTAGAATATTTCCATAGCTAATGACTTTCATTGTGATGGCAAAAAAAAAAAAAAAAAAAAAAAAAAATTAGATACCATGGTCTGGAAGTTGTTTCTTCCCTCCTTCCCTTCCTTCCATCTGTTCTTCCTTTATTTTTTCTTTTTCAGGTAATTTTTCATATCTCTCTCTAATTCATTAATCTCCATCTTAGGGTTAAATACTCAGAGACCATTTTTTTCCTTTGTTTTAAAGTACTTGGAGGTAACCTTTAGTATAGTAGCTAAAGAACATAGAATTTTGAGTCAGACTGTCTGGTTGAATCCTAACACTCCAATTTTCTAGCTTTAGAACCATGAATCTTTCTGTGCCTCAATATCTTCCTCTAAATTGGGGTGGGGGTAATAATACTCACTTCCTAGTGTTGTTGTAAGGATCAAATGAAATAATATTTAGAACAATGCCTACTGTATGGTAAAGACTGAACATATAGTAGCTACCTAGTCCTCAAATTCCTTATAAGAAAGAGAGCCTTTGGCTAAATAATAACTTAGCCATTATTGACATTTAAGAGTGTCAGGGAAAGAGGAAGTCAGTAAACTAGATTGGAAGAGGTGTAGTCATAGACAAGAATAAAAACAATTACAACAGTGCTGCTTCCAACTAGAGGAGAGGGGAGATGGAAAGGAGGGTGAAAAGTTGCTCTTAAACCTTATCTTTTTTTATGACAATACAAGTCGCTCTGCAACTTGCCTCCCTACCTGTCAATGAAAAAACATCATCAAATAATACTAACAGTTACAACTTATCGATTTTCTATTTGGTGCCATTTTTTTTTTTTACAGGAGACTGGGGCCTAATTAAGCTCTATAGATTGCCAAATATTATACTTAGGAATTTTAAACTTAGGTTAAAACTTAACCCAGAAATTTTCCAGCAAAAGGCTTTTCCTAAGTCTTTTAATCACATTCTGGAAGCACACTGTTCAGGATTGGGTGGAGTGAGTGAAATAAATTTTACTGACAAGATGAAGATACATATCTTTTTTTGTTTTCAAAAAAATTTCAAGTGTCTCAATGAATGAATATACATTCAATGAATTTTTATTTAGGGGCCACTGTGTGCTAGGCACTCCTCTAGATGTAGGATACCCCATATTAAAATACGGCAGTCCCCCCACCCCTTACTTGTGGTTTCGCTACACATGGTTTCAGTTACCCATGGTCAGCTGCAGTCTGGAAAAAGATGATCCTCCTTCAGAATTATCTTAGAAGGTTGATAATAGCCTAACAATATGTTACAATGCCTATGCCATTCACTTCACTTTATTTCATCATGTAGGCACTTTATCATCTCACATCGTTCCAGAAGAACAGTGAATATAGAACAGTAAGCATTTTTAGGGAGAGAGAGAGAGAGTCCATATTCACATAACTTTTATTACAGTATATTGTTTTAATTGTTCTGCTTTATTATTGGTTACTGTTGTTAATATCTTACTGTGCCTAATATATAGATTAAACTCTATCATAAGAATGTATGTATAGGAAAAAGCATATAGTATATATAAGGGTTGGTACTGTCTGCAGTTTCAGGCATCCACTGGGGGATCTTGAAAGGTATTCCCCACAGATAAGGGGGGACCACTGTAGACATGATTCCCGCCTTCCTGGAGCTCACGGATACAAAAGAAAGAATTCTATCTCTTTTGTAAATATAATAAAAACTTGATGATGATGATGATTTTAATGTTTATTTTTGAGACAGAGAGAGACAGAACATGAACAGGGGAGGGTCAGAGAGAGAGGGAGACACAGAATCTGAAACAGGCTCCAGGCTCTGAGCTGTCAACACAGACTCCAACGTGGGGCTGGATCTCACGCACCATGAGGTCATGACCTGAGCTGAAGTCGGACGCCCAAATGACTGAGCCACCCAGGCACCCCTAGAAGCTTGAGATTATTGATTTATTACTAGAACATGCTCACAGAATAAATTGCCCCTATAGAAATTCACATCACTTTTTGTCATGAATAAACAATTTGTGATTCTCTTGTTCTGAACGGCTCACTATAATTGGTCTACTTCAGACTTACCAAATTGAGCCTCTGCCTCATAATAATTCCATAAATATTCATTTGTTCTCTGGGAGCTTATATTCTTTTCTTGAATTCTCATCTATCAGTATCAAGTATGATTCCCTTTCTTCATCAGTATGTTTTTAAAAAAAAAGGGCAAATTTTGTTACTCCACAGTTTGAAGCAATTCAAACTGTAAAGTATCATACTGTGTTAATGGAAAAAAGTACTTCTGAAGGGGAAAAATTATTCAGCAAGGGCACTGTATAAACAAGAGCACAAAAGAACTTGGAATTATGATGAGCTATGGCTAGTGAAGACAAAGAGAACTGTGTACTTACACCATAGTTTCTCAGAGAAAGACATCCAATGGGGAGTCTGTGGCTCTCCTACCTCTTTTTCTTATAACTTTTATGCAATATGAATGGCTTTGATATGACTAAATGGATAGCTCAGGCAGTTTATAATGGAATTCAAGTTCTTTCATCTCTAAGCTTCTGGTTCTAAAGAACCAAAGCTATTACTCTCTTGTGGGTGTTTGGTGATATGTGCAAGATGGGTCACAGCCCAGTTTCTGAAAGACAGATCAGTAAAAAGCTGATATATGATGGGAAAGTACAATCTCATTAGCTGGCTCATTAACGATTTTGTGTTTAGAGAAACACCAGGGTCACTAAACATGGAGATTACATCCTCAGTCTTGGACAGCAAAGAGGCTACATTCACAAGGTATAATGGGAAATTTTTATGCTACTACTGCCTTAGTTGGGGCATAGGATGGATTGATATTGTATTATATAGAAACTTTCATAAACATTTTATTAAAAGGAACAAAAAGTCTTTTTATCTATAAAGTACATGCTTCAAACACAAGTACAGCCTTTCCTTTATAGTTAAACACGTAAATCTCATCATCATCTCCCAGGAGAAAAGCTGTTTTTTATTACATTGGTAACAAAGCTGTTCTGAGAAACCTAGTAAAATTTTAAGTTGATTAGACCAGTTATTTCTTTTGAACATGAGTAACTAATCAAAATTTAGAAAGAATCTCAATAAATATTCTTTAACCTATTAAATTCACAAGGATTATATTGGACTATAATTTTTCAGACGTATTTTGGAAAAAATTAATATAGTAAAGAAAAAAATTAAAAAATTAAAAATAACCCACATCCTATTCCAAATGTTTTAAATTAAATGATCACCTTCCACTTACTGGATTATAATTTCAATAAAGCATTGATAAAATCTTCAATGCCTAGAAAAATATTGCATGTAATAAAAAATAAATAGTCATTCTTTCATTTAATCAGTGTTTACTGAGCCTTTCCTATGTTTTGAGTACTGAAATGTTTGGTATATGTTGCATATATACCACAAAATTTTCATGTATAGTATTATAAAGCCTTATTTATTTAATGGTGGGTGGTGAGCAAAAAGAACATATTCTCAAAGTCTCTGTGCAAAAAGCAGAATAGATAACATGATGTAGATTACTAGATTGAGAATCCAAAACCCTGGAATATAATCTTGAGCAAGAAATTTAATTTCTCTGTTTTTCTCATTTGTAAAAGGAAGGAATAATAGTTAATTATCTTTTAGTTTGAGTGGCCTTTGTTCCAAGACATCTGTGAAACGTGGGAGAGACTAGCTAAAATTATTTGAGGAATGAATATTCACAATTGTGTGTGTGTGTGTGTGTGTGTGTGTGTGTTTTGTGTATGTGAGAGACAGACAAATAGACATGGAAACAGTGGTCTTAAACCAGATGAATTTGGCAACTCCTGGGAATGATTTAGCAGTTACTAAACAAAGTGCTAGAATACCAATAGCCAAAGACCAAGATGATATTCAACCGTTGGAGTAATTAGACCCAAGTCAGCTAATGAATCTGGTACATGACTGTTATGGAAGCAAAATGTATTACTGCCTCCATGAGATGATACGCAAGAATTATAAAAGCTAGAGACATGGAGTGCTCCTAGGGAACAAGGGAAAAGAAATAAGGACTTTATGAGAAGGTGATGCTGTGGAGATTTGTAGAACTCTCTTTTATTTTCTTCAGGTAGAAACACGGCCTTCATATATCTGGGTTTTCAGTAATCACATATACAAATAAACAGGTAATATATGATTAATGTGATTGACATATAGGAATTAATAAACACTTAAATCATTTCATCAAGTTAATTTACATCTGTTTTTACTTTACTCTTGGAATAATTTTCTCAAGACATGAGGTTGCTTTGGCATGAAAGTTCTGGTGGAAAAGGAGTAAAAGTTGGGAATCATTTTTGTTTCCCCTGTGTTTTTTGGGCTTATTAGGATAGTGGGCAGAGAAGAAGAGGATAGGAAAAAATGAATAAAAGGAGAGTACCTAAATAGACTTTGGATTCCTGCAAGTGAATAGTGATTATTATTATTTAGTTTTTTAAGTTACAGTGCACAATTTTTTCTTATGGATTTAGATATATAGTTGTTTCTGTTAATCATTTTAAATTTATTTTTTACTTATAAATTCTGAGTTATAATGTGCATAGTTTAAGGATTCAGATATTTCTGTAAGTGCAGGTCTTCAGTTATCTTTTGATCCTCTTCCTGCCAGCCCTTGCTCCACAGAAGTAGCCAGTTTCAATTCTTATAGTTTTTGTATGTTTATCACTTAGTAACACGCTTATACATCTACCTATTGTTTTTTAAATAGGATTATTTTTAAGAAGGATTATCTATTAACTTCCTATGCAGGAACATGGAGATATTGCTGTCTTTGATAGGAACTCGCTCCTCCACCCCCATACATATGCACTCATTTTTCCTTTCTATCCTCTTTTGAATAAGGATATAAATTTGGTTATATCAATATGTTTTTTGTGTGTATGTATGTGTGTAACACAACTATATAAACCTTATATACAGTGAAACTATGTAGTATAATTATTATTGTTGTTATTATTATTATTATTATTAATGTTTATTTATTTTGAGAGAGGGAGAGAGCGAGAGCATGTGACCGTACATGTGCCTGAGTGAGCCGGGGAGGGAGAGAAAGAGGGAGAGAGAGAATCTCAAGCAGACTTTACTCATTGTGGAGCCCAGTGCAGGGCTCTATCTCATTATTGTCAGATCAAGACCTGAGCTGAAATCAAGAGTCAGATGCTTAACTGACTGAGCCACCCAGGTGCCCCTAATTATTTTTTTTATAAAAGATTTTATTTTAAATAATCTCTACACCCAATGTGGGGCTTGAATTTACAACCCTGAGGTCAAGTCACATGCTTACCAACTGAACCAGCCAGACACCCCCTAACCTAATTATTCTTAATATTCCCACAAATGTTATTTTCCCTGTTGTTAATACTTGACTTTTTTTTCATTTGCGTACTTTTTTATGTATCAAGTGCTAATTTAATTCAAAGTCTCTGAAAGTGTGAAATTAATCTCAATACATTCAGACTCATCAGATATTCTTTTAATTTTATCTGCCTGATGAAATCTCAGTAGCTCTCTAATATGATCCAATGTAGACAGTTGTTTTTTTTTTTTTTTAATTTCTGTGGTATACTTCTTTTCCTGGGATCTTTCTTTACCATCATCTTGGGGATTCCCTTTACCTCTCTTTTGAGTTGTAGCTCTTATTTCCTTTATATTATATCTTCTCCCTTATTAGTTTATTCTTATATATGATGGAACCTTCAGTAACTTCTTTATAAGAGATTCACATGAGATACATTCCACGAGATTTTTCATGTCTGAAAATGACTCCAGACTTAATAGTTTGGCTGGATATAAAATTGTAGGTTTGAAAGTATTTATTCTCAGAAATTTGAAGGCATTTCCTACTGTTTCTATATTCAAATGTTGCTGTTGAGTTAACTGTGATTATAATTTCTGATTCTTCATACATGAACTGTCTGTCCCCAAGTCTTTCACTCTTCCTACAGGAAGCTTATAAGATATCAGTTTGTTTTCAGTATTTTAGAATTTTATGAGGATATTCTTTGATGTGGATATTTATCAGTTGGCTGGGCACTTGATGAGTTCTTTTAAGTCTGGAAAAATATGCCTTTGGAAACGTGCCTTAAATTATTTTATTAATGATCTATTTTCATCAGTTTCCTCTGATCTACCTTTCTAGAAATACTATTGCCCAGATATTGGACCTGCTGGATGGGTCATCTGATTTTCTTGGGCTTTCTCTCTATGTTGCATCTCTGTCTTTTTGCTCTAATTTTTGAGTGGTTTTCTTCATCCTACAATCTTTCTACTTAGCTTGTCATTTTTGCCATCATGTTTTAGATCATTTTTGTTCTCTGAACTAAACTTATAACATTTTCTTCATTAATACAACATCTTCTCATCTGTGTGAAGCTAGTAGTCATTAATTTTTTTAAGTTTTCTTTTCCTTATCTCTGCTTCATCCAGGTTTGTGTTTGTTTTGTACTCTATCTTTTAGAAGCACTAATCAGATGCTTATGATCTTTGATCTTTGATTGTTTGCTCATATTTAAATTTGGGGCATTAAAAGCTGGTAGAGACCTTGAATGGGACTTGCCAATCATGGGCTTCACAATAAGGTGATTTAACTGAATTGTTTAATTGGGGAAATTCCAATTTAAAAAACTCCAATGTCAGAATCTTCTGATCATTTTTTGGAGCTGATGAAACTGTGCAGATGACTTTCCAGTATTTTTCTTGTCTAGTGTTCTTGTAAGTAAGTTGGGCAAGAGGGCTGAGGTATACAAATGCTTTTAATTTCTATGTTTTACTTTATGGAAACTTCTTCTCCCATTGTCTGTGTCCCCTAGTCCAGAAATCCATATTTTCCATGCAGAGAAGAAAGCTCCAATTTTCTTCTGAGAGAAGGACAGTCATCTGGTACACAGTATGGGGTATCTAAGTTTCTGAATAGTTCTTGGATAGATTTTCAACAAGGTGCTCTTATTTTTACCTATATCTGCCCTTACTTCAAGAGGTACTGAGCACTGGCAATTTTTAATGCTTTTGGAAGTTCTGTAAAGTAAATTTTGGAAGTTGTTTCTTTACTTTGTTCCTTCATTGAGTTTTCTAGGTCACTTACTATTTATCTGAGTTGCTTTCTGGAATCTATAATTTTGTATTTGTTGCTTCATTTCCCACTCTCTTTGTCTCTGTGAATTTATGGGTTTTGTAAAACTCATTGCCACTGTCTTACTTAAGAAGGGAGTGAAACTAAATGCATGTCTTATTTTCCCACAGAAGTAGCATTGACTCTAAACTAGAGTTCAGCTCACAAGCAATATAATTAATTTGGCCATAGTCTGGTGGTCTAGGGGAGGAAGTGAATCTTTCCTCATATAAGCCTTTAAAATTCAACTGCATCCGCATCCTCCCCCACCCTCCTTGAGTGTTTTTTTTCCTCCTATAGTTCATACAGTGTATTGCTACCCTCTTTTTTCTTCCTTGATCATTCCAAAACTTTGATGCAGAACCTCAAAGAGCCCAAAATTCTGAGTCTGGCATTTGTATCTCTCTATAATAAGTGCATTTGTGTGTTTTTTTTCCCTCTCCCTAATATGAATCCTCATCTGTAGTTAGTCTGGCTTCCCTTCTTTCCCTTCTTCCTGTCATTTCCTTCCAATTATTTCTTTGTTTACCAAACATCTATAAAACCCTTGTTAAATGTCCAGTTGTCTAAGATTCAAAAATGGATAATATCTCTTTCCTTGAGTTGCTTGCAATTTCATGAGAGACAAGATATAAACAATGTAATGCCCTGACATAGAACACATGATGTAAGTTCTGTCAGAATAATGGGAGGTCACTTGGGGAGGTGGAGAATTTCATGTGGGGAGGTGAGAAAAGGTCTCGCAAATGAGAGATATTTAGGTTAAGCCTTAGAGAATAGTCTCTAGGAGGCCCCAAAGCTAGGATTTGGTGAGAGGACAGGCATTCCAAGGAGCATGCATTGCTTGAGGAAGGTGAAGGGACATGTGCAAAAGATCTTGGTGCATTAGGGGAAATGCAGGAGTAATGAGAATGGAAAATGATGGGTGGGTCCAAAGAGGTGGATATTTGTTTTTTAGAAGCATCACTTTTGTAGCAATGAGGCAAGTAGTTTCCATGGCTGCTCCTTCCAGTCAGTATGCCACAGTCATGAGTTCCCATGGAATGCCCATGTCATTCCTTTTCCTCATTCCAAATCTGGTTTATGCTTTGAGTTCCAACTCCAGTCCTATCCTTTTTATGAAGGCCTTTTTAACCTATTCCAGCATGTCAGCTTGCCTCTTTTTTCTTGGACTCTTTTTTTTTTTTTAATTTTTTTTAACGTTTATTTATTTTTTTGAGACAGAGAGAGACAAAGCATGAACGGGGAGGGTCAGAGAGAGGGAGACACAGAATCTGAAACAGGCTCCAGGCTCTGAGCTGTCAGCACAGAGCCTGACGCGGGGCTGGAACTCACAGACCGGGAGATCATGACCTGAGCCGAAGTCGGCCGCTTAACTGACTGAACCACCCAGGCGCCCCTCTTGGACTCTTAAAATATGAATTATGTAGCACTTAATTATATATGTTTGCAAACTTAATACTATGTGTGTGTGTGTGTGTGTGTGTGTGTGTGTGTGTGTGTGTGTACTGCATCTCTTGTCTCTCTAACAAATATCAGGTTCCTAGGAGACTAGCATAGCCCTGTATATAGTGGATCCAATGGATTATTTGCTTTTTACAACATTGGTCAAATAAATATGTAGTGAGCTACCACTATATGCCAAGCCTATGATAGATTTTGGAAATTGATAGTAGATAAGTGAGAATACAGTCTCTGCCTATTTAAGGGGGCAGAATTTAATTTTTTTATAAATCTAAAATTAAATTTACTAGCTATATCTTTAATAACCACAAACAGATTCTGATTTACTTATTCCCTTTCCACAATTCAAGGCAATTATCAGAGCAACTATCCTTTAAGCTTTTATTTATCCATCTGTAGAAGCTCTGGTGAATGTCTTGATACTGCCTTTCCTTGAGGCATCATTTAAATTAATAGTCCCTTTAATTTGAATTTTTGGGCATAAAGGTTGTAAGTGAATGCAAGAATTTTTAAACTTACATTTATTTATGAGCGAAAAGAATCGCAGAATATTTTACTATTTTTAATCTATTTTTGAAGCTGGTTCAATTTGGCAATAAAAAAAGATATATCTTCAATGTAAGTGTAAATATAGGAGAACTATGAATAGAAATTATAACTACATTCTAGGATAGAAATGTGGTTATTTAAACCCTCCGGTGCAGTAGCAAGCTTCGTCTTGATAAAGTATAAATCAGGACTTCAAGTTCACTTAAATTCCTCCTTTTCAGTTTACCAGAGTTTAGAATTTGTTTTATATTTCTAAGACCAAAGCTCTTTTATGAATCCCATATATAATATTAATTTATGTACAATAAATTGAAGTACAATATGAGGAGCATTTAACTTAACAGGTTTAGAGGATGATAGAAAAGAAAAACATCCTTTATTATGGACATTGTTGTGTTCATTCATATGAATTGGAAGTGTCATTTAAACTGAAATTTATTTGATTGCGTTACCTAGTTAGATCTAGCAGAAACTAATTAAAACTTAGTTAAGGGGTTTCATTCTTTTATTAGTTGAGCCTTGAATGACTATTGTTTGATCACTATTGGCCACTATTTGTTGAGTATCTGCTGGATACATCAAGATGTTGGAGAGCTGATGAAGTACAATAAGACATAAAAAGTGGATGGCTATTGCTGCGCCACACAGGTCATCAGGGAATTCTCTTAACAGTTTGGTTAAATGTGCCCATCTCACATCTGATGCAGGTTCAGTGAGCTTATGTCTTACACTTACAACCTTCTCAGAACCATTACCCTTGGGCTACCCAAGCAGCTTCAACCTGAAGCGCTGTTCCCACCATCTGTGGGCTTGATAGGGATTTAATGGATCTTCACCTGAAACCAACATGTTCTTGCATAATGTGTTGTTTCCCTGACTATCCTACTGGTTACTCCTAAAAGTAGTTTCTCAATAAATTGCATGCATACTCATCTTCATCTTGGGTTCTGCTTCTAAAGAACTTGATGTATGACAGTTGCTATTTGAAAAAATTAATGATGGTGGTTATATTAAACATTGAATAAAGCAGGTCTTGTAGCAGAAAGGATGACCCAAGATTTCAGAGCAAGGCTTGGAAAGAATCATTAGCTAGGAAATTGCAGAAAATGCCTTGTTAGAGCAACTAGCAGTGCTATGTTTCCTGATATTCCCAAGTTGGCTAAGTTTCCTAGGTTCTTAAGTTTTCTATGTCTTCTCATTCTATAAGGGTCTGGTTATCTTCCCAGAGGGAAGAATTTGAGACCTATGGTGAAGGTGGTTTTAGCAACTTTCTCTGTGTTTTTGTTTATGGATAGTTGAAATTGCTATCTTGCATTAAGTCCCATGTTGAGGTTGGGTAGAAATTGATATGACAAGTATGTTGAGGCAGTAATAATCATTATGCATGAAAAGAAATTCACATGATTACAGAGTTGGATTGGCTGGAGTAGGTACTGAGAATTAGTTAAAGGGACTCTCAAGGAATCCTTCCTAAGGATTTCTGAAAGTAGTCACCCAGGAAAGTAGTACTGCCCACTAGAGTGCTTTACTGAGTCACATGTGCCTGTAGTTATTTGAAGGATGGGATATAGCTTAACCTTTGAAAGTTATTTTTGGCTGAGGAAATGGAGACTCTGACCGGTTAAGTGATTTGGGATTAATAAATGAGAAAATTAAGACCTTATTTCAGATTTTTTCCCGGTCATTCATTTATTCACAAATAAATGAGTTAAAGTAGTTACATTTTGATAAGATTAGCATGTGATACAGCTAAGCACAGGTATTACTTGAGGGATATGAATTGTAAAGGATGAGCAGAAAGGGTAGTTAGAGTTGGCATGACATTTAAAGTGAAGGGATATGGATAAGGGACAATATACTGGGCCCAAGGAAGTGCAGACACTTTGATGTGACTGCATTGTAGTATGTGTCTTTGTGGTCAGAGATGAGGTTGAATTGCAAAGTAGAAACTAGATTATGGAGGACCTTGTACATCATATTCAGAAGTTGTAATTTTATCTTGAAAGGGATGGTGAGTGACTAAAGAATTTGCATGTTAGAAAGAATACTGTCAGCAGTATGGAAGCATTATAATAATTCAAAGGAAAAATAACAAGAGTCTAAATCAGGATATATTAATGGAGATGTAGATGAGGGAAAAACTGGAGACATGTTTACAGATAGAGTTGAAAAGATTTAGTGATTGACTGGATATAAATCAGAGAGAGAAAGAGTCTAGAATGACTCTTACATTTCTGGCTTGGGTTACTCAAGAATGGTCATTCTGTCTCTAAGAAAAGGAAAGTATAGGAAGGGTAGTTTGCTGCTATGGGGAAGTCTTAGAGGAGAGGAAGAAGATAATAGCTTCAGTTTGGGACATGTTAAAATTAAAATTCTAGTTGGATAGTCAAATGCCTTGATATAGCCTTCTGATCACAAATTCAGATTGCTTCTTTTAAAAAAATTGTTTTCATGTTTATTTATTTTTGAGAGAGGGACACACACACACACACACACACACACACACACACACACACAAAATCCGAAGCACACTCCAGGCTCTGAGCTGTCAGCACATGGGATGTAGGGCTTGAACTCATGAACTGTGAGATCATGACCTGAACCAACTGAACCACCCACGTGCCCCCAGATTGCTTCTTCCTATACCAGACCACTGATGGAGGTGACTAACAACAGGAACACGTGAATATTTTACAAAGACATCTATATTGTTTCTCTGTTTTTAAGAACGGTCATTTTGGGGTAAGCAGTGATGATTTGAAGTCCATTTTTGTGTGTGGTTGTTTTATTAAAAATAATTTCCTTCTATGGCAATTCTATTATCATTTCCTCCACCTCTGTAAAGTTCTCTTTGTCAGAACTATTGTATTTTCTGGACTCTGTCTTCTTGCCCTCACCACCTTTTTATAAATTTCTCCCCTCATACTGCCTTCTCCATTCACTGTTTACTTTCTGCCTCCAACCTTTTAAGGAATGGATGCCTCACCCCATTTGTTGTTTTTGTTTTCTCTTTGTGGTATCCCTTAATGTTTTTGATCTTATTGCATCCCCATAAATCTTATCTATGCAGTCATATAAACCAAATTAATTTTTTTCATTTTCTTTCTTCTTTTCTTCCTTCCTTCCTTCCTTCCTTCCTTCCTTCCTTCCTTCCTTCCTTCCTCCCTTTCTTTCTTTTTCTTTCTTTCTTTCTTTCTTTCTTTCTTTCTTTCTTTCTTTTTCTTCTTTTTTCTTTTCTTTCCTTTTCTTTTCTTCTCTTTCTGCCTTTTTCCTTTCTCCCTTCCTCTCTTTCTTTATTGCTTTCTTCCTTCCTTCTGTTCTTTTGTTGTTTTTATTTAAACCCAGGTTAGTCAACATATAGTGTAATAATGGTTTCAGGAGTCGAATTTAGTGATTTGTCACTTACATATAACACCCAGTGCTCATCCCAACAAGTGCCCTCCTTAATGTCCATCACCCATTTAGCCCATCCCCCCACCCAACACCCCTCTAGCAACCCTCAGTTTGTTTTTTGTATTTAAGAATCTCTTATGGTTTGCCTCCCTCTCTGTTTTTATCTTATTTTCCCTTCCCTTCCCCTATAATCACCTGTTTTGTTTCTTGAATTCCCCATGAATGAAATCATACAATATTTGTCTTTCTGTACTGACTTATTTTGCTTAGCATAATACATTCCAGTTCCATCCATGTTGTTGCAAATAGCAAGATTTCATTCTTTTTAATCACTGAGTAATATGCCATTGTATATTTATATACCACATCTTCTTTATCCATTCATCTTTCAATGGACGTTTGGTCTCTCTCCATAATTTGACTATTGTTGATAGTGCTGCTATAAACATTGGGGTACGTGTGCCCTTCAAATCAGCATTTTTATCCTTTGGATAAATACCTAGTAGTGCAATTGCTGGGTTGTAGGGTAGCTCTATTTTTAATTTTTTGAGGAACCTCCATACTGTTTTCCAGAGTGACTGTACCAGTTCGCATTCCCACCAGCAATGCAGGAGTCAAATTAAATATTTTTTAAAGCATTAGTTTCTAATGTGGGATCAACTAACTTTTGCTGTAGAGAAGGCAACCAGAAAGGCAAGTAATCTTTTCCATTTAGGGTAACAAATCTCAGTGCCTTTGTCTTCTGATCCTATCACTGGGCTAGTAGAGGTAAGAATTTCAGGTAAGCAGAAAAAGGAGTGGAAGAGGGGTAGTTTTTGTTTAGGCAGACCAGTTGTGATATTTTATGTGAATAAGATTCTTGCAGCAAATCATGACCTGTGAAGGGAGCATAGCTTTATCATATAGACCTGGTTTGCATCCTGGTTCTATTTCTTCTAGCTGTCAGTCCTGGGAAGAAGTTTACTTAACTTCTTCATGGCTCAGTTTTCTCAAAGAGTTTTATTGTGAAATGTAAGTAATATATATAAAAAATACTACTTGACATCTAGTAGTAGTTAAAAAACATGTGAGTTTCCTTTTCTCCTTAAGGTCTCTCTCAGGTGACACCCTATGTATCTGCCTATTATTTTGAATTGTAGGAAATCTTCCTTTGGAATGGTAAGCAATATTGTACCCCAGTGATCACCGAGACTTTTAACATGCCAGTACTTACACAAAGCCCAGTGATTACTGTAAATGTTTTTCTAAAGAATCACTCTTAAGAAGTTTCTGGGAATTTTGTCAATATTTAGAATGATATATAACTAGAATAAAAAGACCATGTGCATGATTATTTGAAATAGTCTGTTTACAGTGTTATCATCCAGCCAGATCTGTAAAACATGTAAAGGGTATGTGCCTTTGGTATTTCAACTCTTTGTGTGCCTTTCCTCTAGATATAATGGAAGACAATGGATTTGCAGCCCACTTTCTGGGACAAAGAAATGGCTATATTGAATTTTTCTTTATTCTATTTAAGTAAAGTCTTTTTCATTACTGTTTGTACCTTTGGTTTCAAATCATGTATCTGATTTGTACTTTATTACTATTTTAGAACAGTGTATAAAATGCAGTGCTAACATCAGTTTTTTTTTATTTTCTCTAGGATTTAAAATAAATCTATAACAGAATTTTTAAAAAGCCAATAAGCAAGAATAGAAAAATATACAATATATTAAGGGAAATCTAACTCATCAATATTGGATAAAAATAAGAAATCAATCAAGGTATAAAATATACTTTGTAGGATTCATAATAGAGCAAATGAAAAGGATTTTGAGAAATTATTAAAACACAATCAAAATGATAAATTGCTATACTTTACACAGTGTCTTGTTGGAATGAACAATATCACATACCATAAAGAGGAAATGGAAAAAAATCACAGTTGAAAGAATTTATACTGAATAAAAGTTCAAGGAAACTAGCTATAGGTTATTATCTCATTGTTGTCCAAAGAGAATAGCATATATGTGATAATTATTTTTAGAGGAAACTAAATTCATACATCTTTATTTTTGTTTTGAGTTTTGCTTCTGCCTTTGTGCGTCATTTGGCTCTAAAGAAACTCACCAACTTCTATAACAATACCAAGCCCAGAGTCTTTGAAGTGGCAATTTAGGGATCATCTTTAGGAGTTATCTGAGAAAGTTTCATAGAAAAACAAATCTCAGGAGCTAAGAGTTAGGGTCTAAACCAAAGATACCTCACAAGAATATCCTTCTTTCATTGTCTACCATGAAAGATGAAGCTTGATCAGATTAAGGAAGCCAATAGGTCTGCTGAAAGCAATGACAAAGTATTCTTTACACTTTACACATAGAGGATGGACACAGAGAAGTAGAATTATTTATTGAAAAATAATACACAATGGTTGGAGAGCTGGAATCAGGATTTAGGATACTTATTTTCAGTGCTTACTAGTCTGCATGCTTTATTTGTTAACGTAAGGTACTGCTATTGTTATATCTTTAGTTAACTTCCTTCACACAGCTTTTACAAATAAGTGATAGATTGGCTTATCATTTCCATTCTGTACCTGTATCTTATTTTCCTCTGCCAAAAGGATGTATGATTTCCATAAACATTTATGCTTAATGCCCATTTTCTGTAGAAACAGTCCATGTTTCTTTCCTAATAGCAATACTTGCACTATGTAATCACTGTCATTATCATTCTACTTCAGAAGATTTTCCTAGCTGCTCTATCAGGTTTCTACCTACTTCAGAAGCTGTGTACCATTATTCTGGTTTTATAGTTTCACATGGTATTTCATAGTGGTTGTGATTGTTGTTCTTCTTGGGACGTGTGTGTGTGTGTGTGTGTGTGTGTGTGTGTGTGTGTGTGCGCGCGCGCGCGCGCTCACGCGTGTGTGTATGAGAGAGAGAGAGACAGAGACAGACAGACAGAAACAGAGAGAGAATGTTTCAGGTCATAGTATTCTGAAACAATCTTGCTATTAATTAGGAAAAACTAACCTTCCCCTGGTCAATTCAATACATATTTTTTAAAGAACAAAAACTAATAAAAAACTTGACTGTGGTCTGGGCCAGACATGGTGTTGTTTCTGGGGATTCAAAAATGACCAGGTCACAATCCTGGACCACAGGAAGTTTGCCATCTAGTTTAGAGAGAGAGATAAACAAGAAATTTAGGAAAGAGAGAGAAGAATAAAGCTCATTGCCACCTCATTGTAGCAATCAGTTAAATCCAGAAAGTTAGATATGCTGTAAGACTACTACCTTGGCCTCTTCACCATACCTGTCTCATTAAAAAAGTGAAGGAGAACAGAGTAGTTCTAAATGAAAAGAACACTTAATGGACATTATAAGCAAAAGTAATATATGGACTTGGGAGCTGTGCTGGTTTGTATGAAGCAGTTGTAAGGATATTTTGGGGACAATTAGGGCAATTTGAATATGGACTGTATCAGAGCAAATGAAAATTTTTTGACATAGAAAGGTATAGAGTAAAAATTAAAAAGTTCATATTATGGGGGCGCCTGGGTGGCGCAGTCGGTTAAGCGTCCGACTTCAGCCAGGTCACGATCTCGCGGTCCGGGAGTTCGAGCCCCGCGTCAGGCTCTGGGCTGATGGCTCGGAGTCTGGAGCCTGTTTCCGATGCTGTGTCTCCCTCTCCCTCTGCCCCTCCCTGGTTCATGCTCTGTCTCTCTCTGTCCCAAAAATAAATAAAAAACGTTGAAAAAAAAATAAAAAAAAAAAAGTTCATATTATGAAAAAGCATGTAAGGGAGACCAACTTTTTAGAGAGCCAACTGAGGACATGCTGTACCAGATACAAATATTTTTATATTGTAAATATATATATTTTTACATATTACATATTTATACATGTATACTGTTACTTTATCACACATGTAACATACACATATTAAATATTATAAAATATAAAAATAGGTGTTTATTTGAAATTACATATTATTTATTTTTCTGTTACATAAATGCTATTGTTTAAACACTGAGTACAAAGAGAAAGAGCAAAAAATCCTAGCACCAGGGTTCTAGAAAATCTCAACTCTTTGTGCCTTTGCTGGGAACAAAGGCAGCTGAGAAATTACTAGGAAGGCAGAGGTGGGATGTGAAGAGGAAGCCAGAGAGA
The DNA here is from genome assembly GCF_014898765.1 of Herpailurus yagouaroundi. Lineage (NCBI taxonomy): Eukaryota > Metazoa > Chordata > Mammalia > Carnivora > Felidae > Herpailurus > Herpailurus yagouaroundi. The sequence goes on along the minus strand of NW_024412411.1, from coordinate 14,361,371 downwards.
GAGTTGGAGCAACCACTAGAAAGATTAAATCACTACATCTGAAAATACTGTAAAATGCCTGGGCGGTTTAGAGCAGGAATACAGGAAAGGTATTTCAAAATATACCCTATTTAAATGACCAGCAACACGATTTAGAACAGACTCATCTTAAGGAGATAATCTTCGTTTAAAGACCCAAGTATGATTTAAATCAAAGTTCCATTTAAAAAAATTAGCAAAACAGAGAAACCACTAGATAACTTGTTCAAGAAAGAAAGGAAAAATACAAATATACAAAATAAGAAATTATAAAGGGAAGTAACAACTTAAACAGAAGAAATAAAAAAGATTAACTGAATCAAATTTGTAGACAATTTTGAAAACCTAAATGAAATGGAAACATTTTCAGGTTATCAAAACTGATTCTATTAGAGTTATAAAGTCTTAAAAGTCCAATTTTCATAGAACAGATAAAGTTATCAAGGAACCACTCCACAAACAGCACAAAACAAAACATGAGGCCCGGGTGGTTTCACAAAGGAATTCTATTCAACTTTCAAAAACTAGATATTTTTCATGCCTTATAAGTTATTACAGAGCATTAAAAAGGAAGAAAATGTAACACAGATATATAACTCAAATAAAGACAAACAGAAAGAAAACTGCAGATAAATATCTCTCATCGATATTGATGCAAAATTTTTAAATATTAGCAAACAGACACCAATACCATATTAAGAATATAATACAGGGGTGCCTGGGTGGCTCAGTCGGTTAAGCATCCAACTTTGGCTCAGGTCATGATCTCACGGTCCATGAGTTTGAGCCCCACGTCGGGCTCTGTGCTGACAGCTCAGAGCCTGGAGCCTGTTTCAGATTCTGTGTCTCCCTCTTTCTCTCTCCTCCCCCTCTCATGCTCTGTCTCTCTCTTCTCAAAAATAAATAAACGTTAAAAAAAAAAAAAAAGAATATAATATGCCATGACCCAATGGGGTTTTTCAAGGAATGTAAGGAAGTCCATTAATGTCATGTACCCATTAATAAATCCAAGGAAAAATTATATGATTATCTCCATACAGATTGATTAAATCCTTGTAAAAAATCCCATATCAATTCATGATAGAAACATTTAAGGAAAATATTTAAGGAGGGATACTTTCTCAAAATGATAAAAATATATTTGTTTTTAAGCCAGTATTTATTTTTCTAAATCAAGAAATACTAGAGGCCATAAACATTGGTCTTACACAGTGTTGGTCACAAACATTAAAAAGTGCATTTATATATTTGAAATAAATGGCATCCCATATTAAAAAAAAAAAAAGAAATACTAGAGGCAATTTCACTAGGATGAGGAACAAGGCAAGGATGCCAACTGTCTCCACCACTACTTACCATTTCATTAGAGTTATCAGTCAATGCAGTTAGACAAGATAAATCAATTACAGGCATAAGAATGGATAAAGAAGAAATAAAATTATCTTTACTTGTAGATGATATAATGTTATTGCAAATCTCCCCATACCCCAGAGAATCAATGACAAAACCAACTCACCAACAAAGGGGTTGTTAAAGTACTAGTTATAAAATTAACATGCAAAATTAAGCAGCCTTCATACACACAAGCCATTAACAGAGAAGGTAGTGGTAGAGAAAACACACTTTCTTTCTTTTCTTTCTTTCTTTCTTTCTTTCTTTCTTTCTTTCTTTCTTTCTTTCTTTCTTTCTTTAGAAAACACACTTTATGATTAGCAGCAAAGATTAGATACATAGGAATAAATTTAAGAAACGTGCAAAATCATATACAAGGAAAATTTTAAAACACTCCTGAGAAATACTGTGGAGGGCTTGAACAAAAAAGATCCCGTATTCTTTTCTCCCCCAGCTTTATTGAGATATGACTGAAATATAATGTTGTGTAAGTATAAGGTATACAACATGATAATTTGATATATGTATATATTGTGAAAATTTTAACTCAATAAGTTAGTTAACATAACACCTCACATACAATTTTTTTATGTGTATGTGTTGAAAACTTCTAAGATCTCTTAGCAACTTTCAAATATACAATTCAGTGTTAACTATAGTCATCATACTATATGTTAAATCTCCAGAATTTATTAATCTTATAGCTGGAAGTTTTTACACTTTGACCACCTTCACCCCCTTCCCTGCATCTGTACATGGCAACCACCAATCTACTCTGTTTCTACAAGTTAGTTTGTTTGTTGTTTTACATATAAATGACATAATAGGTATTTATCTTTGACTTATTTTACTCAGCATAATGCCCTTAAAGTTTATTCAGGTTGTCACAAATGGCAGAATTTCTTTCTTTTGGTTGAATAGTATTCATATATATAAAATCCATTTATCTATTGAGGGACACTTAGGTTGTTTCTATGTCTTGCTTATTGTGAATAACGCTGCAATGAACATGAGGGTGCAGGTATCTCTTCAAAATACTGATTTAATTTCCCTCATATATATATGTATATATATAATTATATTCATATAATATACATATATATGTATAAATTATACACATATAATTTTCAAGGAACCTTCATACTGTTTCCATAGTGGCTATACCAATTTACATTCCCGCCAATAGTGCACAAGAATTTCCTTTTCTCCACATCCTCACCAAATTTATTTTCTGCCTTTTTGATAATAGCTATTCTAAAAAGTATGAAATGGTATCTCACTGTGGTTTTGATTTGTATTTTCTGATGGTTAGTGATACTGAGTACCTTTAATGTACCTTTTGGCCATTTGAATGTCTTCTTTGGAAAAAAGACATCTGTTCTTGGAGAAGGTGGCTTAGAGTTATAAAAATGTCAGCTTTTGCTAAGTTAATTTATAAAGCGAGTGTAATCTCAGCAAAAATTCCAACACTTATTTTATAGTGTTAAGCAACTTGATGCAAAAATTCATATGGAAAAACAAATATGCAGGAATACATAGGAAAACATGGAAAAATAACAATTATTTGTGTGTGGGTGGGAAACTAGACTTATCAGACATTCAAACATATTATAAAACATATATAATTAAAACAGAGTTCTACTGGTGCATTAATGGAAAAATAGACAAGTGGAATAGAATAAAAATTCTAGAATTAGCCCTAAATACATATGGAAATATAGTATATGACAAAGGCAACATCTCTAACCAGTGGTATAAGGATGGACATTTAATAAATGGTGCTGGGACAACTGTGTAGTCATTTGGAAAAAGATAAAATTAGATTTGCATCTCATACCAAACAAAACATTGAACTCCAAATGGATTAAGGATCTAAATTTAAAAAATGAAATCATTTAAGTACAGAAATAAATATACATGAATTCCTTTTTCATCTTACATTGGGAAAGACTTTCAACTATGACTCAAATCCTAGAGACAATAAAACGATTGATAAATTTGACTACATAAAAATGAAACACATATGATAGCTAACATCATGAAGTTAAAACACATCTGACATATTAGTATAAAATATTTTCAACCTGTACCACAAACAAAAGGCTAATGGTCCTAAAATATAGGAACTCTTACAAATTAAAGGACAAATGACTGATAATCCAATAGAAACATATGGAAAAGACATGAACAGAAAATTCATTAAAAATAGGTATAAGTGCATGATATAAAAAGAGATATAAATGTATCAAATATATGAACAAATGCTCAAATTCACTCATATTTAGAAAAATGCAAATTTATACAGTACTGAGATACTGTTTCTCTCCTAACACTGGTAAACATTAATTTTTTTTTTTTTAATTTTGAGAGAGAGAGTGGGCAAGAGAGCATGAGTGGGGGAGAGGCAGAGAGAGAGAGGGAGACACAGAAGCTGAAGCAGACTCCAGACTCTGAGCTGTCAGCACAGAGCCCGACGTGGGGCTCGAACCCATAAACCACGAGATCATGACCTGAACCAAAGTCGGAGGCTTAACTGACTGAGTCACCCAGGTGCCCCAACACTGGTAAACATTTAAAAACATGACAACATATTTTGTTGGCAAAGCTGTCTGGAAACAGTCACTTTTATACATTGCTGGTTGGAATACAAATTGATACAACCCTTCTGGCAATATCTTAACAAAATTACAGATGCATATATCTTTCAGTCTAGGAATTCCTTTGTGGGAATCTACCCTGAAGGTATGCCTTCAACAAAACAAAAATATATAAACAGAAGCTATTCATTACAGCATAGTTTGTAATTGTAAAATATTGGAAATAACTAAAATGTTCATATATGGGAGAGTGGTTAAATAAACTATGGTTTTATTTTATCTTACATATTAATATTCTGTGTTTAATATATGAAAGAAAGGGACCCAAGAAAACACCAAGGTATATTGCTTATTTATTATATTATTTTTTTATTGTTTTTCAATATATGAAATTTATTGTCAAATTGGTTTCCATACAACACCCAGTGCTCATCCCAAAAGGTGCCCTCCTCAATACCCATCACCCACCCTCCCTTCCCTCCCACCCATCATCGACCCTCAGTTTGTTCTCAGTTTTTAAGAGTCTCTTATGCTTTGGCTCTCTCCCACTCTAACCTCTTTTTTTTTTTTTTTTCCTTCCCCTCCCCCATGAGTTTCTGTTAAGTTTCTCAGGATCCACATAAGAGTGAAACCATATGGTATCTGTCTTTCTCTGTATGGCTTATTTCACTTAGCATCACACTCTCCAGTTCCATCCACGTTGCTACAAAGGGCCATATTTCATTTTTTCTCATTGCCACGTAGTACTCCATTGTGTATATAAACCACCATTTCTTTATCCATTCATCAATTGATGGACATTTAGGCTTTTTCCGTAATTTGGCTATTGTTGAGAGTGCTGCTATAAACATTGGGGTACAAGTGCCCCTATGCATCAGTACTCCTGTATCCCTTGGGTAAATTCCTAACAGTACTATTGCTGGGTCATAGGGTCGGTCTATTTTTAATTTTTTGAGGAACCTCCACACTGTTTTCCAGAGTGGCTGCACCAATTTGCATTCCCACCAACAGTACAAGAGGGTTCCCGTTTCTCCACATCCTCTCCAGCATCTATAGTCTCCTGATTTGTTCATTTTGGCCACTCTGACTGGCGTGAGGTGATATCTGAGTGTGGTTTTGATTTGTATTTCCCTGATGAGGAGCGATGTTGAGCATCGTTTCATGTGCCTGTTGGCCATCTGGATGTCTTCTTTAGAGAAGTGTCTATTCATGTTTTCTGCCCATTTCTTCACTGGGTTATTTGTTTTTCGGGTGTGGAGTTTGGTTAGCTCTTTATAGATTTTGGATACTAGCCCTTTGTCTGATATGTCATTTGCAAATATCTTTTTCCATTCCGTTGGTTGCCTTTTAGTTTTGTTGGTTGTTTCCTTTGCTGTGCAGAAGCTTTTTATCTTCATAAGGTCCCAGTAGTTCAATTTTGCTTTTAATTCCCTTGCCTTTGGGGATGTGTCAAGTAAGAAATTGCTATGACCTTCAGTGACTTTTAAAAATTTGCTCACTTTCCTTGGAGGGATTACTTGAGACCTGGTTTGTATGTGCATTCATCCAAAGAGACGTTTGCTTCTGCTAAATTCCTGGGGCTCTACAAATTCTGGCCCCAAACCAGTTATGAGGGATAGGCCTGCATTTAGGAATTTTCCAGGAAGAACTTCTGCCCTTTTTCTCTCTCTTATTTACTCCCATCCATCTAAGAGTTAAGGTGAAGCATACAGGCTTTTTCATCATCTCCTTTTATGAGTTATCTTTTTTTTTCTTATATTGCCTTATAGGGTCCTATATTTGTTCATATTTCTCATTCTGATTTCTCATCTTTGCAGGGACCAATTTTTATTTCCCACCTTGTACAGGGCCCAGGTCTGTCTTCTGTAAAAACATAAGCCCTAGGCCACCATGGATTTGGTAGTTGTCCCTAAGATAAATGCTAGCTTCAGAGCTCTCTGGATTTTTCCTTTCTCTTTAATTTTGCCTTCTGAAGATTTTCTTTACTTTCCTCTTTACTCAGCCAAACATGTAAGAAAATTAAAACAATTCTATTCACCATTTTCTTGTGTTATAAATTGAAAAGATTTCTCTGGGGGTGCCTGGGTGCCTCATTTGGTTAAGCGTCCGACTTTAGCTCAGGCCATGATCTCATGGTTGGGTCTGTGAATTCAAGTCCTGCGTTGGGCTCTGTGTTGACAGTTTAGCTCCTGGAGCCTTCTTTGGATTCTGTGTCTCCTTCACTCCCTGCCCATCCCCCACTCATGCTGCTTGCTCTCTCTCTCTCTCAAAAATAAATAAATGTTAAAAAAACTAAAACAAAAAGAAAAGATTTCTCTGGATATTTGATCAGACTTATTGGCTGAAATGGAAGTCTCCTTTTTATTTTAAAGCAGTGAAGGAAATGTAGATACCATTTATTATTCTTATTTTATATCATTGTTATAGTTTCTTTCATATGAATATATATATCCATTCATTTCAATAGGTCTTGAAGAGGAGAAAAGGTCAGTGTATTCAATCTGCCATACTGAACTGCATGCTCAATTAGACATTTTGAATTTCTATTTTAAAAACTTGTGAAGTATTGTACTAGAAAATTCTGATTAAAATGGTCATCATATAGTTGCAAGATACTTTTACCCTGACATTTTGACGTAGTCAGTATTTTGGCTTTACAATTTTAATGGTAAGGACATATTGACTTTATATTATAATTTACATTCTTTTTCTTCAAATTAAAGCAATAGTAAAAAATTGCTTTGAAAAACTTAATATCTTAGTCAACTTGTGCTACAGTGCAATTAAATGATTTCTAATTGAAAAAAATTATTTTCATTTACCAACACTTTTTTCTCAAAGTCATTTTTTGTTTGTTTGTTTGTTTTTTACTTAATCTTTAC
>NW_024412411.1:14349402-14354382 GCF_014898765.1 Herpailurus yagouaroundi | reverse complement strand
TTTTTCAATGTTTATTTATTTTTGGAACAGAGAGAGACAGAGTATGAATGGGGGAGGGGCAGAGAGAGAGGGAGACACAGAATCGGAAACAGGCTCCAGGCTCTGAGCCATCAGCCCAGAGCCCGACGCGGGGCTCGAACTCACCAACCGCGAGATCGCGACCTGGCTGAAGTCGGACGCTTAACCGACTGCGCCACCCAGGCGCCCCGAAGTTCAAAATTTTCAATCAAATATTTACCACTTGCAGTTCAGCCACCGTCAATTTTGTTTTCTATGAATTATTCTTATCAGTAGTAATATGAGTTACTGGGTAAATTGAATTTGAAAGTAAATTTTATTTGTTTCTTAGTCAAATCTTTAGAAAATAAAGAACCATTCTCTTCAGTTATTTCAGAATAATTTAGTTTTCCAGGTTTATTTTATTGCTAATAAGGTTTTCCATATTATAATTAGTTCGTGTATCTTATAATAAGTGCTTAAAGTAATACATTAAAATGGCAGTGTGAAACAGCATAGTGAAAATGGGGGCCCAGAACATCCTGCCTGGACAAGTTTCATACTGTTTTCCGCAAATATTTGTGACAAGACTAGTTGGGAATTTGGTTGATAAAGGCAACCTAAATTGTTTTTGTCATAGCTAGAGGCTGAATATTATGTGGAGGGAAAATTTTAATTCTTTTTCAGAAAGTGGAGAAATAATCTTTAGGATTGCAAAAAAAGTTATGTAATTTTTAAAGACTGTTTATTTTGAGAGAGAGCAAGCGAGAGTGAGCGGGGGAGGGGCAGAGAGAGAGAGAGAGAGAGAGAGAGGGAGAGAGAGAGAATCCCAAGCAGGCTCTGTGCTATCAGCGCAAATCCTGACATAGGGCTCCATCTCATGACCCTGAGATCATGACCTGAGCTGGAATGAAGAGTCAGAAGCTCAACCACCCAGGTGCCCCAGTAGTGTCATCTCTTACTAATAGTTTAGAAGACAGTTTCATAGTGGTACTTTTTCTCTTTGGTTTTGTTTGTAAAAAGTAAGAAAAAGCCAAAATATTAGGATAAATATATTTTCTTAGTATAAAGCACCTAGAATGGCTAACCTAGACTTTCTCTTTATTGAGTTTAATCAGCATAAGAAAATGGACTTTGACAGAGAAACTGCAAACAACTGAAATAATGTTTTTGGTGCCGAGATTAAAGTCTAGAGACAGAATTTCCTGAATCCTCTAGAGTATTTGCTAAAAATGCAAAATCTTGAACCTTACATCCAAAAATTCAGTGACTTCGGTGTTGATCCCAAGAAATTGCATTTTGTAGTAAGCACCCAGGTGGTTCTAATGAATACTAAACTTGAGAATCATTACCAAGAGATGTGTACATCAGATTAGAGTTGAAATATCTCCAAGAGAAGAATTCAGAGTGACATAGATATATTTTAATTATGTTTGGAAATAAAATCCAGGATAAATTAAGCTGCAGATAATGAGTGAATAATGTATCTCATTCACTTAAGTGTCTTAGCCTTTAGGACTTCTTTTCTAATTTTACTCAAGTGCTCAAGTTTTTGCTTAGTTGGTTCAGTGAAGAGGTGTATTTTTGCCCTTTATTTATTTATGAATTTTAAGAAAGGATCTCAATAAAAGTTTATATGTCATACTAGGCAAATCATGACTATAGTTGAAGCCAGTATTTCTTAAAGCCTATAGATGAACACTAGTGTCATCTATGATCTTAATAGGTGGTTGATGAGAAAATGGATTCATTGTTAAATATATCTGTAAACAGTGGTTTAGTAAAGTTGGAAAGTTTTATTGTTTTCAGACTCATTAAAAGTGAATATATATATTGTTATTCTCCAAGAGGTATGCATATTAAACACTTCTTAAAATTTTTTTTGACCAGGAAGCTTTTTTAATGGGACTTCTGTCACATATTTGGGATAATTCGTATTCTCAGGAAAGCAATTTGTGGCCTCCTTATTGAAAGCTATGCCACATTTTTACAGGCAGTGACAACACACTAAAAAAATCAGGTTTAGATCTTTAGGAAACTGAATCTATAAGTGTAGATAGGTAAAGTGAAGTAAGTGCCAACCTCCTGGGTTTATTTTTGTTTTTGAGTGTATTTTTAAATCTTACATATGTACTAGATTGTAAACAGACAGACATCATATCTTAGATAAATGTTTTATCATTCTTGCATGTCAAAGTGTTTAGTTTTGAGTGGGGTAATACTCATTATACATAGAAGGTAGCAATAATCACTTCCACATTGTTGAGAACCACCAGGTGGAAGTAGGAGTTTGTATGTAAGAATTTGAACAAAATAGGACAAAGGAAAAAATTTACGTCTTGTCTTACTTTTTTCCTTCTTCAGACATACCATCTTGCAGTTACTTACAAATCATATCTCTTTGTCCTCTATTCTTCAGAAATATAGCAGAGTTCAAAAGCCCCATATGTGGCTTTTTCCTTTAGGCAGCAGTTTTGAGATATGTTAAAAATTGCTAATGATAAACAATTTTCAAAAAAACATTGGTTTCTAGCTGTCATTTTATTTAGTAAATGGAGGTGAAGTTATGAAAGTTTAAAGATAATAGTGTATCAATAATCAGCTATTTAGATGATTTCACTACCTCCTCACTTTTGGATAAAAATGTTGTAGGTAAAATAGGTATTAAATGCAACTCAATGTATACATACCATGTGTCCACTGTGTAATAAGAGCTAGGGGTATGATGGTGATAGGAATATAAAGCTACCTCCGTGAGCTCACGGTCTAGCAGGTAAGAGAGACAGTTAACAAATAATTGTATGTGTAACAAGTACTTTGAAGGGGAAGTACAAGGTGTTATTTTGGCTATTTAGAAAAGAGATCCTTTGGAGTTGATATTTCAGCTGACTATATTTTAGGAGACTGTTAATGATGGTGATGATGGGGAGACAGTAGAATGGGTCAAAGTCCCATAGGTGAGAGAGAGAGAGAGAGAGAGAGAGAGAGAGAGGAACTCAATAGAACATAGAATAAAGGGGGATAGTAGCAGGTGAAGTTAAAGGAAATAGATTATTAGCGGCCTTATAGACCATAGTATAAATTTTCTACTTTATTTTAAATGCAATTCACAGTAATGAGTGGTTAAATTAAGGGGATTTATGTGTATCATGATCAAACTTATAGGTTTGAAAGATCATTCTGGCTAGAGTGTAGGAGCCGTAAGCCAAGGTTCTTGTGGTCGTGCAGATGCAAAATGTTGGTTAGTTGGATTTGGTTAGTGGCAGTGGGAATGGAAAGAAATGAATAAATCAAGAAATATTTATTATATAAAATCTATGGATTTGATAATTGATTAGAATTCAGAAGTAACAGAGAGGGAGGTGTCAAGGATGACTGCAACTGGGTGATTGGTGGAGATATTGCCAGACATAGGAAACACCGGTGGAGGAGAAGAGGATTTTTGTTGTTGTGGTGTTGGAGCCATTTACTATTTCATAAGAGTAGGGTTAAATTGGGGCCTTTTTTGTTTTGTTTTTTTTTTTGATTGTTTATTTGTTGTTAACAAATTGCAGAATGTACATTTTGAAAAATTTCATTGTGGAAAATGGGAAAACAATCTGGATAGGGAAATAATACCAGCTAGTATTGAGGGCCCACCTGAGCTAATCGCTAATCTGGAGTAAAGCAAATCTTTCCTGTTGTGTGATTTTACTTAAACTGTGTTTAGTAGCCAAGATGCTGGTATGGGTTAGGCAAATAAGTTTTATCCAGTGTTGGAGATTTTCTGTTCTGGATAGATTGAGGAGAATTATGTACACTTACCATTCACACCTCCTCTCCTATAATCTTCTCTCGAGTTCAGTCTTCTTGCCTCCCACTCCACTGCACCAGTCTGTCAGGATCCCATCTGTGTCACCAGTGACCACACACTGACCTAGTCCCACACCTCATGGAACTTGACTTATCAACAGCCTTTGACATAGTGGCTCCCTTCTTCCTCCTTGAAACACTTAACTCCACTTGGCTTCCAGAATGCCACAGCCTTTTTATTTGGCTCTCACCTCACTAGTTGTTCATTCTTAGTCATCTTAGCTAGATCTTTCTTTTTGTTTTCCTTCATATCTAAATACTGGGGTGTCTCAGTACTTAGGCCACTAGTTTTGCTCATTTCCTTCCCTTCTGCACCCTATTTCCCCTAGATTATTTTGTTCAGTCCCATAGCTTAATTTATATAATTCCAACTTCTAAATCTATATCTCTAGCTATGACTTTTATTTTGAACTCTAGACTTACAAAACCAAACACTACCTAATATTTACCATAAGATATCTAACAAGCATCTCAAATTTACCACGTGCCATACTGAACTCTCCATGCTGTGCTCCAAGCTTGTTTTCCTACTATCTTTTCCATTTCAATAAATAGCAACTCCATTTTTTTTCAATTGTCCAGGCTAAAAAAACCCCAACAAACAAAAAACCTGATTTTTTTCTTATAGTCTTCATTTAGTACGTCAGCAGTGTCTCTTGCTTTCAAAACATATCCAACAATTTCTTATGACCGTGTCTATTATTACCCTAATTTTAGCCACTATTATCTCTTGCCTTGAGTGTTGAATAGCTTCCTACTCTCCACACAGTAGCCAGAAGGACACTTTAAAATGGAGTTAACCTCTTGCACTATTGGTGGGAATGCAAACTGGTACAGCCACTCTGGAAAACAGTGTGGAGGTTCCTCAAAAAATTAAAAATAGACCTACCCTATGACCCAGCAGTAGCACTGTTAGGAATTTACCCAAGGGATACAGGAGTACTGATGCACAGGGGCACTTGTACCCCAATGTTTATAGCAGCACTCTCAACAATAGCCAAATTACGGAAAGAGCCTAAATGTCCATCAACTGATGAATGCATAAAGAAATGGTGGTTTATATACACAATGGAGTACTACGTGGCAATGAGAAAGAACGAAATATGGCCCTTTGTAGCAACATGGATGGAA
>NW_024412411.1:14302347-14349302 GCF_014898765.1 Herpailurus yagouaroundi | reverse complement strand
AGGGTAGGTGCTGGGCATTGAAGAGGGCATCTTTTGGGATGAGCACTGGGTGTTGTATGGAAACCAATTTGACAATAAATTTAATATATTAAAAACAATAAAATAAAATAAAATGATGGATAATATACCAAAAAAAAAATAAATAAAATGGAGTTAAATCATGATATTTCTTTACTTAAATCCTTCCAGTGACTTCCCTTTTTCTGAATAAAAGCCAAAGGTCTAAATAATAGGCTACACTATGTTTTCAACACCATCTTCTATCAGAATTCACTTCTGTTCACTCTGCTCTGGCCTCTCTGGCTTTTTTGCTGATTCTTCAACATGCATATCACATTCCTGCCTTAAGATTTTTTTTTTTTTTTTACTTTATGTTTTCTTTTCCTGGAATACTTTATCCCTATATAATTACATGGCTTGCTCTATCCCTTTCTTCAAATGTCTGCCTAAGTTTCACCTCACTACTTGATATAAAATAATGCATTTCTTCACTCTTCACTCATTTTCCCTTTACCCTACTTTACTTTTTCTCCAGAGCATTTATCACTACCTGACATATGTATCTATTTTAATGTAATTTTTGTTTTTTTTTCCCCTACACTTGAACATAGGCTCCATTAGAATAGAAAATCCATCTATTATGTTTCATTCACTGCTCTAATCTCTGTGCTTCTCAATAAATTTTTGTTGTGTTAATAAATGTATCTTCTTTATTGAGAGGCTGTATCCTACAAAAGTAAAAATGCTGAACCCAATGTAAGATAGACTTGAATTCTCAGTCCAGCTTTGGCTTTAGGAAAACCATTTAATTTCTCTGAGCTTCAGCTTTGTTATCTGTAAAACATGGCAGCTAGAACTACATGAATTCTAAGGACTTTTCTATCCCTAAACAGTGTCCAGAATCCTATAAATCTTCATTATTTAGCCTCTTTCACAGATGTTTCACTATAGCATGTGGTTGAGATGTCTGCAGGATGATGTTACAGAGGCCCTCTGTAAGGTGGCATGTGCTGGTAATACATGGCTTTTTTTGTTTAGGCATTTGTATAATATATGAGGAGCTCTCAGAACATGGTTTAAGAACTTTATGTAACTACATCAGTGTCATGGGCTTTTCCTGATATGAAGGAATGAAACATGATTGAATACCCCAAAATGATGCCATTTTTTTATTTTTCACAATGAATATTGCCAAGCTATGAGTTTGACTTAGGAGTGATTTAAAATCACAACTCCTTGTGGCGCCTGGGTGGCTCAGTCGGTTAAGCGTCCGACTTCGGCTCAGGTCATGGTCTCGTGGTCTGTGGGTTTAAGCCCCGCGTCGGGCTCTGTGCTGACGCTCAGAGCCTGGAGCCTGTTTCAGATTCTGTGTCTCCCTCTTTCTCTGACCCTCCCCTGTTCACGCTCTCTCTCTGTCTCAAAAATAAATAAATGTTAAAAAAATTTTTTTAAATCACAACTCCCTATAAATAAGAGTGTAGAGAGTTGAGAAGGTTATCAAAGGTATATTATTTTAAAACCCTAATACCTTACGAGCTAGAGAGTGCAAATAGTATTAAACTGTATTGAATATGTTATTTAATCCACATACACTTTTTCCATGGATGGTGCCTCAGTGAACTCTATTGGAAGGCTGGTTGCTTCTTCTTTAATAATTTTCAAACCACTCAGATACTGTGTTCCATTTCTCTTCTCTAAGGCACTTCACAGATGATATCTTCTTACAACATGAGCTTCATAATTCAACACAAATTGCTGAAACTGCACCTTAAAAGGCTTTTCTTTAAGATTCAGAGGATAGTGTTTAAATAGATTGTATCTTGTAGCCCTAACAAAAACATTATATAGCAACAGTCCCAGAATTATTGAATAAATATTTGTACTATTATAAAGCAGTGGAGAAAATCACAATGAAGGAAGCATTTATTACAACATTTCATAAAGTTAATGGCCCATAAGAACATGCTTCAAGTTTACTATTGTTAAAATTTTAATATTAACAGTTTCATATGAATTGGATGAGAAATTGCTATTTCCAACTTAGTTTCGGGAAAAGGAAAGATTTTAAGACATTGCTGATTGTTTTTTCATTACTCTTTAAGGTTATAAGCCTTTGTGATTTGGGACTATTAAGAAATAATATATTATATGCTTTTATTTTGGGCCTAAAGGAATTGCTTAGCTGTGCATTATCCTGAAATAGAGATGTATAAAAAGAAACAGATCATTAACTTAGAGATAGAATCATTTAAAAACACCATTTTTTAAAAAAAAAAATTAAAAAGTGGTCATTTGAGATGTTCCTTGTTTGAAATAACTTGCTTCCATCTATAGAATAGTGGAGACTAGTTTGTATTGCTTTTGTTCATGATGGCCTTATTTGTGGATAAAATAAACAGTGGTAGATGATTATGTAATCATTTGCATAATGTGATAATTTTTAATATCTTGAATCTGAAGTTGTCCTGGATTCTTAACTTCATTGGTGTGCTTACTTGGAAGAAAGATTTGGAGGGTAGCCAGAAGGGGTGGTGAGAGTGGGAGGGAAAGGGGGAAGGAGGTAGATGGAAGGTAAAGATATTGCAACAGTGTTCACCTTTGATGTTTTCTTAGGGTCTCCCATTATTTTCTGAATCTTGAAATTATTTTTCTTAGAAATTTTTTTCCATTTGCTTTTTGCCAAAATTCCTGCTTTTCTAATTTTTTCTAATCCAGTTGACTTCATATTTATCCCCCTTTTACTCTCTTCTTATATTTCAACCAAGAATACGCTATAAAGCCTTTTAGGAAACATTTTGTTAGCTCAAAGATGATGAAAAATGAGAACTTGGCCAAGGTAAGGCTGCCTAACTTTTCTGTGCCATTATTCCAATGTATCATGTAGTTTCCTCCTTTCCCTATTTATTGGCATTGTGAACTATTTATATCACGAGTCTACTGGCCTTCTGGTACTTGATTATGTGTTGTTTTTTGTTTGTTTGTTTTAAGCACTTGATAAATGTCAACCAGGAGCCTCTGGTTCTCAAACTATAATTTTGGGGGATTGATTTGGCTACTCTGGAAAACTGCATTAGCTTTTTATGCTACCAGGACTCCATTTAGCATGGGACGAATGCATTTCCTGATTCAGTGATCATTTAGGAATGCCAACATGCTGGCTTAGTTCATATGATCTTAAAACTATACATTTATAAAAGGGTCAAGTTATTGATAATCCCTCAAATGAAATCACCCTTCCACTATTGTTTATTTACCTGATTGTTTGTTGACTCCCTAGAAACACTGGGAAGTAGATGAGAGCCTCCTAAGTGTGCAATCCTCGCCCTGTAAGAAGAATAAGGATGGAAGAGAGACTATTTTCATAGCATCCACTGCACACCACTAATTTTGCACTCACAATATTTTCTTCAAATAACATCTTGTCTTTACCACTAGGCCATGAAATCCTTGAAAGCAGATCCTTAAATTCTCCTTCACTAATTTTCTTCTAATGCAGAGCCTGCTGCATACTAAAGAAACAAATATTTTCAAAGCATGAAACTGTATCAACAATCTTCCTTCAATGCTATGATCCTTTATACCTCCTGACATGGGGATCCTGTGATTTACTTTAGAAGTTCTGTGGATGGTGATCCTTGTAAATTGTTTGTTGTGCCTGTAATTCAAAAGTGTAGAAGGTGGGATATTGTTTGTTCAGTGATTTTTACTTAGGATAAAGGATTAATACTGAACCCTTTCATGGCTTTATATTATTTCACAATAAAGACCAAAATGTGGCTCCTTCATTTCTGCAGCCTTTACCTCCATGCTTTTCTAACTTGATGTTAGGCCACTGGTCTTCTTTCAAGTCCTCAAACAAATCATGTTCTTTCCTCCCTCAGAGCCTTGTACTTTTGGCTTCCTCAGCCTGGAATATAATTCTGTAATCATTCTCCCCATCCTGCTATCCTTTACCTTGATAACTGATATTCATTCTTTGGATCTTATCTGGGAGCAAGGGAAGCCTTTCCTGATGCCCCAGAATAAGTCATGCTCCCTAGTGGAGTTTTTTTTTTTTTTTTTTTACCTTTTTTCATTGCACTTAATATGGGTGTTATTTATTTACATACGTATTTGATTATTTTTTTTTCCTCCCACAAGATTTCAAGATTCAGGAAGGTGAGGACCATGCTTTATTTTGTTTGTCACTTTATCCTCTGTGTCCTGCTTAGTCTCTGGCACAGGGAAAACACTTCTCAAAATTATGTTGAATAAATAAAATCTGTTTGTTTTCTTTCTGGAAAAGCAGATTTTATATTTTTCACATGAATGTAGTAGGGAAGCCCTCTATATACACAGAGCAGAATTCATTCCAGCCACTCTGTCTAGATCCCTAGCTGTATCTCCTTTAATCTTTGCATGTCAGAAGCATTGGCTTTGAGCACCAAATAGGCACAGGAAAGCAGTATTTTTCCTCCGTTTCTTCTATTGCGTCATCTGTAATTCTCACTCATGCCTCTTCTTTCTTGTATTTACTATCTACTATCTACTATCCTGCTATCTACTCTGCCACATAATTATGCCCCATAATTTCAAGGTAATGTCTCAATGTCAATATTGCTTCCACTTTGTGGGAGACAGTATCAGATATTTTGATATTAAATTCTTGCAATTCTGACCAATTTAGGCCCAAATAAATGAACATCAGGGTAGCTCAAATTAGTACTTAGATTGTAAAAATATTTTTTACAATGTAAATATTAAATATTTAATATGTGAATATTAAACAACACACTACTGCACAAGTAATTGGCCCAATAAGAATTCAAATGGCAATCAAAATATTTCTCAAAACAAAAGAAAAAGAAAACAAAATATTCCAAAAACTTTGGGTTGCAGCAAAAACAGATGTTAGAATGTGATTTATGCTATAAATGCTTGTTATAAGAAAAAACAGTTCAGGGGTGCCTGGTGGCTCAGTCAATTAAATGTCCAACTTTTGATTTTGGCTCAGGTCATGATCTCTAGGTTAGTGAAATTGAATCCCCGCATTGGACTCTGCACTGACAGCGCAGAGCTGGCTTGAGATTCTCTCTCTCTCCCTCTCTCCCTTTGCCTCCCCTCTGCTTGCACATGCACTCTCTCAAAATAAATAAATAAACATTAAAACATTTTTTTAAAAAGGTAAAAGTTCAAGTGAACAACTTAACACCACACATAAGGAAACAGAAAAAGAAGAAACTTAGCTGAAATTTAGTAGAAGAAGGAAATAATAAAGGAAAATCAGCAATAAATAGAGACCAGAATAAAAAATAACCTAACAATGAAAGCAACAAAACATTGAAACACTCTTCACTGATGGTGCAGAGCCTGCTTGGGATTCTCTCTCTCCCTTTCTGTCTGCCTCTCCTCCCATTTCATACTTTCTCTGAAAATAAACAAACTTTGAAATGAAAAAAAGTAATGACCAGTTTTTTTGAAAAAAACAACCCATAAAATTGGCAATGCTTTAACTATGGTAATTAAGAAAAGAAAAACAAAATGATTCAAAAACCAAAATGAGAAATGGAAGAGAAAACAATACAACAGATAGCCACAGAAATACAAAGTGGTAACAGATTCCTCTAAACAATTATATCCTAACAAATCAGATAACTTGGAAAAAAAAAACCAGATAATTTCTAAAAATGCACAGGTTACCAAGACTGAATCATGAATCTTGAATTCAAGATGTTGGAAATCTTAGACCAATAACAAGAATTAAAGTTGAATTAGGAATCAAAAATCTCTCAGCACAGATAAGTCCAAGACCACATGGCTTCACTGGCAAACCACACCAAGCATTAAAACAAAAATAAATGACAATTTTAATCAAAATCTTGCAAATAATGAAATAGAGGGAACACATTCCAAATCATTCCATTAGGACAGTACTACACTGATACCAAAGTAGGACTAAAACTACAAGAACAAAAAAGTCTAGTTTGTCCGATATAAGAAGTGCTACTCTTTCTTTTGACATCCATTTGAATGATAAATGTTTCTTCACCCCCTCACTTAAAATTTTTTTTAATGTTTGAAGGAGAGAGAGAGAGACAGAGGGTGAGTGGGGAGGGGCAGAGAGAGGGAGACACAGAATCTGAAGCAGGCTGCAGGCTCTGGGCTCTGAGCTGTCAGCACAGAGCCCGATGCGGGGCTCGAACTCACAGGCTGTGAGATCATGACGTGAGCCAAAGTTGGATGCCCAATGGACTGAGCCACCCAGACAACCCTCCACTCTCTCACTTTAGATCTGCAGATGCCTTTAGGTCTAAAATGAATCTTTTATAGGGAGCATATAGATGGGTCTTGGTTTTTAATCTATTCTGATGCCCTATGTCTTTTGATTGGAGCATTTAGTCCATTTACATTCAAAGTAATTATTGATAGATATGTATTTATTGCCACTTTATCACTTGTTTTGTCATAATTTCTGGAAATTTTCTCTATCCTTCCTTTGTCAGTTTGGTTCTCTCCTTTGCACTCAAAAAGTGCCCTTTAAATTTTTTGCAGGGCTTGGGGTGCCTGGGTGGCTCAGTTGTTAACCATCCGACTTTAGCTCAGGTCATGATCTCACAGTCTGTGAGCTCAAGCCCCATGTCGGGCTCTGAGCTGTCAGCACAGCCTGGAGCCTGCTTCAGATTCTGTGTCTCCCTCTCTCTCTGCCTCTCCCCCTGCTCATGCTCTGTCTCTCCCTGTTTAAAAAATAAATAAAAACATTAAAAAAATTAAAAAAAAATATTTCTTGCAGGGATAGTGTAGTGGTCCCTTTGTTTTTCTGGGAAAGTTTTTATATCTCCTTCTATTCTGAATGATAACTTTGCTGGATAGAGTATTCTTGGCTGAAAAGACTTTTCCCATTCATCACTTTAAGTATATCATGAGACTCCCATTTGGCCTGCCAAATTTCTGTTGAGAAATCTCCGGCTAGACTTACTGGTTTTCCCTAGTAAGTTAAGGACTTCTACTGTCTTGCTGCTTGTAAGATCTTTTCTTTATTTTGCAAATTTAATTACAATATGTCTCGGTTTTGGTCTGCCTCTGGTCATTTTGATGGGAGTTCTTTGTTTCTCCTTGATCTGGATGTTTGTTTCCTTCACCAGTTCAGGAAGGTTTTTTCAATTATTTATTGAAATAAATTTTCTGCCCCCTTTCTTCTCTCTTCTTCTGGGACTCCTATAATATGAATATTTTTACATTTGATAGAGTCACTGAGTTCCCTAAGTCTCTTCTCATGTTCCATTGTTCTTCTTTCTCTCTTTTGTTCATCTTCATTATTTTCCATTATATTGTCTTCCAGATCACTAATTCATTCCTCTGCTTTTTCCAGCCTACTGTTCATTGCATTGTCTGTTTCCAATCTCATTTATTGCATTCTTCATCTCTGATTTATTCTTTTTTTTAACTCTTTTGTCTCTTTTGTAAGGGTCTCTCTGATGTCTTCCATTCTTTTCTCAAGCCCAGTGGGTGCCCTTATGATTGTTGCTTTAAACATTCCATCAGGCATATTACTTATATCTGTTTCACTTAGATCTTTTACCTTGGCCTTATGTTGTTCTTTGATTCGGGATGAATTCCTCCAACTTGGCATTTTGCCTGTCTCTGCCTTTTTCTCTGTGTTAGAAAATGCAGTTATGTCTCCTGCTCCTGAAAGCAATGGCCTTGTGAAAAGAGGTCCTACAGTGACCAGGGTCTGGTGCTTCAGGGAGTTTCTCAGGTGTGTGCTCTGCAGCTGTGTTGTGGCTGCTCTATCCTTCAAGAATATGAAGTAGTCTGTTGTAATCTTACCTCAGGTTGTTAAGATGACAAGGTCATGCCACTACTTAGTCTTCCTACTGGCCTCATTCCTAGTGATCAGCAGGGCAAAGCCTTTTATCATGCTATCTCTGAATTGATTGTACATAGGCAGCCATTACAGTTTGAGTGGCTGTTTACCAACCTGACTAAAGATGCTGTGAGATAGAGCTGGATGGTAAGACAGGGTTAGATGAGGAAAGACTTGGCACATGCTAAGGCAGATGAATAAAGAAATAGGAAGAATCAATAGTGTTTCTGGGCTTTGTCTGGAATTTATACTGGTTGTTCTTAGGTCTCAAATCTTCAGGCTTTCTACTGGAACTTATAACACTGACACCTTTGGTGCCCAGGCCTTCAGACTCAGACTGGAATTACACCATCAGCTCTTCTTAGTCTCCAGCTTATTGACTACAGATCCTGGGACTTCTAAGCCATAATAATTATTGATTTAAAATGGTATTTGAGTGGGAGCTTGGTAAGATGGAAGATTAGGAAGACCTGGCACTTACCACATCCCATGTTTTCAACTAGATACTGTCCTCATCCAATTCAACAAACCAGAGACTGCTCTGAAGACTGGCAGAACAAACTCTACAATTCAATATAGAGATGAAGCTGCAAAGGAAAGGTTAGGAAGGTCATAAAGGCAGAGGGAAGCTGCCCATCGGAGGGAGGGAGCTCTGTACAGAGAGAGGGTGGAGTAATGGTCCTTGCACGAGGGAGTTCACACAGGGAAGACTAATTCCCATAAAATTTTACTTTAGAAAACAGAGGGGCTGAATTATGTAAGCTTATAAAACTAGTGGTACTTGGAACCTGGAGCTTTAAAAGTCTACTGACTTGGCACTGGACTAGCCAGGAGGGTGAATGATAACTGGGTTGCTGCCCTTACAGAGAGTGCAGCTGGCGTGGAGAAGCAAATGAAAAATGACAACACAATATTTTTGTAAAAAATCAGTCAAAGAATTCACAAAAAGGATATAAAATATAATAACATATAAATGAAATGTGAAGAGGAGTGGAGAGAATAATGGGTTCAAATTAAATGACTATCAACTTAATATAGACTGCTATATGCAGAGGAGGTTATATATAAACCTAATGATAACCATATATCAAAACCACCAATAAATATGCAAAGAATAAAGAGTAAGAAATACAAATATATAACTAAAGAAAATCAACAAAACATTAAAGAAGGAAAGATAAGAAAGGATCATAGAATATCTTCAGAAACAACCACAAATCAAATAATTTGTGGAAAATGGAAAAAAAAATATTCCTTCATTGGGGAAAAACTGAGAGCTTTTCCTCTACGGTCAGAAACAAGACAGCGAGGTCCACTCTTACCACTGTTATTTAACACAGTAATGGAAACCCTAGCTACAACAATCAGACAACACAAAGAAATAAAAGGCATCCAAATTGACAAGGAAGTCAAATTTTCATTACTTGCAGATGACATAGTACTTTATATAGAAAACCCAAAAGACTCCCCCAAGTAATCACTAGAACTGATACATGAATTAAGTAAAGTTGCAGGATACAAAATCAATGTACAGAAATCTGTTTCATTTCTGTATATACCAATAATCATCAGAAAGAGAAACTAAAAATCAATCCCAAATATAATCATACCAAAAACAAAAAGACACCTAGAAATAAACATAACCAAAAAGGAGGTAGACCTGTACTCTGAAAACTATAAAACACTGATGAAAGAAATTGAAGATGATAGAAAGAAATGGAAAGACATTCCTTGCTCATGGATTGGAAAAATAAATGTCTATGTTATTGAAAGCAACCTATGCTTTTAATGCACTCCCTATGAAAATACCATTAGCATTTTTCACAGAGCTAGAACAAACAATCCTAAAATTTGTATGGAGCCACAAAACACCCCAAATAGCCAAAACAACCTTGAAAAAGAAAAGCAAAGCTGGAGGCATCACAATTCCATACTTCAAGTTATATTACAAAGCTGTAGTGATCAAAACAGTATTGTACTGGCACAAAAATAGACATATAAATGAATGGCATAGAATAGAAAACCCAGAAATGAAACCACAACTATGGTCAATTAATCTTTGACAAAGCAGGAAAGAATATGCAATGGGAAAATGATTGTTGTCTCTTCAACAAATGTTGTTGGGGAAACTGGACAGCCACATGCAAAAGAATAAAACTGGGCCACTTTTTACACCATACACACAAAGAAATTCAAAATGGATGAAAGATCTAAATGTGAGACCTGAAACTGTAGAAATCCTTCCTAGAAGAGAACACAGGCGCTAACCTCTTTGACATCAGCCATAGCAACTTCTTTCTAGGTATGTCTCCCGAGGCAAGGGAAACAAAAGCAAAAACTAACTATTGGAACTACATCAAAATACAAAGCTTCTGCACAGTGAATGAAACAATCAACACAACTCAAAGGCAACCTACAGAAGGGAAGAAATTTGTAAATGACATATCCAATAAAGGATTAATATCCAAAATATATGAAGAACCTATACAACTGAACACCCCAAACCCAAAAAATCCAAATAAAAAATGGGCAGAAGCCATGAACAGACTTTTTTCCAAAGAAGTAATATAGATGGCCAACAGACCCATGAAAAAATCCTCAACATCACTCATCATCAGGGAAATGCAAATCAAAACTACAATGAGATATCACCTCACACCTGTCAGAATGGCAAAAATCAACAACACAAGAAACAACAGATATTGGCAAGGATGTGAAGAAAAAGAAATCCTCATGCACTGTTGGTAGGAATGCAAACTGGTGCAGTCACTGTGGAAAATTGCAGGGAGTTTCCTCAAAAAGTTAAAGATAGAACTACTTTATGATCCAGGAACTGCACCCCTGAGTATTTACCCAAAGAATACAAGAACACAAATTCAAAAGGATACATGCACTGTTTTTTTTCTAGCAGCAATATTTATAGCCAAGATATGAGAACAGCCTAAGCATCAATAGATTAATGGAGAAAGAAGATGTGGTAAATATTGAGTGGAATATTATTCAGCCACAAAACACAATGAAATCTTGCCATCTGCAATGACATGGATGGAGCTAGTGAGTATAATGCTATGTGAAATAAGTCAGAGAAACAGAAATACCATATGAGTTCACTTTTACATAGAATTTAACAAACAAAACAAACAAAGGGAAAAAAATAAGAGACTGAGAGATATAAATCAAGAAACAGACTCATAGAGAAGAAACTGATGATTACCAGAGGGGAGGTAGAAGGAGAGATGAGTGAAATTAGTGGTGGAGATTAAGGAATGCACTTGTGATGAGCATAGTGTGCTCAATTACTGTATTGTATTCCTAAAACTAATATAACATTATATGTTAACTAACTGTAATTAAAATAAAAACTTAAGAAAAAATTGTGGTGCTGTGGGATACTTTGAGAATAGTGGAAAACACTTTGAAATATGGCAGCTCGGTGATGGTGCTACCAGGGACTTGTTTTGTTGCCAATGACAAGTTACTCTCATTCCCCTGTCTTTTCCAGATTGGAAGTCATATTTTTTGCATGTTTTATCCATACACTTTATATATGCCTCAAATCCTCACAATAACACTAAGTACTTGGAGCCCCAGACCTTCATGTCTGTAAGTCTCATGTGCCAATCCCCAGTACCCTGAGTCACCTCTCCCTTCCCAGGCCTGGAACCACTAGGGAGCTGCATGACCAAAGTATGGGGGAATTCGTTCCACATGGGAGTGAGGTGGAAAATGGGAATACAGTACAAGGTAGACCCTGTGGCTTTCCTTCCTTCCCCTCCCCCTCCCCGCCCCCCCATTAACTGCTCCAGGTGCAGTTTCTCCTTGTAGACCTTCCAAACAAATATCCTGTGCTGAGAGACCTGCTGGAGCACTTCATGGCTTTTCACGAAGATAGTGTTATTACACATTGCACTGCATTGCTTAGCATTTTTAATTAACATACAGGCCAAAAGAATTTAGAATGATGGACAAAAAATTTTCTTCCTCTACAGCTTCTGTCTTCTAAAAGAAAGTATGAGCATTTAAATTTTTCTCAAGCTTTGTTTTCTTGGGGATCTGAGCTAAGACATACCAGTATTTGAAATTTGACAAAGTTAAGATTTATATCTACATTATATAAAGCATTTATATATAATATATATTTTTATTTTTATTATGTATTTATTTTGAGAGAGAGAGAGAATGAGTGGGAGAGGGGCAGAGAGAGAGGGAGAGGGAGAATCCCAAACAGGTTCCATGCTGTCAGTGCAGAGCCTGACATGGGGCTAGATCTCATAAACTGAGATCATGACCTGAGCTGAAATCAAGAGTCAGACTTTTAACTGACTGAGCCACCCAGTGCCCCTATAATATATATGTTTTAATAAAATATATATTTTAAAATATGATGCCTTCTATGGTTGAATCTTTCCCTAACTATCCTATAATTTTGTCCTTCATATAACATCTAATTCTATCCACAATTCAGTGATAGTTCAAAAAGATCCTTTATTAACAATGAGCTTGGAGTTTGCTTTATTTTTCTATCATATCATGCACAAATATTTTAAACTTCAGAATAGTGTAAGAAGACAGTTAATTACTTGTGTTTTTATTTTTTATACAATCCTAGAAAAATCCAGAGCCAATTTTATAGCCCTCATGTTGCTTACCAAACCTAACACATTGTATGTTCTCATTAAATGTTTCTTGAATGAAGGAATGTCAATAACATCCAGCCAGCAAAATCTAGATGCCACCTAGATTTTCTTTAATTTTTTCTCTCTTTGGACCATTTCTTAAGTTTTCTATAAAGCTTCTCTTTATACACAGCTTTTGCTGTCGAAATTTTTAACTCAGAGGGAGTTGATTGCATTATTTAAGTTTTTCAGGAATTCTATTGACTTTTCGTTTTAGATCAGATTGATTTTGAAATTACTTTGGAGAGACCCAGTGAGTTTTGCAATTGAGGTCGTATGTTCAGAGAAAGGTATTATCTCAGTAGGATCGTAGTTATTACTGAAGATGTTCCTGCTATTGAATATTTTTTAAAAAAGACATATCGGTACACCCATAACAACAACAACCAAGAACTCTTTTAGCCTCAGAGATGTAACAGTTTGCAATGAGGAGTCAATAGAGTTATTCACATTTAAATGTTAGCTAATAATGGCTTTGTAAAGATTACTTTGTGCTTATCTCTAGGCAGCACCCCTGTTGAGATGCTTGCATGGAAGACAATGTAAACACCCTGACTATTTAATATAGACTTTACAATTATTTTATTCTCTCATTATGCTTAAATGTCCATGAAGAAATAAGGAGTTCTTTTCATGTGCTAGGAAATTGAGTAAGTTGATCTGTCTTTATATTAGTTGATAGCAGCTGCTATAACATAAATCAGGGGCTTTACACAGTAATAATTTATTTCCTATTTACATCAAAGTCTAATGTAAATGTACATAGACAGTGGGTTTTCCCTCCAGTGGTGACTTGAGAACTTAGGCTTCTTGGACCTTGTGGTTTTGCTATTTGCCATCTTCAACAGACAGTTTGGGGGAGGATCTCAAGGCCGTCTGTTGGATCCTTAAGAGCAAAAAGGGTACATGATGAAGGGGTCACCTGTGAGAAATTTTTATTGGCCAGGCCTGGATGCAAAATACATTATTTCTGCCCCTATTGCATAAGCCAGAAGTCAGTTATATGACCACATCTAAATGAAAGGGAAGCGGGGAATTACAGCCTGGGTGTGTACCCAAGAGTTTTGGTGTTAACCAACAACCTCTGACATAGTTCCTAAATAGTGTTTTGCTCCTAAAGGACTGAGGGTAGCTCGGCTAGTTCAGTTGGTAGAACAGGAGATCTTAAAGGATTTGAAGATATTTTTAAAGATGAATCATTTCTCAACATTTTTCTAATGTTATTCTTTCCAAGTCACATCCATCAGCTTAATGATAAAAGCTGCCTGCTCTATGGAAAACAAAATGAGGTGAATATCAGGCTGCAAAGACGGAAAATAATTTTTAAAGGATTTATGAGTCTTGGGTGCTTTTTTTCTTTTCACTCTAAAAGATTTGATTTTTCAGGCTCCTGAGTGAAAACATAGTTTTACAAAGTGTGTGGAGACAAATCTGCCTTGGATTTTTCCTGGTCAGAATTTTGTCTCCAGAGTCAAACTGCAACTTTAAGATCTAAAGTCTTAAGAATTTGGGAGGCTTTTCATTCTCTCAGCATGAAAAATCATCTCAATAAAAACAGTGGCCAGTGTAAAATTTAATATTTATATAACCTCAAAGAATGTTAAATATTCTAAGTTTATAAGTTATAATCACAAGTTTTACAAAGCCAAGAGGTCTCACTTTTAGGTTTGACATTAGCTGCCTAAATAATATTGACTAGATTTGGATGTTATCACAAAATAAGGTATTATCCATCGTTTTTTTCTTTGTTGAGGTATAATTGACAATAAAATTATAAGAAATTTTAAAGTGTACAATGTAATGATTTGATATACATATACTGAGAAAGGATTTCACCCATAAAATTAATGAACATGGTCATCACCTCATATATTTACTGTTTTTATTTTCAGGTGAGACTAAGTTCTACTCTTATCAAATTTCAGTTATACAATACAGTGTCATCAATTGTCACCATGCTGTACATTAGGTTCTTAGACTTTATTCATCTTGTAACTGAAAGTGTGTGGTATTATCCATTCTTAATTCATATTCTCATTCATACAGAAATGAATATGGAATGTTATACTGGAATGAACAGAATTTGGTTAAAACACAGTTGAGTTTTGAAAGATGATTGGAAGTTTGGTCCATAAGAAAAAAAAGAAAGATTATTTTGCCTAGGCAAATAGCATTAGCAAAGTCCTAGGGTCATGAAAGAGAATGGTGTTTAGTGAGTGTTGACTAAACCCACGTAGCTAGAAGATAATAGAGATATTTGGTATCTTACAGTTCTCAACATCTCTGATCATACATTATGCTGTAGCATTAACCAAGGAGTGTGACAAGGGTGGTGAGAAAGCCTTGAAATTCCATTAAATGAAAAATAGTGAAGAATGCTTGAAGAGTAGTTGAAGGATGTGTAGGATGATATAAAGCTTTGGAAAAATATGGACATGCTTTAAATATTTGAAGGGCATGTAATAAGGATGTAAATTTAGTCTGTGTGGTCCAGAGAAAACAGATGTGACTAAGGGATGAGAGTTATCTTGGAGCTGTCACATAATTGCAGAGTTAGCCTCAGTGTTGGTAACTGGAGACCAGATAATCCTTTGTTAGAATTATTACAAAAGGGATTATATGCTGACTTTAAGATGTTATGATTCTGTTGATTTTGGTATTGTATTTAAGTATTTTGTATTTGGTATTGTATTTAAGTATATTGTATTTAAGTATGGTAACATTGACTGTTTAATTGGATGATGCGGATTTGAATCCAGGATTCAGAATTTACTAGAGGTGTGGATATAGGCAAGATATTTAAACTTTCCACATCTGTCAATAAGGCTGTAATAGTACTGACTACAAAGGATATTTGTGGAGGTTAACTGAGATAGTCTATGTAAAATGCTTAGCATAGTTCCTGGCACATGATAAATATGCTATAAATATTAATCCTCATCCTTATCATCATTATCAAGTGCTAGATAAATTATTCTTCCTTATGATCTGCAATGGACAACATTGATATAGGGCAGAGGTTGGCAAATATTTTCTCTAAATATAGTAAATATAGGCTGTATGGGTCATTGGCAGTCTTTGTTGCATATTCTATGTTTTTGTTTGTTTGTGTTTTTACAATGCTTTAGAAATGTGAAAACTACTCTTAGTTCGTATGCCATATAAAACAGGATAAGGGATAGATCTGGTCTGTGGCCTGTACTTTGCTGACCTCTGATACACATGAATAGAGAAACTAACATAATAATAAGCAGCATAGAATTAAGAGAAAGCAACTATGCTCATTAAGATAACAAAGTCAATATTCGTAGAGCATACATATATGAATGGGACATTTCAGGTCCAGACTTGGAAAAGGAAAGGGGTGCTTGTATGTCAGAGCTCCTTAGATGGAAAAGGAAGAAAGTAGAATTACAAAAATGCCTATTATAGCATCAGATATAAATGTTATGTAAGAGCCCCAGAATAGCACGATGGCTGTAAACATGTCAGATATAAAAGCCAAGAGCCTAATTACAGTTCCCATCTAGTCTAATCCTGTTACCATTAGCAACAGGGAGGACAGCATCTGGGTTTGCATTCCACCAGTCTGATTTTTCTAGTTTCCCTTATCCACACCCCACCCTCCCCCTCTGCCTTCCTCCAGCAGTTGCTGCCACTGTAGAGTACTGTAGGAAAAGAGATATCCAAAGATAACTGCTGGTTGCTTTAAGCTAGGTCTCCTGGGGGAAAGGGATAGTCCCTTGGTGGACTTTTTACAGGTCAGGATTGGTCCCTTGCTTTGGAAATCCTACAATAAATTTTTAGTTCATTCAAAAGATATTAATTTCTGGAATAGACTCATGCTAACCTATTTCTATAAAGTTTGGTTGGCTCCAAAATAAGACATTGACTGTTTCAGTATTTTTTTCTTCACTCCAACCCTCATCCCTGTTACTACCTCCCCTTGAGAAACCAACTTAGACAGCAGCGGTTGCTTGGTTAGCAAAGAATTAGACAAAAGAAGATTAGATATTCTTGAGGAATATGTACCCAAAGTTAAGGCAGCCTGGTAGATTGCCTTTTTCTTCTCTAGGAATATTTGTATCAAGAACCAGGAATCAAAGTACCTTTCCTTCTAGATAGTGCTGAATTAAGATTGACAAACTATTACTCCCCAATTCCCTTTTCTATTAGTCACCAAAGCACTATTTCCTCCAGTGCAACTGGATAGTTTATAGCTTTCTAAAATGATTGTGTGAACGTTTCACAGCCTGTTATGTACTAGGTAGCATGTTATGCCGTGGAGATATGGTGATGAATAGAAAGCAAATTATTGGCCCTCAGGTAACTCACAGTTAAAATATGGTACTACAATGGCTATGAGACAGTTAAATAGGCAAGCACAGAACACAAAACAAGGGCACCAGACTTAGCCTGCAGGAACTAAGGTAAAGTGATACTGGAGGTATGTTAGGGGGTAACAGGTATTTTTCTGGGAAAGAGAACAGTATGTATAAAGGTATAGTATTGAGAACCTGTAGGGGATGCCCAGCTAGCTGTAAATAATTTTGTGCAACTCTAGTGATGGGAAAAAGCAGGGAGAATATCAGTTTGGAGCTTAAAACATAAGCAGGGGCCAGCTTGTGAAGAGCCTTGTAGATTATAGTAATGAATTCATATTTCATTGAAATGGCAATTGGGAATCTTTTTTGCTGTTAGTACAGATAGATATTCTAATGGTTTATAACTTGGTTTTACTAGTGGGTGACTTTTATGGAACTTGTACTAAATTTTCTGGGTAGAAAACCTCACTTAGAGCCAATGGTGATTGATACATGCAATTGGGTTTGTAACAGTTTGTATTGTTAAAAAATTTCTGCACAACAAGGCATCCAAAAATATCAATGATTTAAAATAACAATCTTTTATTCTCATGGATCTCTGGGTCTGTGGGATCTATGGGTTCTCATGGATCTAGTGGATCTTAACATTATCTGATTTAGGCTTAGATTGGCTAGGAGGTCTGTGCTGGGTTCATGCTACAGCTCTCTGGGAATGGATTGTCCATGTTATATTCAACTGGAGTGGCTCTGGCACATGTGTTTCTAAATCTCCTCCTGAGACTAAGAGGCTAACCTGGGTATGCCCTCCCCATGATGATGGTAGAGGTATAGGAAAGTGGGAACCTCTTAGACCTAGGCTCAGAATTGTCATACCATTATTTCCTTCCTATCCAGAGACTAAAACAAGTCACAAGACCAAGCCAACATGAATGGAGTAAGTGCAATTGTCCTATGGAAATGAGTAGGATGTAATAAATACATCTGAACAATAATGTAATCTATCACAGGAATAAAAATAATAATAACAATAGTATTTTTGTGTGAGGATTAAGTGATAAAGTAATCCATGTGGAGTACTCAGCTTAGAGTCCACCATATAAAAAGGATTGAGTAAATACTAGCTATTATTATCAGTAGTAGTAGTAGTAGTAGCAGCAGCAGCAGTTATTACATGGTAAAGTAATTTTATATATTAGTCAGAGTCCTGGCAGGAAGTAAGTGGTACTCCTAAAAGTTGGGTTGAAGATAATTTATTGGAAGGATTATTTACACAGATAGGCATGGAAGCCATTACCACCCTTAGGCTTGAGAGACAAAATTTTATTAAGATTCAGTAAGAGCTTCAGCCATAGGAGAGGTGCTGCCTGATGGGAGCTTTGGCCTTTGAGGAACGAATACAGCCATTGCCAAAACCTTGCCCTGGCAGGGAGCGAGCTGGTGGAATAAATACCCTGACCTTTCTCTCCTCCCACTCTCTGGGCTTCTGCCAGAGCCTCACATTAGCTGATCCCAACCAAAAGCCAAAAGGCAAAGAATCTTAATGACCTAGTCCATAGAAGTCAGCATCCCAGGGTGCAGAGCAAGGGAGGGAAATGTGGGGAATGGATGTGAAGGGGCAGGTAGGATGATCAGCATACTGTATAAGGCAGTGAGTTTTCAAATAAAATATTCCTTTCTTTCCCTTTAGTATTTTTATTAGTATCTAGCATTCCAAAAAGGGGTGTTGCTTTCTGTTTCTCTTTTATTTTAATGTGAGTACATGTCACAAGCAAAATCATTATAAGCCTAAAATGTCAGTGGTTTTATTATTCAATTAAACCCAAATAAAACTGCCTCAATAAGGGGACCAAACTAGCTAGCACATGGATAAGGGACTGAACCAGTAGTAGAGAATGTATTTTCACAGTTTTGAAATGGGATAGTGCTGTCACAGATTCAGAAAACACCTCTTCACTCATTGCCTTTAGAAATTACTTTATGCTATGAGGTGATTCAACATTTCTGTGAAATTGGGCAGAGATATCATCATAGTTTAGAGAAAAATGACCTCATCATGAATTTGGCCCATCTCTGCTGACAGCTAGCCAAAAGCTGCTAAAAATGCTAGAAAAAGTATTTCCATATAAAGTAGTTCTCTTCATAATTAAATTCTGTACTAACTAAAAGGATTTTTTCCCACATACTTAGAATCTGGGCAGAGAATTTGATTCTTTTTCTTTTTTTCACCCCTCTCTACAGCCTGTCAAATGATCTTATTTTTTTTCTATAGCTTGAAGAATCTTTCTTTTATTACTTTTCTCAAATATTTCTGCAGTTTCTTACTTAGATTTCTATTTTATGCAGTTTTTGTTTTTCCTTTGGTTTTATTCAGTTCTATTTGGGAAGGGCATGGTTGTTCTGACAGTATTTGTGGAGAACATGACTTTTGCCCCAGAGACAGGTCAGCCTCTACTTTCTTTGTGTTGTAGTATGATCAGCTTACCTTAACCTGCAATGGTTTATTTAGTTCCATTTTTTTTCTAATTTCTCATAGTATTTTTTACCCCTCCCCACTGTCCCCTGAAGTCTCTGCATTTCTTCTTAAGATTATATTCACTTAGTCATGAATTACTAAATTGATGACTCTTAAGAGTATAACAGTATAAATTGTTTCTTTACTAATCAGACTTAAATCTAGGGAACATTTAGCCTTCCAGCTTGAAGGTAATGCTAACTTAAAAATGGATCTACTACTGACCTGCATGTGGTCAAGTTTCCACTTACTGTTCCTGAAGCGTTGGAAAGCTTGTTCAGGCTCATTGACCTGGAAGCAAACAAGTAAATCTTGAAATTTTATAGTTGATCTCATAATCCAGAGCCTGGGACTAGCTGTATTTCACTAATATCAATCTCAAATGTTTATCTCATTGCTTCCATCTGGCCCAGGCATTTCATAGAATGCAAGCCCCCTGAAAGCAGGAGCCTTGTTCTCTTCTATGTGCATAGTACATAGAGCACTGACAGATATATAGGAGGTGCTCAATAAATATTTGTGGAATAAATTCACCATGAGTGGTGATGACATAGGAGAGACCTGTGGAAGAGAATGCAACCAGGAGATGGAGAAGTAAACCTATATTTAATGTGTCCTGCACTATTCTATACATAATTTAATTTATTCTTACAAGAATCCTATGAAATAGGTATTACTTCCCTATTTTATATGAGGAAATTTAATCTCATAGGAGTTAAGTAGCTTGTCCAAAGTCTCACAGCTAATTTGTGGCAGAGCTAGAACTCAAATCCAGGTTTGTCTGATTCTAATGTGTATCTTTTTCCCCCTTTATATCCTTTACTTAGGATTTAGTAACATGAAAGTAGAGGAACTAGGACCATGGGTGGAGGGGAGTTAGATATATATTAAGTGCTGCAAATTTTCTATGACAATGAAAACTTTATTTGGGTTTCTCTTTCAATCATAGTATAAAAGAAACAAATTTAAAGCCTAATTTGGATCATCTGGATAACCACTTTATAACAGCATTACTGCATGATTTACTGGAAGGATCATACTTGGGCTTGTGTTTAGTTTTGCTGCAGACCAGTGGTACTCTTTAAATGTCACAACCTATTATAAAGAGAACAGAAGTGGAGTTAATTCATAATCACTGCTATACACCAAGTTAAGGCCAAGAGACATCAAGACATGTTTAATAAAAAATTTGTATGGTGGTAGTAAGTGTCCTTTACGTTGGAAGTAGCAGCCTAGTTTCAGCAAGATAGTATCATTCATCACATTAGATTAATGTTAATTTGAATTTTATTATTTTTATAGTTTTGATTTATTCATTTTTTAAATTTCAGTTTTTGTCATTGTATAGGAGCACTAGTAGTTTATACCTAGCTTTATGTTTGTACATTCTTAAATGATTCTATAATAAAATGTTTTGCCAGCATGACAGTGTTTTATACTTCAAGTATTTTTTCTTTTAAAATAGTTACACACTTTATTCAAATGTGAAAAACAGTGATATAGTTGGTTGTGAACTAGTATATGTCTCTTATTAGGTTGTAAATTCTCAAAGACAGAAATTGTGTGATTCTCATTTTTTAATCCCTACTTTATCCTGATGCCTCGCATAATATGTGGTCATTCAACCATTCAGCAAATATTTACCGAGAACCAACAATTCCAGGCACTATTAGGACCCTGCTAATACGGAAGTGAAAGTGACTGGTAAGTTCCTTGCCCTTATAGAGCTTACATTCTAATAGGGGTAAGACAGACAATAAATGAATCAACACATATGGAAATAAAATGCTTACAAAGTGATAAATGCTATGGGGACATAAACGAATCATTTTCATCTTCAACACTTCACTGATGCTGCTCTTCTTAAAATTAGCAATGACCTCCGTGGTGCCAAATTCCTTGACTGCCATTATCTGTTTTGCTCAATAGGTGTTTTATACTAAATCTTTTTTTTTTTTTTTTTTTTGAGTTCTGTTAAATAACATTCTTGGACCCTGAGTGATTCTCTACTGTGTATTTCCTCAGAACCTAGATTTACCTTGTTTGCCCAGATTTTTTTTTTGCTTTGTTGTTTTCTTAAAATTAATTCCTAAATTTATGCCTAATCTCTTCATGAAGACTGTAAGCAACTTGAGAGGAGAGGGTACATCTATTTGTCTACACCTGTATATTGCTATACACATAGTGGGTAGACAGTAGTATTTACTTGACTAATTGGGCTCTCCTCTCTTTTTTGCCATAGTTTTAAACCTATGTTTACTGTAAATAAGTAGGGTTCCATAACTCTGACTCAGACAAGATCTGATGGATCTGATGATCGGGCTCTCTTCACCCTTTCTATAACAAAGTTTCCCTCCTTCCTTCTTTCTTTCCTTCATCCCTCACTCCCTCTCTCCCTTCCAATCTCCCAATCTTCCTTCCTTCCTTCCTTCCTTCCTTCCTTCCTTCCTTCCTTCCTTCCTTCCTTCCTTCCTATCTAATATTTTGTTTGATAAAAAGGTCTGATCCCAGCCCTTCACAAAAAATTATTCTTGAAATCATAGTAAGCTTGTTTGTATACCATTTTATTAAGTTCTAGAAATTGACTGGTACATACTTGAAGGGTATACCTGCTTCTATCTGGTAGAAGAGAGGCAATTAATTTTACCATTTTGTCAAAAAAAAGTAAATTACAAAATAGCAGAACTTCATATCTAAATGTCTCTTATGTTCTGTCTTGTTCAGTCACCCCATCTTACAGGTGAGGAAACTGGAGTCAGAGAGGTAATGTGATCTTTGTAAGGCTAGGTAGCTAGTCAATGGTGATTGATACCAGAACTCAGATCTCTCAATCTTTTCATGACCTCATCCTGCATATATACATACACAATTTCTGATTTTTCTATAAACTCTGATACATTACAGTGTGGTAACGAGAAGTTACAGAGATTGAGAGATATGAACATAACACAGTTATGTTGTGTTGTCCCTTTTTTTTTATCAATCTGAGTTATGTGGAATAAGTAGGTGGCTAGATGAAAAACACATGGGCATGTGTACATTTGCATGCATGTAGATAGCACTTAGTAAATATTTACTGAATTGCATAGGCCAAGATATTTACATATATGTCCCCATGGTCTAGCATTTTTCTTTTCTCCCTCCATTATCATCACTGTTTTCCATGGCAAAAGTTATTGAATGATGATGAAACTGATGCAGAGTAGGATGTCAGAATGTGATTAAGATAAATCTAAATGGATAATGATTCAAAGATCAGAAAACATAACTCGAGGCCTTGGTACTCTAAAACTCAGCCCTGAAAAGTATGCCTAAAAAGCATACTTTTTAGGGCCAGAGTTTCACCTATCCTGTGTTCCATTTTCCTCAAGTAATAAGAGTTTGCTGTACCAATTAAGATGCAAATACAAAAGTCAGGGATGTCAAACACTGTATGAAGCCTGAAATGTCATTTCAGACATAAAACAAGCTCTAACTCAGGAAGGTAGTTAAAAGCAAGGATTCCAGAATCAAACAAATGTGGGCTAGAATACTTATTAAGGGAGTGACCTTGTGCACTTCCTTAATTTCTCTCTGCCACAGTTTTCTCTTCTGTGAAATGAAGATAAGAAGAGTACCTACCTCATAGTTGTAAGGTAGTTGTAAAGTAGAGATGGAATAATGCATGTAAACTTTTTTTTTACCTTGTCTGGAACATAGTGAGGGCTCAGTAAATATAAGCCTTTATCATTATTGTCATTTTGTTGTTATTAACTACTAGGTTATCTTGCCATACCCTCAGAGACAGTGCTCCCAACTCTAGTCTTTACCACTATGCTAAATGAAATTCTTCATTTCAGCTTCGGGTTCTTCCTGCCATTATTATAACTGACTTTTTCTGCTTTTTTAAAAAACTTCTTAACTGAGAAGATGTGATTGATTTAGACTATCACCACCTTTATAAAGCAGAGTTCTTTTACTAGGCCATTTCATAGCCTCCTGGCTAGTCTAGCAATTGACCAATCTTGGTCAGGTTCCTCAGCACTCACCAGGCAGGCTGGGATAGTTTATATGTAGGAAATCCCTCAGAAAGGAATGTAGGCCAGAATCAGGTATTCTGATACTTCCTAAAAGAGGATAGTGTTGCTTGTACCTATCATGTTGCTTGACCAATACAAGAAATTTAGAAGAAAAGAGCCAAATGATTTTTTTCTCATTTCCACATATGAGTGAAACCATATGGTGTTTGTTTCTCCTTGTGACTTATTTCACTTAGCATAATACTCTCTAGATCCATCCATATTGCTGCAAATGTCAAGATCTCATTCTTTTTTATGGTTAAGTAATATTCCATCACACACACACACACACACACACACACACACACACACACACTCACACACACACCCCACATCATAAACAGACTCTTTTTTTTTAAAGTGTATTTACTTTTTTAATTTTGAGAGAGACAGAAATGGTGTGAGTGGGGGAGGGAGAGAGAGAATCCCAAGCAGACTCTGCACTGCCAGCACAGAGCCTGATGCGGGGCTTGAACCCACAAAACTGTGAGATTATGACTGAGCCGAAACCAAGAGTTGGATCAGCTAGGCCACCCAAGCATCGCTAAAAAGAATCCTAAGTACAGAAAAGAAGCTGAAGGTTGCTAGAGAGGAGGTGGGTGGGAGAATGGGAGAAATAGATAAAGGAAACTTAGAAGTATAAACTCTCAGCTATGAAATAAAACGTGGAGATGAAAAATAACATTGTATGGTGACAGATGGTGACTACATTATCATGGTTAGCATTGAGTAATGTATAGAATTATAAGATCACTGTGATGTTGTACACCTGAAACTAATATAACGTTGTATGTTAATTATACTTCAATTAAAAAACAAGCAGTTTAGAAGAGAGCCAGGACAGTGAATAGTTAGGGTGGCCAAGGTGGTATTGTCAAGAAGAGAGGAGTAATCATCAGAGTCAAATGCAATAGAAAAATCCATCCAGACTGATGAGAAAGGAGAAGTGTTCACTGTATTTGACAATCAGGAGTTCTGTGGTGACCTTAGTGAACATAGTGGTGGCATATTATGTCTGTAATGAAGATGTCTAATAGAGAATTTTATATCATTAAAAATGCAAGAATTAAAAAAGAGAGCCAAATTGTAACACTTGGATTAATAACACATATGATGCTTAAATAAGTCAAATATATGCCATTTATTTAGGTAATAGTATTGTTAGTTAATCTGAGCAGCAGAGAAAAAGAAGTGTACAAATAAAATAGATTAAATGAAGGTCACTCAGGGCAAAACCTGCATTTGTGATATATGATTAGAGTCTGTCCAAGTTTCTGACAAACAGTAGTTACCTAAGGAATAACAGAATGTGGAGTCAGCCTTTCAGAATTCTATTGACTAACCTCCTGTGAGTTATAGGTAGTCATATAGCTGCTTGGAGAGATTTCTCCCCATGACAGTCTGACCTCAAGTACTCTCAAAATTATTTTGTGCTGTTTTCAGTATATCATTTGTATTAATCCTTTTAGGCTGAATATAGATAAGGAATAGTAACAGTGGTTTTCTTTTTTTTTTTTTTTTTTTGAACTTTAAATGAATCTGATGACAGGGAGGAATGGCTTTTTTCTTGGATCTCCAAAGCTATGTCCTAAACTGCAAAAAATTGTGGCAGCTGCTAGCTATGCATCGTTTAGGGATAAGGTTCTTATGTGCTTGGCATCTGCCTGCCTAGTGACTGTTAGAGACTTATTATTATACTTCTAGGTATAGAACAAGCCATGAAAATAGTGGAAAGCTTTTTTGGGCATCAGGAGATTCAAGTCCTGGTTTAGTTACTACTAGCTTTGTGTTCTTGGAGAAGTCACCTTAATTCACCAGCCCCAGTTTCTTCATCTCTACAGTAAAGAATAATTAAGATGATTCTTAGCCCTTTCATGGGTCTGGAACTGCATGATTCAGTCTCACAGGCTTGTTTTCTTTGTTATGTTTGTCCATTTAGTGTTTTGTTTCCAGATCATGCCATGCATTGTGTGCCTTTGTTTTTGATACCATATATACTCTTTTCTTCCATTCATTCATTAATTCATGCATGTATCCATTCATTTATGTATCACTTATTCTACCTTTATTGAGCATATACTCTCTTCCTGGCAATAAAGCTATAAAATTTATTGACATTATCTCTGTTGTCAGGTTTCTAAAAGTCAAATATCGGTGTCCCTGTCTGCTTTTCCAACCTCATTTCATACCACTGCTCTCTTTCTCTTTTGGATTTCTTTAAAGTCGTTGTCAAAGTTTACTTTCTCCTTCCTTAGGTTTTTGCCCATTTTCCATCCCTTCCATTTCCCTGTGTCCAAACTCCCATGCCTGCAAATCACTGCTCATCCTTAGGTCTCAGTTCAAAGTTCTCCCTCCTTTGAGAAACAAACTCCCTAAAATAGGATTTTTATCATGTATTCTCATTATATCCCCTACTTCTTCTAGCCTGACATTCATGACACTGTAAGTAATAACTTGACTAAATCATTACATATGTCCATAATATGTTCAAGAAGAAAGTTTACTTCTGGGCAATATGAATGTACATGAATTCCCAAGTTTCCTGCAAAACCCTTGTTTTCCTTTACCATCTGTTTATACAGAGTACATCCCTGATGGGAGTAAGGGGTCTCTACTGTATGGTCTTCCCACCTCTTCCTGCTTTTATTGTGCCTATCTGTTTAGCTTCTCCTTCAGTGATATCATCTGCTGTCCCCGAGGAGCTAGTGGGACAGTGTCATATTTTCAAGTCTGCATATCTTTTTTTTTTTTTTTCAATGTTTATTTATTTTTGGGACAGAGAGAGACAGAGCATGAACGGGGGAGGGGCAGAGAGAGAGGGAGACACAGAATCGGAAACAGGCTCCAGGCTCTGAGCCATCAACCCAGAGCCTGACGCGGGGCTCTAACTCCCGGACCGCCAGATCGTGACCTGGCTGAAGTCGGACGCTTAACCGACTGCGCCACCCAGGCGCCCCAAGTCTGCATATCTTTAAAGATTAGTTTAGGCTCTTCAGGTACTTCACAGTGAAAAATTCTGATACAAACAGATCTTTCTCTGCTTAACCTGTTATAGCATAACTTGAGTGTGTTACTATGCTAATTCTTTGCTCCCCGAAAAACAAAATAGAAAATAAATAGAGGTGGAGGTAGAGAAATTTGTTTTGCCTCACCTGTTTAGTGTCCTTTTGTTCTTTCTGCTAGACTATTAGTTTTTGTTAGAACCATTCTGACTTATTCACTGTTGTATCTCTATTACCAGATACATAATACATGCTTAATAAATATGTGTGAAGTAAATGAGTGAATGAATAAAAGATGGGAAGGATAGAGGAACAAATTAATTGTTGCCATATAGTGAGAGTTGTTGTATAGCATAGATATATAAAGGTATATAATATTCAAAGTGTTACAGAACCAGGCTGGAATCCTGGCGGAAAAACCAAGCGGCACTTGGAGATCTTGGAGATCTTGTTAAATAAATTGGAGATTTATTTAACACTGGTGAGCTCAGAGGAGTCCGTTTCTCCAAAGATCTGAGTTCCGAATGAAGGGGGGAAGGGTAATTTATAGTTGTCGGCTTCCATATCTGTGGCAAGTTTTCGCATGCGCCGCAAACAGGGCAAGAAGACCCTGGAAGAGGGGTCTCTAAGCTAGAGAACAGAGCTTGTTTTAGTCCTGTTGGCCATCTTATGGTGTAAAACTTTATTCATTTTCCCAACATTCCCCCCTTTGATGCCTGTTTAAAAATCTTTTATTAGGCATCGTTTTTTAGCTCTAGGGGTTGGTACCCTCGGAGGGCTAAGATATGTGCTGCAGTTTGGCGAGCAACAGTGTTTTCAATAAAACGTACCAGGGTATTTAGTATACAGGGGCTGATGGTCACAAGTAAAATTATGGAAAGGAGGGGCTCTGCCAGGGCAGGGAGCCAGGATGCCCAGGATCTGTGAGATCCCATCCTCTCCACTGACTGATATTTTCCTGTTGTCTGCGTTGAATTCTTTCCTTGAGTTCCTTAACCTTAGTCCTGACTATTCCTGATTGGTTTACAAAAGAGCAACATTCCTCCCCCAGAAAGATACAAGTCCCTCCTTTTTCTGAAATGAGGAGGTCGAGGGCTCACCTATTTTGGAGGGACACTGCTGCCAGGGAGTTTATTTGGCTTTGTAAGGTTCCCAGGGAATCTGCCATCCATTCCATGTCCGGTTTGTTGGTGCAGCCTCTATTAGCCCAACATCAAGAGGCAAGATCAGGACTATGACACAAGTAAGGGCAAGGGCTGGCAGAGCCTGAACCCCTGGGCTCGGTCCACACGTTGATTCCTCAAGTTTCTGCCGTGCACAGGCCAGCCGGCTTCTGGGGTGTGGCTGGAGCAGGGTTGAAGATCTCAGGGGTCAGTGTCTTTTTGAGGGTCAGTTTAAGTGGGTTGACTGGATCTGGATCACTTCGCTAGGTTGAGGGTTCCTCTGAGTTGGCCTTCTGAACTCTGGAGTGATGGACCCATGGGGTGATACCTGAAACTGAATCCTCTATTTGGTTGTATATCTGTAAAGTCCATCTCCAAGTCTTCAAAAGGGGTGGGTTTCTGGTAACTGTCGGATCAGGTTTAAGGAAGATATGGTTTGCATATTTAGAGATCCATCCTGTTTTCCAGTTGTTTAAGTAATCATATGACCATGGGGTCTTATTATTATCCCCACAGAATAACAAGCACAGAAGATTATCTATACGTGAAATATTGTGACAATTTTTCTGAAGTTTACTTCAAATTGTCTAGTTTAGGCAAACAACAAACATTTAAAGACAATCAGAACTAGAATTTAACATCCATAGTGGTGCATTGTTGAAGCATAGTTTTTCTCTCTAAACCCCCCTTTCCAGAGATAGCCAAATTGAGACCAATGCATTTGTAGAACAAGTCCAGTCTTAACAAACCTGGCCTGATTATTTACATAAGCTCAGCAGGAATAGTGATTGATCATGAGGATCTTTTAAAGTTTGCTTTGCTGGAAACTTTTATAAGGAATCTCCGGGTTGAACTTTTAGTAGCCTCTCCAGACCAGAAGCCAAGCCAAATACTTGCCATCAGACAGGCCTGCAATACCTGTAGATTTGGGCGAATTCCTCTTCATGAAGTCCCCAAGATATCCTGAGGTTCCTGCACCTGCCGGGAACTGACTTTCTTTACTCACCTGATGAGGCTTCTGGGAACTCTGGAAGCAAGGTATCAGGCCAACATTTCCAAGGG
This sequence comes from Herpailurus yagouaroundi, assembly GCF_014898765.1. NCBI lineage: Eukaryota > Metazoa > Chordata > Mammalia > Carnivora > Felidae > Herpailurus > Herpailurus yagouaroundi. The sequence goes on along the minus strand of NW_024412411.1, from coordinate 14,320,661 downwards.
GCTTTATGGCTCCATGTTTCATAAAGCCAACCTTAGTTCCTTAAAGCTGTCTGGTCATATCTGAGTCTATGAATGTCACTCTCAAATAAGACATTCCCATCAAAGCCTTGGAAAAATAACCAGTATTTCCAATGGTGAACTGTTACAAGATGAACAGATTCTTATTAAATTTATGCAAACAATTGTAATTGCCTTGAAAGAAAGAATACTCACTGAGAGTTTTTGAATTTCAGGGGAGTTATAGAGAGAGAAAAGATAAATCCTTCAGTTTACAAATGAATACTTTATGACATTTCTGTATATCATAGATATCTTAAGAGAAAGTTTATTTAATTTAGAAGAGCAAACATTAGAGAACCAGCGATATTTTCAACAAGAATCACAAAACTATAATCTTCCTCAGTTCATTTAATCCCATGTTCCTAATTCTTGTTCAGTTTGAATGCGGCTTTTTAGTTCTGGAAATTCTTACCCATTTTAGTATTAATCTTAAAGATGTTGAACATCTGTATTTGTCCCCAAAGTCCTTTTTATAAATCTCGTTGAAGAAGAAACACGTTTTGTGAGAAAATAAGAACAATTATAAATGACAAAATCTCAGAAATAGACGTTGTTAAAGATATGATGAGAGTTCATTTTGATGCAATGACAAAGAAATTCGGTTATTTCTGTGACACAAAGCATTTCAAATAATCAGAATATTAAGTGTGACCTTATACCAAAAAATTAAAACTTTAGGAATTGCACATATATTTGGGCAGTTACAGCATTTACCTGTGCAATACAACCTAAGGTTTACCATTGTATGACAGTGCTTTTCCAAGTAACTTAGCTTCCCAAATAAAAGAGCCTAATTGGTCAAAAAAGACTTCATTTACCATTTAAATCCCGGGAAGTTTGTTAAAACCATAGGAAGTTATAAGTACATCCTAAATAGGATTACAGGTCATTACAAATCTTAAAACTTTATTTATTCAACCAAGGTGGCAATAAAAGATCCTAAAGGTGAATGTATACCATTATACAGTTATTACCAAAACCTAGCTCCTTAAACATTGAGAAGTTTTAACTAAGTAATCAAAGACCTGATAAAGATGAAACCTAAAACTTTGGTTTTCCTGAAAGACAAACCTGTGTTTGCATTGTCTTATCAAGAGCAGATTAATAGTCCAAGAAAACTTTGTCATTTGAGCAGGAAAAAAAGCAGAATTTCAACCTTATACCAGTGTACTTTTAAAATTCCATTAATTTTAGTCCATGCTGAACACACATAAAATTTCTTTCCAAAGATTTCCCTTCATGAACCTTCTACAACTCTCCTTTGCTTTCAAACTTTGTCCCAAAGCCATTTCTCTCCAAATAACCAGTCTCATTTAGGACAAAATTATTTTCTTCTACTATCAACAAAAACAGATTTCCATCCCTTATATCTTTCTTACATACTTCCTACTTTCCTATATACAGGGTTGCTTTCCGTATTTCCATCAGTCTTAAATACACTTAGCAGAATTTTAACTCTTAGGAAACCTTAGTCTCCAATTGAGGACTTAGTATTTTTTAGATGGTAAATTCATGAACCAATTAAGTACAAAGCATGCTTTGTACTTTAGGTCCAAATAGGCTTAATTTCTCTGCAATAAGAAGTTAAAAACACAAACCTATGTTCAGTAATCACAGCTTTAGCAATTTATTCTATTTGGAAAAGACCTAGATGTCCAAGGGGTGGACTTTACTCCTTGACCTTTGTTGCATCCACATGACTCCTGAAACAGAATGCTACAGGCACCAGTGACAGTCGCAACAAAGTTTATTACAATGAGAGGCAAGGCCGCCTGATTGGGACCAACACTCTTGATAAGAGTGTGGCCCCCAACAGCCGGGATACAGAGTTTTTAAAGCCGATCACATCGTTTTATCATCATCTGGGAACAGAACAGAGAAACAGTTCCCAGATGAGTTAGAAACAGTTGCCAGATGAGTCAGAAACAGTTATTGAATGAGGTGATTATTTTAGATTTTCTGCCACTAAGTTGCAACCAGTGGATCTCCTTGACCTTCTCTGATGCTCTTTTTTTTGAGCTTTTGTTTCCTTCATTGGTAAAGCCTCATTCACAAGAGTATGAAGTATGATTTACAAGAGTAAAAGCAAGGCTGTTATCTTTTGACCTTTAGTGTCAGAACAAAGTTGTTATCTTTCAAGCTAAGCGTTAGCCCTACACTACAATTTAACCCTTACGCCTTGAGGATGGGAAGAGGAGCCAATGGTGCCTGAGGCACTGAGGAGGGTATAGGAACCAGTTATGTAGACCACACCCAGGGTGGTGCAGAAACAGCAGGGGGAGGGGAAGGCAGAAGAGGCAAGGTTCCAGTAGAAGGCAGAGAAGGAAAACCTAATTCAAAACCTTAACTCAGACAGAGGAGCAAAAACCATGTTTTTTTTTTTCCCACCAAAGTGGAAATATGGAGTCCACATTAGGCCAGAGAAGACCAGGAATTTCCCCCAAAAGAAATGGAATTTCAGCAGCTGCTTGGGAACATTCCTTAAAGTCCCCATCCCGAGGTAGACTAACCACAGTTGGCTCCAATTATAGCTGTTAACCTGGGAAATGAGGGAGAATCCCTTACATCTATTAGGCAGAAGAACAGGGAGAGAGAGAGTCAGTGTCCCCTTCAGTCTGGTTCTATCTCAGCCAGAACAATAAGGTCCCTTTCTCAAGGTTCCTCCTGATGTCGGCTGGGTTTCTGGGACTTTCCCTGGGTGGGACATTATTCTTTTAATGTCCTTTTTCCTTGCCGTGGGCTCATTGACCCCTTGCTAAGAAGGTTTGGGGCCTCCCCCCTTTTGGTGGCTAGACCTTCCCCATCCTTTTGTTGTGGTTCTTTTGTGCCTCTGGAGCAAACAGGATGTAAGCCTTGCATGGTCTTTTATAATAATCCCCAGGGGAATGCCCTTGCTGCTGGGCATATTTATGGGCTTCTCAGTCCCTGTTCTGATCCCCCAGGGGAGAGCCTCTTTGTACTGGCAGATGTGGACTGGCATCTGGAGAGCACCTGTGCCTGGTGAGGGTGCAATCTGGCTCCTGGACCTTGTTGGGGAGGGTTCTCCAGGTCCGGAAGGGGAGGAGAGATGGGCAACATTGGCCGTGGCTGCAGTGAGGAGACAGACAGGGGAGGAATTTCAAGCTCAGGGGCAGCAGGGAGGGAGCCCGGTGAGTCATAAGGTGGCGGAAAGATGGGATCTTCCTCCAGGTCTCCTGCAAGCACTAGGGGAGTGGTGGGTTGCTTCTTTGGTTCCCTGGGTGAGTCTCCGGATAAGTTTGCTAAAACCTTTGCCTGAATCGCACCCAAGATGGAGGATTTTGGGCAATTTTAAGCCAGGAGTTGATGTATGGAAATTGATCAGGGTGACCTGGGTCTCAGGAGACAACATGCCAGATGCAGAGGACCATTGGGACATCCAAGGTTCCCTCAGAGGGCCCTCTTACACCAAAAGTGGGCCATTCTAACTAACATAGGGTCCTTAACATGTGAGGGTTATCTTAATTCCATAGTCTCTCAAAAACCCCTTTTTTGCTTTGTCCTGACCCCATAATGTTCCCATGAGGCAGAGTCGTAAAGACAGAGGGATAGGGGTGCCCCCTCTAATGAACAGCCCAGTCTGCCCATCTGGCCGTGTCCTGAAGGAACTTGGGTGAGGCTTAGCCATAGGGTCTCAGCTTTGTGACTTATGATTGGAAACTATTCTGATGCCACCATAGACTGTATGCCATTCACCATGGAATCGCAGATGAGCTCACTCAGACTCTGTGGGCTTTTGGGACCTTATGGGTGCCCACCTGTGGAGCCACAGAATTGAACTTGGCAGGTAAGCTAGACCGAGTCGCACATTCACACTCACATACACACCAGAAGTTATTACATTCCTTCCTACAGAATTCCTACCTGTGAGATCTCTGAGGTCTCCAGGGAGTGATCAGGTCCCCCTTCCACTCTTGCGAGTGGGCCTGACTAGATTGGGCCCCAGCCTTACTGGTTCTGATGTTGGGTGCAGGTCCTCACCTGCCAAGTCTCCTCCAGTCTGGCAGGAGTGGTGGAGTGGGACCGGGCTGAGGCGACCAAGAGAGAGACTGCCGAAATTCAGGCAGGGCGCGTCTTCTCCCTTGTGATTGATTCCTCAGTCCATCACTGCCTCGCCGTTCTCCCAAACTGGTGGCAACAATAGGCCAGTGTGGTTGGGTTTCCCAGTCAGGGAACCAAATATGTTACAGAACCAGGCTGGAACCCTGGCGGAAAAACCAAGTGGCACTCGGAGATCTTGGTGGATTGGAGATTTATTTAACACCTGCGGGCTCAGAGGAGACCCTTTTTCCAAAGATCTGAGCTCTGAATGAAGGGAGGAAGGGTAGTTTATAGTTGTCAGCTTCCATTTCTGTGGCAGCTTTTCGTGCATGGCAAACAGGGCAAGAAGAACCCAGGAGAGAGGTCTCTAAGCTAGAGACCAGAGCTTGTTTCAGTTCCGTTGGCCATCTTATGGTGTAAAACTTTATTCATTTTCCTAACAAAAGAAATTATGTATTATAGTTTTGTAAGTCCTAAAACAATATACAGCTACTTTGGCAAGACACTAGTAAGCCATACAATGCAGTGGTTCTTAAACTGTGGTCTCTGGACCAGCACCATCAACACCATATCGAAATTTATCAGAAAAGTACATTTTGAGTCCCACCCTAGACTTACTGAATCAGAAACTGGTGATGTGGTTCAGTAATCTGTTTTATTAAAATCAGTTCTTCAGGTGATTTTGGTGCATGATAAAATTAGACAACCACTGCTTATAAAGGATGAAAAGTGGAGTGTGACTTGGCCTTTACCTTTGTAAAGCTTCTGTGTAGGGAGATAAAACATATTTATCAGTGAGCTATAAGAGCTCACATGGAGCTATAAGAATCACAAGATAAATGCAAAGTGCAAAGGCAATAAAGGGAGGAAGGGAGAAATGACTTTTGGTGACAGATGCTTCAAGGAGAAGGAAGCTTTGAGGCAGAACTGCTGAGTCAAGGTCCATAAAATACTCTAGATGAAAAGAAAAACAAAATAAACAAACAAAACCCATGTAAACCCAGAGCAAAACAAAGAAAATCCAACAATTACTCTAGACATAAAAAGGCAGTTTGTAATATTTAAGACGTAGACTTTGCAGTTAGTCATATGTGATTCCTATCCTGGCTCCAACAGTTATGAACTAAACAAACCCGGGGAAACTTCTTAACCTTTCTCTTCCTGAGTTTCTCTTTTGTAAAGTGAGTAAAATAATAGTATCTATTTCATAGAATTGTTTGGAATAGTAAATGAGATAATGTATACACATTGCTTAACTTGCAATCATAAAGTCTTGAAAATAGTACTTATTATTATTACTAACACAAAAATAGACTATTAAAGTTGAAAAATTAGGTAAGGTATCTTCATCTAGCAGCCAGGAAGAATTTACATCTGCTACCTCCTAGATACAGTCTTTTTTTTAAAAAAAATAATTTTAACATTTATTTTTAAGGCATTAAAAAAACATCAAATTTGAAAATACAGTACAAAAGTTTTTATCTCTTGAAACATTCGAGTGTAAGTGGTCAACCTGTTGTTTCATCTTCTCCTAAACACATTAGTGCATATTTCCTGGGAAGAAAGACATTCTCCGGTATAACTGCATTGTGACCATCAAAATCAGGAAATTAACAAATGTCCCAATACAGTGTGCTTTATAGCAAAGAATTCAGTTTATCATCACACATTGCCTTTAGTTGTCCTGTCTTTTTAGTTCCTTAATTCTGGGACATTTCCTCAGTCTTTACTTGTTTTTCATGACTGACGCTTTTTTTTTAATATTTTTATTTTTGGGAGAGAGAGAGAGAGAGAGAGAGAGAGAGATAGAGAACAAGTGAGAAAGGGGCAGAGAGAGAGGGAGACACAGAATCCAAAGCAGGCTTTAGGCTCTGAGCTGTCAGCACAGAGCCTGACGTGGGGCTCGAGCCCATGACCTGTGAGATCATGGCCTGAGCCAAAGTTGGAGGTTTAACCGACTGAGCCACCTGGGTGCTCCTCATGACGGACACTTCTAAAGATAGGAATATCACAGAAGCAAGGCTGTGTTCTTTTCATTCATCCTATTAGGTGGTACATGATTATATTTGTTCCATTTACTGATGATGTTTATTTTGAACACTTGATTGAAGTTGTGTTCCAAATTCTGGGCTTCTCCATTGTGAAGTTACTCTTTTCCCTTTGCTATATATTAACGTATACACACATTTACATCTGTAGCAATACCTATATCTTTTGAAAACTGTGAGATCACACTGATGCCTCCAGTTCTAACCCAGTTTAACATAGTTCATTATTATTTTCTCCATTTCCATATTTTGAGTCCCTTTTCTGATGCTCTCAGTATCCCTATGTTATTTACTTATTTGATCAATCTCCCTATATGTAAACAATTTTCTGTTACCACTGCCACAGATGCCCCCTCACCAAATTTAGGCTCTTACAAACTAGGCCTCTCTAGCTACTCCTCTGCATAGACAATCTCCTCACCCTGCTTAACGGTCGGTCGGGTTTTGACCCCATGCTCTAACATTATCTAACCTGTTTAGCCTTCTTCAACCTGTTTTGGTTTCAACAGCTTATCAGGCTACCTCTCTGAGAGAACTTCTTCCTCAGCTTCTCAGCCTGTACAGATCAGCTCTGGGCTGCTTTTACATGTAGATAGCCTCTTCACCTTGCTTGATCTCTAGTACCCTGCTCTGGGCCACCAAAGCTCCTTTGCTCAACTTCTTCTACCAACCAGAATAGACCTTGCTGTACTTTACCTAATGGCTTTTGGATTGAATTGTCCAGGAAGAGGATGGAAGGGAAGGGAAAAGGAGGAAGGGAATGGGAAGAGGAAAAGGAAAATGAGAAGAGGGGTTCATAAATGCATTTTTTCAATAAAACTAGAGCAAGTATTACTATTTTCCAAATATTGTGAGTGGAACTATTACCATGAAGTTTTCCTTGTCTGGGAACCTTCTGATTTGATTATAGGGTCTGATGTGGCTTTCCAGCCGCTTCAAGATTATTGAGCAACATTAGGGAGTCTGAGAGAGCAACAGAGTTTCCTGTCACACTTGTGGACTGCAACAGATTGGATGGTTCTTGTACCATAAAAACCTGTCATTCCCAGTCTGGCTTTCCACACTCACTTCAGAACAAAAGGCCCTATAATTTATTTAGCCAATACAAAAATAAGCTAATAATAGATTAAACACATAAGGAAGCATATTTTCTAATCTGTATTTCTGTCTTTGGGGATATAATTTTCTCTGATATTTGGACACAAAATTTTCTCTGATATACCCTTTAGATATTGAGGAAGTTGGGAAGAAAGGAATCACATGTTCAATGGCTCTATATTGTAGTTTTTGCAGTTTTACTTAAGCAATACATTTTAATAAGATTACTTGGCACAATGGAGCACAAGCTTAATATAACATAATGGATATGATTATACCTGTGCTATAATGATATGCATATGATAGCTAACTTTATATAATTAATGTAATTTATACACTATAGTGAATTATAACATAATTATGTTATTTATATATAATAATGTAATTAAATGTAATGGAAATTATGCCATAATTATAATAAAATACCATAAATTTTATAGGAGTATATTTTCAACAATTTGACAGCCTAAAGTTGATCTTTCAGATAAATTGGTATTCTGGTACTGAAGAGTAGTGTTCTTTTTGAAATTAGCCATCAGCTGTCACTTCTTGGACCAATTCCAAATGAAGTGATTACAGACTGCCATTTGAATCAATCTTTATGGAACAGTGGAATGTGACACTTTTCTCAAGCTTATGTTAGGTGTTTAATGTGCCAAAAGAAGGACTAGGCTTTTAGTATTTATGAAGAAAGGTTTATACAGTGTTGTCTTTATTTATTTATTTATTTTAAAAAAATTTTTTTTTTCAATGTTTATTTATTTTTGGGACAGAGAGAGACAGAGCATGAATGGGGTAGGGGCAGAGAGAGAGGGAGACACAGAATCGGAAACAGGCTCCAGGCTCCGAGCCATCAGCCCAGAGCCCGACGCGGGGCTCGAACTCACGGACCGCGAGATCGTGACCTGGCTGAAGCCGGACGCTTAACCGACTGCGCCACCCAGGCGCCCCTATACAGTGTTGTCTTATGTTTCAGAACTTTATGTCCAAAATGGGAAAAAAGTAAAGAAGTGAAAACCAAAAATAATATTTTGGCAAATTGTATTAAGTTGTGTAAGAGTCCCTCTATACCAGATTTAAAGAGATGAGAGGGACACTTTCTTTTTGCATATCAGATACAGAATTTTGTTTTCCTACTTAACACGTGTCTCTGTGGACAACTTCTCCCTGTAGACTGAATACTGTTCTGGCCTCATTTAGTTGGTTAATTGGATTCATTATGAAATTGCATAAAATCACAATTAAACAGAATATTAAGTAAACCTATATTTATGTGTCTGACAGTAAAATTTCCCCCACAGTCTTCTCTCTTATTCCATACCTATCTTGCCATCGTCTTCCCTTCTGCTTATTTTTTGTTTGCTCCAATTCCACAGGAAAAAACTGTTACAATATTATTGCATAATTATTATTTGTTGAATACTGTGTTCATGGCATGTGTAAAGCAAACCTGAGAAGCTGTTGATGCCAATAAAGTCATCTGTAGTAATCTCTTTTTAACATTTAATTGTCTCTAAACTTAACTATGCTGACAATCTGTAGCTACCTCTATATAGAAGCATCCTTGCCTCCCTGTGGCATTCATCAGCTAGGAAGATATGGTCCCTGGAGCCCAGACTCTCATTCTGTTTGAGTTTTTGCTGATGGAGAGAGAAGCGAAATAGCTTCTGCTAAGCACTGTGCAGTTGCGATTAAAGTATTCTTGGTAACAGGACTTGGAAAGTTTTTGAAAGAGTTCCTTAGGTTTGATTTTCCTTCCATCTGGTGATCTGAAGAAGTTCCTAAATGATATGCTAGTCATGCATTTACAATGAGATATGCTTGTTTTAGCATTGATACCATTCAATTAACCCACAATGTTCCATTAGGCAGATAACTGCTGCATGTTGTAGCAAAAACAGTGTAGGCTTTTTCGTCAAACATGGATTCCAATCCTAGCCTTGCTGCTACACAGCCTGGTGACCTTGTGCAAGTCTCAGTTTATCTCTAAAATAGGTGTAATAATAATGCTTCATAGATATTTAAGGTTTTTAGGGGGTGTACAGGAAGTATGCAGGAATATGGAATTTAAAACTGTACTAGGATCATATAATATTACTTATAGTTGCTCGTCAATCCAAGATTTATAGAGTTTACATGGTAAATCTTTGTGAAAGAAAAAGGATTTTTAACATTCCTGTGTCTTGGATGATTGATGTGAAATTGAAGGTTAATTATCTCCTAGATATAGAATAAGACACACCTGGTGGTGGTTTGGGAGCTTATGTGCCGGTAAAAGGTAGCTGATTTGCATTAACAATAGCTTGAGTTTATTTAGTGTCTGCTTTTTGAGCAGCTTGAAGTATCACACTTATTCATCAAAGAGATATTTTGAATTAAAATTTGTTTTAGGGGTTGTATTTTTAAAAACATTTTTGGAGGAAAAAATACTGTGTGTTGCTTCATGCACATTTGACTGCATTTCTATTAAAATTTCTGTTTCAATTAGCTATATATATTTATTTTACTTATAAATAACAGTTTTCTGCCTCCTCAAGTATTAATTCTATTTCACTATTCCAAGTGTCTGCATCCTGACTGTTCTAGAAGAAATGACTGCTATCTAGACATATTCTGTGTTTAGGTTTCCAATATTTAATGAGACTTCCTGTGTACATGGCATTGTTCAAAGATGATGCTATTGGGGCGCCTGGGTGGCGCAGTCGGTTAAGCGTCCGACTTCGGCCAGGTCACGATCTCGCGGTCCGTGAGTTCGAGCCCCGCATCGGGCTCTGGGCTGATGGCTCAGAGCCTGGAGCCTGTTTCCGATTCTGTGTCTCCCTCTCTCTCTGCCCCTCCCCCGTTCATGCTCTGTCTCTCTCTGTCCCAAAAATAAATAAACGTTGAAAAAAAAATTTTAATAAAAAAAAAAAAGATGATGCTATTAATCAAAAGAATAACAGCTAGCATTCCTTGAGTACATTCTATGTAGCTGTTTAACACTTTGTAGTGCTTATATATGTAAATTTTTTAAGTGAAGAAACTGAGGCTTAGAGAAAAATTTAGTAAGTAGCAGAGCCACAGCCTGTTTGTCTGACAAGCTCATGCTTTACTCCTGGATTATTACATTACTTCCCTTACGTTCCATTGATCTTCTACCTCTTCACATTCTGTACTTTAAACTTTGTTTATCTTTGAGTCTATTGCCTCTGATTTTTTTTTATTTATGTTATTGGATATTTCTCAATTCCATGCTTATCCACAATATATCCTTGTTGCCTTACCATTTTTAAAAATGTTCTATTTTGAGATAGTTTCAAATCTCTGTACTAACAGAGAACTCCTATATACTTACTTTATCCAGATTTCACCAATTGTTTACATTTTTCCCTGTTTATCATTTTCTCTATATGTGTGTCTTTTTCTTTGTGTTTACATATACACAGATACACACACACACACACACACACACACACACACACATACATGTATGTACATATTACCAATAAACACTTTGAATGTGAGTTGGGGATATTAGTCCCCTTTATCACTAAATACTTCCATGTATACTTCCTAAAAACAATCATATTCTCTTACATATAGCACAGTTATCAAAATCAGGAAAGTTAACATTGATATAATGCTATTATCTTATGCACAGTACATATTCAATTTCATTGGTTGTCTCCAAAATATCTTTTACAGCTCTATTTTTCCAGTCCAGGATCTATCCAGGATCACACATTACATTTAATTGCTGTGCCTCTTTGGATCCCTTTAATCTGCAATACTTCATCCACCTTTCTTTTCTTTTTTCTTTTTAAAATAAAAACATTGGTTTTGGAGGTAAGGTAACACAGTGATACGTAGTGCCTTAATAAACCATGTGGAGGAGGATGTTGTGTTTATTTTCTAATTGGAATAGAATCAGGGGTAACGACTGAAGAGGCAGCCAATGGCGAAAGTGAGTGTGGCCTGGGAGGCTAGCAGACTGCCCAGATGTGTCCTACAAGGAGTCACTCTCTTCATGGGGGCACCAGTCTGTGAAGTCTGATCTTTAGTTTGGTAGGCTTAAAATTAAACTTTGCTAGAATAGCAAGGTGACTGGCCTTCTAGAGACTGACTACAAGAATTGTAGTCACAGAACACTCTAGCCATCAGAATATAATTTTAAGTCATTAGTGAATTCTCTTCCTCTAGACTAGTCTAGCCCAGAGCCTTTCTTTTATTGATCTTGACATTTTATTAGATTATAAGCCACGTATTTGTAGTACATCCTACTTTGGTTTTATCAGATGTTTCCTTATGGTTAGATTCAGTTCATTCATTTTTGGAAGAAGTATCACAGAAATGATGCCGTGTTGATCTTGGCGCATGATAATGGGAGGTGTCAGTTTAATATGTGGAGAGATACTATTAGACTATATAACATTATGTTCCTTGTCAAATTTTTACCTACTACTTGCAGTGTCCGTTAATGATTTTCTAATTCTACCATTTCTCCTGTATTTATTAGCTGGGGTTCTACTGTAAGGAAGAGCTTTCTCTTTTTCTTTCTCTCTCTTTCTTTCTTTCTTTCTTTCTTTCTTTCTTTCTTTCTTTCTTTCTTTCCTTCCTTCCTTCCTTCCTTCCTTCCTTCCTTCCTTCCTTCCAGATGTACTCATGGATTCTTATTTTTTTCAGTAGGTTATAATCTGCCACTATTATTAAGTTATTTTAATGCTCAGATTGTTCCAGATTTGGTCTGTAGGAGCCCCTTTAAAGTCTGTGAAGTGACTTTAAAGTGACTTGTGTGTCCTTTGCTATGATCCCATAATTTTTCATCACTTCCTTACATTCTGGTGCAAAAGAATGTCCCAGGTTCATCTTATAATTTTCCTGCTCTAACATTCAAGTGAACCTTTCTCCAAAAAGTCCTGCCCTATTTAATATTTTGAAAACAAGATTGCCTCCCTCATCCCTCCTTTTCTTCCTCCCTCCCTTCCTTCCTTCCTTCCTTCCTTCCTTCCTTCCTTCCTTCCTTCCTTCCTTCCTTCCTTTCTGTGTGTGCTTTGTCTAGGCATAGAAAAAGCACAATCATATCAGAACATTGTGCAAATTTGCTGGAACCTTTGTGTGTAAGCTTTCCTTCATTCTCTTATCTTGCCTTTTCAGTAGCTATTTTGATTGATTATGTGTTTGTCTCTGGACTCTGGGTTTCACACTTATCCCTGTTTTGGTTTAGCCTCTTTTGTTCCCTATCTTGGTACTTGACTTGTGCCTACCACTGACCTTGCTTCCACTCTCTATTCTTGGCTGTGAAATTTAACTTATATTTTCTTTTCATCCACATTTAATTTTAGCCTACTTCTCATATTCAACTCCATTCTCCTAGTCCTGGGTAATATCCTTAAAGAATCTTCGCTGGCTGCAGGCCTAAGATTAGGACACTTGCTACACTGATAAAGCCTTTACTGGGAATTCTGTTGGTTTTTTTTTTTTTTAATGTTTATTTAATTTTGAGAGAGAGAGAGAGGGAACAAGTGGGGGAAGGGAAGAGAGAGATGGAGACAGAGTCTGGCTAGGCTCTGAATTGTCAGCACAGAGCATGATGCTGGGCTCAAACTCACGAGCTGTGAGATCATGACCTGAGCTGAAGTCAGACGCTTAGTCGACTGAGCCACCCAAGTGCCCTGGGAATTGTTTTTGCACTTCATTGTCTAGTATTCTTGGACTCAAATGGACCAGGGCAAAGATATTTTTTTTTTTTTTTTCAGGAGAGAAAGTAAGGTGTCTGGGTGCAACATAAGGAAATTGCATATGAGCATTTATCTGGCTCTCCAAACAGAACCAAGTATTCAGGAAAGACTAATGGAATACCAAGACTGCACTCTGTAACATCTTTAAATATAGCAAGATCAACTGTGTTATACTGTTCAGCTGAATTAATTATCACATATGTGATATGGAAACCCTACAGGGAACAAGAGATGCTAGGAGAAGCATAAGGCATATATTTTAAAAGAAGGCACATCTTACAAAGATAACCATCTTTTATTGAGGGTGTAAGGCAAGAATCCTCAGCTGATTTCAGTGAATTCCTGGGATTAAACAGCTTTGGGGAGTTATGGCCACATGTGCCAATCACAGAAACTAACCAACATTAATAACAGGCTCCAAGGAGGTTTTTGCTTGGCAGGGGTAGAGGTGGCTACAATTGTCCCCATCAATACTATACCTCACAGAATGAAAACTGGGATGGGAGGAAGCAAAAAGAGCTTTTCCCTAGTCACTCTTATTCTAGCCTATGAGCTAATAGATAAGAAAATATGCAAATATGTTAAACATTCTGCATTCTGGTTACTTTTTTGTTTTACTCTAGTTAAGTAGATAATTGCAGAGCAATGTGTGAGTCATACAAGAAAAAAGATTCATGATTTAAGAGTCATATTTTCATGATTTAATTCAAGTCATGTAAGGAAATCCGTTCTCCATCACTTATAGTCACAATTTGTCCAATGAATTTTGGTCATTTCCAAAAAATCCCCAGATCTTCCTTATATGAAAAAAGACTTGCCACTTCTGAGAATGAGGATATTCAAAATAAATTCTTCAGATGCTTGAAGAAGGAAGCATCTCAAAGAGATGCTTCCTCTTCCTTCTCAAAGAGGAATTCTAAGGGTCTTCTGAGGATATAGCAACATCATTGAAATAAATATGCCATGTTGGAATGTCTGTGCTTGGACAGAGATGAAATATCTTAAGTATATGAGCTTTTAAGGGTGTGCTTAAACAGACAATCCTATTTTTAGTGGATGCCCTTGATCATGCTATTTGACATTTGAAGACCTAATGTTGCAGAATCATCATCTCATTAGGTTGAAAAAAAAGAGAGAGATTAGACCAAGTAGAGACTGTTTCAGATATCACCTAGAACTTGATTTTGTTTGTTTGTTTTAATGTGTCCTAAAGTCAAAGTACTGAAATATAGCTCCTTTTATTTAAAAAAATTAATGTTTATTTATTTTTGAGAGAGAGAGAGAGAGACAGAGTACAAGTGGGGGAGGGGCAGAGAGAGAGGGAGACACAGAATCCAAACAGGCTCCAGGCTCTGAGCTTTCAGCACAGAGCCTGACGTGGGGCTTGCACCCACAGACCATGAGATCATGACCTGAGCTGAAGTCAGACACTCAACCAACTGAGCCACCCAGATGCCCCTGAAATATAGTACCTTTTAATTGAGTTTCTAGCTAGTTGAAACTGAATCAGTTTAGTCAATAATATTTACTGAGTATTTATATTATTATTATTGTTATTATCATTTTTCAATCAGTGGGCAGAGTTCTTCTCTTGACAATTGGATCCTCTTAATGAGATTTTCCCCCATCCTTCTGTACCCCCCTCACCCCCACCCCAACTCTGAAGAAGATGAGTATTGTAAGAATTCAGCAAGGATATTTGAAATAAGAGTATGAAAACTTGGGTTCTAATTCCATAGGTGCTATTTCTTAGGTCTAGTGTTACTGGTGGATCATAAGTTGGTGGATCACCTGGGAGCTTTTTAGAAATACAGAGATCCAGGTCTGACTCCTGACCTTTAATCATAATTTGAATTTAACAAGATCCCTAGATGATTCAAATTCAAGTATACGTTAGAGTTCGAGAACCCTTATCTGTAAAATTGACAATAATTTATAAGCTATTTCAAAAAACAATTGTGAGGTCAAAATGGGTATGCCTTCAAGAATTTGAGGAATTTGACTCTTTCCTCAGAGGTGGCAAAACTTTTTTATTTGTGGGAGGATTTTGCAAAATGCAAAGTGCTAGCAGTTGTAATCAAATTGGTTAAGTCACATAGAAACATAATCTAAAGAATATGCAGGTTTTCTGCAGTCCTTAGTGTGAGGAGATTTGCCTTTATTCTATGGTTTTTATTTTATTTGAGACTTCAATAGAGAGGGAATGCAAATAAACTAAAATTAGCAAGCATTCATTGTGTGCTTACCAAATGTAAAGACTGAGGCTAGATAGTAGACAGTAACATGATTGGCTAGGACATCATCTTCACTCCTAAAGGCCTTACCTGGAATTTAAAAATGACTTACTGAATTGAAATGTTGAATTGAGAACAGGTGGGTGAACAACTACTTGTAATACAAGGTGGAATGATAACTATTAAAAGGATCTAAGCAATACATTGTGGGAATGGGAGGAGAGAAGCAGCATTGCCCACCTGCTGCCACAACTCCCCAAACCAGCATTTTTCCTTTTTGATGGTAGCTGCTTGGTGTTTGTACTCTTACCCACATCCCACTCAATTGAACTCCATTTTAGTAAGAATGGTTTCTGTGCTGAAGACATTGCATATTCAGATCTCCGACGTCAAATATTCTTTTTTTTTTTTACGTTTATTTATTTTTGAGACAGAGAGAGATAGAGTGCGAGTGGGGGAGGGGCAGAGAGAGAGGGAGACACAGAATCTGAAACAGACTCCAGGCTCTGAGCTGTCAGCACAGAGCCCGGTGCAGGGCTCGAATCCACGAACCGGTGAGATCATGACCTGAGCCGAAGTCGGACGCTGAACCGACTGAGCCACCCAGGCGCCCCTCGAATATTCTTTTTAAAACACATATAGTAGTGGGAGTGGGCATTGAAGGAGAAGTAAGATTTCCATGTGTAGGAAAGGGCATCCAGGCCTAAGGAAGTGTGAGCAAGAGATAGTGAGTGCCTCAACTCTGGCCCTGGGGTGGATCAGAAGTGACCAGAAGTGGTGGTGGGGATAGGAGAGGATCCTATCAAAAAGATATGCTTGGAAAGTGCCAAACAAATGTAGATCAGGCCTTAAAAAAATACAGCTGACTAAGCAAGAGTAAAAAATGACATTGGTTGTAGAATTGTCTTCAAATTTAAATAACCTTTGATTTAATTGAAGTTACTTTTTTCCTCTCTAGTGGTTGATTAGGTAGGAATGCTAAGTAGACAAAAGATGAAATAGACTGTGAACATATTATCAGGCTTAGAGATCATAAGTTAATTAAGATTTTCAAATTTAACATGAAACTACTGTCCATAGCATTTTCCTAAGTATGATTAAGTCACTGCTATCTGTTATGTTGCAAAGTATATCTTGTTGGTACGTATCTTTAACATAAATATGATAAATATACTTCCATTTCTGGATAATTTATACACCTAATACTTCAAAATTTGGCAACTTGTAAATGCTGCTTACAAACAGTATTTACATCCTTAACATCAATGCAAAGAAAAAGCATCTTGAAATTTGAAAAAAAATTGTTTTTACAAGTCATTATTCATTAGAGAATATACAGCTTCAGAAATATTTACAGGGATTCTTTTTTCTTTTATGTTTAATTAATACTTGAGACCAGGTAATGTCTTTGGATTCTACTTTTTTTTTAAATTTTCTTAATGTTTATTTATTTTTGAGAGACAGAGAGAGACAGAGCATGAGCAGGGGAGGGGCAGAGAGAGAGGGGGAGACTCAGAATCTGAAGCAGGCTCCAGGCTCTGAGCTGTCAGCACAGAGCCAGATATAGGGCTCGAACTCAGGAACCATGAGATTATGACATGAGCTGAAGTCAGCCGCTTAACTGACTGAGCCACCCAGGTGCCCCGAATTCCACTTTTTTTTTTATTCCTTATTCTTCTGACTTTTGTCAACCCAATTAGTACCCTATCATCCCTTACTATATTCAAATATCTGAGAAGGATTTATGTCTGTATGACTTTTATCTTCCTTTTATTTTTATATTTATTATTGAAGTGTAGTTGACATATTTTGCTCAGCTATAGTGTTGCTATATGCTCAACATAGTGTTGTAACAATTCTGTACATTTCTCTATTACTCAGTGCTCACCACAGTAAGTATAGTCACCATCTCTCACTATATAACAGTATAACATTATTATAATATTATCGACTACATTCCCTATGCTGTACTTTTTATCTCTGAAACATTTATTTTATAACTGGAAATTTGTACGTCTTAATCCCCTTCACCTATTTTGTTCATCCCCCCCCCCCCCATCACCCACCATTCTGGCAACCACCAGTTTGTTCTCTATACTTATCAGTTTGTTTCTGTTTTTGTTTGTTTTTGATTCCACATATAAGTGAAATCATATGGTATTTGTTTTTCTCTGTCTGACTTATCTTACTTTGCATAATACCCTCTAGGTCCATCCATGTTATTGCAAATGGCACAATAGCATTCTTATTTATGGCTGAGTAATATCCTATTGTGTATTATACCACATCTTCTTTATCCATTCATCTATTGATGGACACTCAAGTTACTTTCATACCTTGGCTATTGTAAACAATGCTGCAATGAACACAAGGATGTGTATGTATTTTCAAATTAGTGTTTTTGTTTTCTTTGGATAAATACCCAGGAGTGGAATTACTGGATCATAGGGTACTTCTATTTTTAATTTTTTGAGAAACCCCCATACTCTTCCCACAGT
Source organism: Herpailurus yagouaroundi (assembly GCF_014898765.1). Lineage (NCBI taxonomy): Eukaryota > Metazoa > Chordata > Mammalia > Carnivora > Felidae > Herpailurus > Herpailurus yagouaroundi. The sequence goes on along the minus strand of NW_024412411.1, from coordinate 14,302,947 downwards.
GGTTGCATCAATTTATATTCCCACCAATAGTGCACAAGGGTTCCTTTTGATCCATGTGCTCACCAAACACTTGTTTTTTAAATTTTTATTTTATTTTATCAAAAAATTAACTTTCTTTATTTTGAGAGAGGGAGAGAGAGAGAATGAGTTTGCAAGCAGGGGAGGGGCATAGAGAGAGGGAGACAGAGAATCCCAAGTGGGCTCTGCACTGTTAGTGCAGAGCCCCATGCAAGGCTCAAACTCATGAACTATGAGATCATGACATGAGCCAAAATCCAGAGTCAGGTGTTTAACTGACTGAACTACCCAGGTGCCCCCATTTTTATTTTTATTTTTTTATTTTAGAGAGAGTGCATGAGTGGGAGAGAAGGGGGTGGGGAGAGAGAGAGAGGGAAGAAAGAGAGAGAGAAACTTCAAGCAGATTCCATGTTCAGTGCAAAGTCCAACATGAAGCTTTATCCCACGACCCTGGGATCATGACCTGAGTCAAAATCAAGAGTTGGGCACTCATCCAACTGAGCCACTTGTTTTTTGTTTTGTCTTTCTTTCTCTTTCTTTCTTTCTTTCTTTCTTTCTTTCTTTCTTTCTTTCTTTCTTTCT